>NW_012118043.1:3329252-3481453 GCF_000951035.1 Colobus angolensis palliatus
AAAAAAACAAACAACCCCATCAAAAAGTGGGGAAAGGATATGAACAGACATTTCTCAAAAGAAGACATTCATACAGCCAACAGACACATGAAAAAACGGCTCACCTTTTCTAAGGCTGCATGCACCTTTACAATTATTTATCCACCACGGGCACCTATTCTTTATAATAATGTATTTCTTTCTCTTTCTTTCCTTTTCACCTTCCTTTTCTTTGCTTGCTTTCTGCTCAGCTCTTCCCTCTTCCTTCTTTCCCCTTGCTCCTCAGACAGCATCTTTTCCTTCTTTGTGGCCTTGTTACCCTAACTAGTCTACCAATAAATTATAAATAATTCAAAACCAGGCGAGGCACAATGGCTCACACCTGTAATCCCAGCACTTTGGGAAGCCAAGGTGGATGGATCACTTGAGCCCAGCAGTTCGAGACTAGCCTGGGCAACATGGCAAAACCCCATCTCTACTGAAAATTCAAAAATTAGCTGGATGTGGTGGCACACGCTTGTAATCCCAGCTACTCGGGAGGCTGAGGCAAAAGAATCACTTGAACCCAGCAGGTGGAGGTTGCAGTGAACCAAGAACATACCACTGTACTCCATCCTGGGTGACAGAACAAGACTGTGTCTCAAAAACAAAAGAAATAAATTTTTTAAAAAATCAAAACCTAGGAAGCTTGGCCCTCTTTAAACAGAAACAATGTTTTGCTATGAGACCAGAAATCCTTTCTATACACTGGCTGCTCCCTGTGGCTCAGTTGTGGTTGTTGCTATATATTCAAAGGTTGCCCAGTGCAGAAACAAGTACTAGGAGGGTTTATCTCTGAAAGTAATAAGTAACTGAGCTCTGGCCCCACTGATAAGTACTGAAAAATAATAATATCAATAATAGCTGCTAACATTCTTAAAATCTTACTATATAACAGGTCCTAAATTTTCTCATTTAGTCCTCACCACAACCCTGTGAAATGGGTTCTCTAATTATCCCCATTGTGCTAGTGAAGAAACCAAGATGGAGACAGAGTGAGTGACACAGGTCACAAAGCAAGTGAGAAGCAGAGCCACATTTCTCAACCCAGGCAGTCTGCCTACAAACCACCCTCTTGACAGCTGGGTTTTACTGACCCTTCAACAACTACAGGGTAATCATGAAGGCCAGATTCCAACTAGGGCCAATGTATACTGTAGAGCTTGCCCTGCATGGTTGGGTATAACCAGACAGGTGAGCAAAGGGTGAGCCAGGGTTGCCACAGACAAAACAAGGTGATCTCTGGTGCCCAGAAGGGATTCTGTTTGGGAGCAGAGAGTAGAGTTGGAGGAGTACAGCTACTTCACTCCAAGTCTCAGTAACTTCTAGTGATGGGAGATCTGAGACCTAGGAAGGGCATCGTGGTGGATGGGCCAAGATGGTGATCAGACAGAAGGGAGGACAGTGCTTGGAGTTCAGGCAGGGTATCTCACAAGTTCAGTGGTAGCCAGCATGGCCCAAAATACCTGCCTGGAGTTTGGAGGGAGGGGGTCCAGTCCATGGGAGAGAAACTGGCAGATTATCGTTTGGCCAGAGCTCAGGGACTGTATTTGGTACCAGGGCTCAGAAACAAGGACGAGTCCAGTTACCGAACCCAGGACACTGTCCAGATCAGATGAGCAGAAAGGGTAGCTGCTTAACATTGAGGGAGAGGTGCTAAAGACCCTTGGATGTCACCTAAGGAGGTTGGACTTCATACTGTGATCTCACCTAGGGGGCTGCTATATATATGTAACACCACAAACTGGGACGATATTATGTCTTCTTTCTAATAATCTGTCAAAAACTCATTATATATAAATGATCTTTTGTGCACAAAAGTGGATGTTCATGCATTAAAAAGAGCTGTAAAAAGTTTTTGAAAGTGAGTGGATACATGATTAACCCTAAAATAACATCAGTTTCATATTCTGACTTGCTTTCTTGAAGAGGAGAGTAAGAGATACAGATGCAGTTGGCATGTTTGCATACCCCCTGGGATGCTGTGTGAAGGTGCCATGCATGTCTATGTCAGCTTACATATCACAATCGAGAAAAGGCAGAAAATTGCCCTCCAAGGCAATGGAAGTTAGTCTGAGGGTGTGCAAGGGTATTATAAGAACAATTGTGTGTGATTGTAAGTAAGTCCTCCTATAATATTTGAATTAGATAGATAGATAGATAGATAGATAGATAAAAATAAATTTATCAGGGTTAGTCCTACAATAAATTAAAAGGGGTGGGGGTCATAGGGACAATATGTTGACATATTGTCACAGCCAGGAAAAATAAAGGCAATCTAACTGGCAGATACAAGAATTTAAAAAAAAAAAAAAATTTGACAGTAGCCAGGTACCATTTATTGTGGTCATAAAAAGGTTCATACACCTCTCGGAAAGCGTTATAACGCAGCAAGTGTTAGACTTTATGGGACCAGTTGCAATGTCGAGTCCTCCAGTTAAGATTAGAATATCCCCCTTACACCCTATTTAAGGAGGCAGGTAGTCAAGAAACATATATTAGCCAGATTTTCATCAAAAGTACCTAATATCACAAGTGAAAGAAGGCATTGTTTCCTTCATGGCACTTAAGCTGTGGTACTTTTTTTTATGTTATCCTCATTGAACCTCCCAAACTGTATGCCCTGTGCAGGCAAGGACCATGTTCACCCTGGCTTCCCCAGGAGGGAAGCACCTTTCATGGAGGTTGTCTTTCCTCAAGCCACTTGTGGCATTTGTCCTGCTCTGGACCTGCCCTGAGATGAGATGTGGGAGGAGGTGCAGGCTTCTTCCCAATCAGGCCTCTGAGATGCCTTCCACTGAGTCCCCATCAACTGAAAGAATTACATCCACTTCCTCTGCCCCATCTAGCTGTGCAGGAATGTCTGCTGTGATTGCTGCTGTGAAGAAAAGCTTTCACTTTAGTGAAAGGCCTCAGTACTGCCTCAAACGTTAAATGTTGGGCTTCTTGTAAAATTCTATTTTTGTCCTCTCCAAGTTTCTAGACAGAGACCTAGGAAAAGGCCCTAAGTAGATACGGTGGTGGGAGCCCCAAGACCCTCATTTCAGTTCACTGCCAACCTGGGTGCCCAGCAGCTTCGTCCGTGAGATCTGGGCTTATCCAGCAATGAAGCTTCTAGGGAACAGCCAGCACCTGCCAGAGGGCTCTGATCCACCACATAGCTGAGAGAGTGCCCTAGCCCCATAAGAGAAGTGAGCTGGGAGCCTCCACACCTGGGTTCCACTGTCAGAGGCAGGCCATCCCCACCCCTCTCTACACTGCTGTTCTCCCCTCGTCCCTTCGTCCCTTGGTCCCTTCCCCTCTCCTTTCTCGTCCCTGACATCCTTTCCTTCTCTCCTCCCCTTTCCTTTCTTGTTCCTTCTCAGATGACATAGATCAAATTGCTAGTTTTCCTACTCCAAGAATCAAAGTTTCCTCCCCTCCAGAGGCTCTTCCCAGTGCCCTAAAGGCAAAAACTTCAGCACAGAATAAATAGCTATGAATTTGCCCCCTTGGTTAGAGAGATGGGGCTATTCATGTCCACAAGACACTTACCTGTGAAGAATCAGAAGTATTTTAAACAGGTGGGACTTTACCGTTACTGTTCTCCTTATAAAGAGTTACACATTTGCTTGACTGGAGGCTTCTCACATGGCTTTGCTTCCCCCACCCCAACAGCAGGCCTGAAAGATGATTACGGAGGTGTTTATGATAAACAAGACTTGAAGAAAAGTCCCTAAATGTCTAGCAAATCTGGATTCACAGGAAGGACTCTGTCGGAGCTTGGGCCAGACCTCTCCCCAGCCCTCCCACTCTGCCCCACTCCAGCTGAAGCAAGCAGAGGGACGCTCCCTGGAAACAGAGGAAGTTTGAGTTTCAGGGCCCCTCACTTGGTCTGGCCCTCCAAGGCCTTGGGAAGATCCCCAGTACTGTGTTCCCATGGTCTTTTATTTTTGTAAGATTTGCAAAAAAAATACATAGTTTCAACACAGTTGGGTTCAACTGCTGATTCTTTCCACTACAGCTTCCTTTTCCTCATACTGCTCCTCTGATCAGATGGTGTTGGAATAGCTGTGGGCATTTGGGGGATCCAAGTAAGGGGAAACTGAATTGAGAGTGCATTTAGTTTAGATTGAATGGGATACATTCGTGTGGGCTGCAGTCACTTCTGTGCATGGCTAAGCCACTGCTGTCCACCCCAGAGTAGGAATGGCTTACAGGAATAATGCACAAGTCTGAATTAAATACAAACGTGTCCTATGGTGCCTGGCATCAGAAGTCTGTGGTTAGTGAAGGAAAAACAAGGTTTGAGATGCATTGAGCCAGGCTGGAGACTCTGTTGAAAATTCTTCTAATCATGAGATATATAAAATGCAGTTTTCATTGAAACCTCGTCAAAATGGAAATTCAGGAATATATTCAATGACAAAGCATGTATACTGATAAGTACACTGTGCATTGCTTATGGGAATTGCATAAAATAAAATTTATCAGAAATCTTGCATTTGCGGGGCCTTACCCTGTAGCAGTGAGGCACATAGCAAGCGTGTCTGTGTGTAAGAAATCGTGCCTTAATGCCTTCTAACTATCAACAATTTTTATCAGTCTTGCTAGAGGAAAGTCTGCCTTATCTTTTTATTCTCTAATACAAAATCATTATCATATAAAGAGAGTAGCAAAGTTAGGAGGCAAAAATTCCAGAAGAAAGTTATTTTAGCAGTGTGTAAAACAGTTAATTAATTAAAATGTTTTGTGTTTGTCCTGGGCTTTGAGAGGTCTATTGCAGTTGCCAGCTTTAAAAACATAGTAATTTTTTTGTGACTTATCCTTCTGAAGAGTCACTTTCACTCCCAATTTTGTATTTATATTTTTGTATTATTTTCCTTAAAGAGAGAGCCCCCAAACTGTATACACCTCAAACTCCACAGTCTGAATCCTCCCTATGGGGAAGTCTCTAGAAAAATGTTCTGTTTACTCTGCCTCAGGAAACACTGCTCCAGGCTGGGCACACACATTCCCAGGGCATTTTGGTCAATGGGTGGTTGCCAAGGTACCAGGCCACCTTCTCTCCAGAATGTGTGTTTTTGGGGCTATGGAGGTCTTTTTCCTGATGGCTGCTATCCTAGGTTTCAGGGATGCTTACCTTGCCAGGAAAGACAGTAGTGAAGAGCTGCTGTTGATGCTTAACTTCTCCAGCATCCTGAGGCCCAGCTGTTCAAGTTCTTATTTTGGTATAAATCTGAGGTTCTTTTGATTCAAGAAGAGGTAGGATAGTTTTCTGCCAAATCTTTTCTCAGATACACACTGTGTTTGGGTTAGGTCATCTGACACGCAAGACTGTCTCATTCCTTCTGCAGCAGGAGATTGACAAGTTTTCGGTTTTCTTTAACAGAGTTGGCGTGGACCTGGATGAAAATCTGAAGGAGGATCCCTCCTCACAACACCAGGCAAGTCAAAGAAACCAATGCACAGAATATAGAGATATGATTGTTCTGTTCCATAGGCTGTTCCATGTTTGTCCAGCATGTGACCAAGGAGCTATTTCTAAACGGAGCTTCCTCTGCTGATAAAACAAATGAGATGACAATAAAATATAAGGGAATTCAGGGTGTTGATAACTTCTAGCATGTGAATGCTTAGAACCAGCATGTACTTGCAAGCCTCTCTATGGCAGCAGGAAGCCTGGAAACTTTACAAAGTACAAGCAATACCATGATGGCTTAGAATGACGCACTCCATAGTTAAAATCCCTACCCAGCAACTTGCTAGCTAGCCGACTCAGTGAAATTTACACAAAGTATGTCCAATGTATGTTGCACAAACAACAAATTGACTTATTTCTCCTGGACGGCTTCTCATTTATCCGGTCTGAGGCCCGAGAAACTCTCTAGGTGATCCATTCCTGACTTAATTGAGCAACAATTATCTACAGAGACCTGAAAATCCTTTGGGGTAATTGTTTAGAACAACGAGCTCTTCCCTGATATATTAGTTCGTTCTCGCAATGCTGATGAAGACATACTCAAGCCTGGGTAATTTATACAGGAAAATGGTTTAATGGACTTACAGTTCCACATGGCTGGGGAGGCCTCACAATCAGGGCAGAAGGCAAGGGGAAGCAAGTCACATCTTACGTGGATGGCGGCAGTCAAAGAGAGAGCTTGTGCAGGGAAACTGTTTTTAAAACCATCAGATCTAGTGAGACCCATTCACTCTCACAAGAACAGCATGGGAAAGACTGGTCCCCATAATTCAACTACCTCCCACCAGGTTCCTCCCACAGCACATGGGAATTGTGGGAGTTATAATTCAAGATGAGGTTTGGGTGGGAACATAGCCAAACCATATCACCTCAAGTAGGGGAAATGCATTCTCCAAACTGAATTTGAACCAAATGTCAAAGTAGAATCTATCATTGTCGGTTTTGCACTAGCCATTTTAAACTCAGTACTTGACACAAATAAGCAAATGCAGGGAAATTTTACACCTTTTTGCTGAAATTAGAAGTAGACAGACATAGATGTAATAGGAGAATATCATAAATAAGTGATATTGCTTAATGAATTGTGTTATGAGCATATTTGTATTCTAAGGGACTCCCTCTCTCTTTTATTTCATGCTTATTTTTCCAATAATGCCATCAATGAGGCCCAACTGGTGAGTTTTCCTGGGCAAGACACTGCTTTCCTGGCACACACAGATGAGACAAAGAAAGGAGCCCATGCTCTGTGGAAAAGGCTGGGAAATTAAGTTGGTGATGATCCTGGCTCTCATGTACTTTGAGTTTTTTTGTCACATGTGTTCCAAGGCCAGGCAGTTTCCACAGACTCCATTGTCCAGGAAACACACCTAACTGCAGGATGGAGCACAGCAGGAGTGCCCAAAGCACTGGGATTAGAGCCAGCCTGGTGACCTTAGAAAGGAGATCAAAGCCCATCTCCTTACACTGGTGGGCTATAATGAATAGTCAGTAATGTCTGGTGGTGGCTGATTTTTAAAAAGCATTTTCATCTTGTATCAGTCAAATAATTCATTCTCCTACCTTCAAGCAAAACTTTTATCTAAATTTTGTCCTTCTTGCATACCTTTTTCTTTAAAAGAAGAAAAGACACAATTATAAAATTCATCAAATAAAATTCTCTATCTTCTAACTGCCTAATATTCTACAATCATATATACCATTATCGGTAAAAATTTCCTACTAGCCCAAAATGCTTTCTTTTATAATTTAAAAGTATTTTATTTTATCTCATTCATGTGACACTTTAAAACAAAGTTCATCATTATTAAATCAGTAACAACTCTTACCTGAAGATATTATATTAATAAAAGTCACTTTTTTATTAGAGAAATAGGATAGCATAACATAGAACAGTGAAAACGCTGTGATATTTGGGGTCTTGGGCAAAGTGTTTACGCCTTTGGGTCTCTGTTTCCCTCTCTATAAAATGTAAATGATAACGTCTACCTCTCCAGGCTGTTATTTATGATAAGGGAAATGGGGTTTATGAAAATGACCCAACTTAATTAAGCTAAACCCATCTCATTTTATGAATGATTGGAGGCAGTTTAAACCACCACATATAGTAATAGTAAAATATTTTTATAGAATTTTAAAAATCAGTAAAAAATATTGGTAAGAGCAGATAGTCAAAATCAGAGGGGTAAAAAGAATCATAACTAAGCAGATCATAAGGCCTTATATACTTGCTGTAGTCAAACCATAAGTAAGCTTTCTGATGGCCAAAGGGGAAATAAAGAAATAATAATTGGTAATTTATTAAATTCATATCATTGGAAGGAAAAATCATACCCTCTCCTCAAGTGATACAAAACATCACTATGTGTTTAAAGAAATCTCTCACTTGGGGCCTCCTGTAGAGGACACATAGAGCACTATCTAAATGTTAAGTAAGTAGCATTATCATTGGCATGGCTCCTCCTGAACTGCTGCTACCTACAAATGATTTCATTTTTAAGAAGTATCCTGTAAGTGTTCTTACTCATGATAATGTTTGATGACCAAGGAAGTTACGTTTCAGAAAGAGGTTTTCTCCACATATTGGGATAATTCTTATCTTCAGTATCAAGTACAGGAAACAGTGGGCTCTGATGGGAGGTATAGGACACAAGCTATAGTGTCCGCACAGCTGCCACTGAACCTGGACCATTTTTTGGTACTTTCCAAACCGTCAAGAACCTCTCTGCTCTCATTTTGCCTGGCAACACCTGTCTTATTATCAACATCTCTTGCTCTGTTGGATTATATAATATAACCCCAATTCTTAGGAGGATTGTATGTTTCCCCTTGGTTTGCATTTATTAAACTGGGTTTGCATTAACAAATAGGTTAATCCTTGTAATGGGCAGGCTTAACACATAAACAAAAGACCCTTCTTACTTACCAAAAACTAAAAATTTTGCAGGTAGTTATAGTTGTTACTGATTATACACTCAAAATCAAGAATAAACTATATAATTATATATATTTAAAATTATATATATTAATATGTTTTTAAATTTTTTCTTTGTTCTCTGTTGTGGAAAGTAAAATAACTTTTGGGAATGTGAACTTGTAGCTGTGACTAACTACTAGTATCACAACTTTCGTTTTTGCCATACAGTACCTTTAGAATGTGAATGGTGTTACACGATTATTTGCACCAGGCACAAAAGCTTTAGAGAGCATGTTCCATATGCAGATATTACACTCTGGATGTATACTTCATGCAAATGTGCTAATTTGAGAACTGGAAGATATTGCAGTTGTGAATTTCATGCCTCTTAAACGTGAAAAACAAAACCCTTAGGTAGCCTCCCACACAACAGCAAGTTTCCCTTGCAATTGACTCCTTGTACTTGAAAGCACACCTTTTCAGAGTAGGTGATTGTCACTGGAGCACCATACTTGTCTTCAGTCTTTTAATAGAAAACTCCTGCTACTCAAGGAAGGCTGCCAGTATTGCTTCTCTTTTTCCCTTTGGCCATTTGATCGTACTCATTCCCATATTCTTTGGGCACTAGCTATTATTCTTAACACTGCTCTAAGCACCTAATATGCGTTTGCTCACTTATTTTCCAAGATAACCCTGAGTGGGTACTATAATTATATGCATTTTACAAATAAGGAAATTGTACACAGAGACAAAACTTGCCCAAGAACACACAGAAGGGAGAGGTGGAATTTGAACCCAGACAGTTTGGTTCCGGAGCTTCCACTTAACTGGAATGCATGCATATATTCATTCATTTACTCATACAAGTAATTCTTGGTACCCACTCCTATGGCACTAACCTAGATGTGAGGATTCAGGAGTTACCAATTCAAAGTTGTCTTCCTCCCAGAGTATATACTGTAATGGGGGACACTGATAATAGAAAGGTAAACTACATTCTGTGCATTCAAAGCATGATCACAGTAAAGCAGGTCAGAGGATAGAGAACAGAGGAGGAGGCTACTTGGTCAGGGTGGAAGTGGCATTTGATCAGAGGCCAAATGATGTGTGGAAGAAACAATCCATGTGAGAAGGGGTTGAGGACAGGTGGTCTGGCAGAGGCTACAGCAAGTATGGAGGCACTGGAGTCACAATGGGTTATGGTGTGCACAAAAGCAGCAGGAAGGCCAGCATGGCTGGGGCTGAGTAAGCAGGGTGGGAGCGGATGGAGAAAAAGTGGGAAAAAACAGACAGGGGCAGGGGCCAGTCCATTGCCCATGGTGTTAGGTTTGAGTTTTTTTCTAATGTGATAGACTCCCTTGATGGTTTGGTTTGGAGCTTGAAAGTAATAGAATTAGCCCATTAAAAAAAAATGTCTCCCCATTCCACCCTGCCAGCTGTTATGATAAGGATAATTTTCATCTTTTTACATACAATTTCATTTTCTAACACTATGCTTGTTTCTTTATGGTTTCTCGATGTTACCTTCCAAATTTCTTTTGTTTCTGGAAGTCCCTTCATTGAAATTCTGGTTTTGGTTGTCCTTTATTCTTGTGTGTAACCTGGGTGGATCAGTTCTGGTCACTGCAGTGCATGAAAGTGAGCAGAGCTGAGAAAGGTCTGAAGAAGGGCAACTTCAATAACTGACACAGGGACCTGCTGTCAGAGCAACAGGGATTAAAAGGATTAGGATTTTTTCCATCAGAAAGACTAGAATGTAGAAGGGATACAACAAAGTATCTGTAAAATATGAAAGGTGTAAAGCGAATGAAGACTTGTTTGCTAACTCCCAGAAAACCATAACCTGGAATACCTTTGAAGCCTGGAAGAGGCCATGGGTGAATAATAGAAGTATTTGTTCTTCTGCACAATTGATAGTTCTTATTCCCAGTCATCTAGAGTTGCAAGACTCGGAAATATAAGTAGGTTCAAGAAGGGAAGAGATTAATTTAGTAGATAGTGGGGTCATCATGGTCATTAAATAAAATTTTTCTTTGTGAATATTTTCAAATGTTCCTAATAAACAGAAAGATAAGAGAATAATGAATCTCAGCATACCCATTCCCCAAATTTAACAATTATCAACATTTTTCCATACTTTTTTCGTTTATTGCTCCTATACTGTTGGAGTTAGTCTCATAGAATGTAAATTTCACACTGCACTTCCACAGATATTTCAGAAATAGAATACTAGTCTCAAAATTTGATGTGACCCAGGTGAGAGTTTTTGTAATGTCATGTCATTCCAATGTCATTGTAACTAATGGTATTTTGAGAAAAATAAACATTTCAGAGAAAATATCTTGGGTTTTCCCTTGGCCAACATTGAATTTATTTTGGTTATACTTACTTATGGATTTTTAGATTCATAAGTATGTCCTCTCCCTACTAACTTTTTACTGCATAGGACTAAATTCTGTATTTTTATCTTACCAGTAGTTCCTGCAAGTACATATTCTAGAAAGTAGGAATGATAACAAGGAAGAAGTGGAAGGTGGTAGCTATACTTTAATAAGCATTTTTATATATTAAGTGATTAACAATTATATACATATGTGTATATATACATAATCACATTTAATCTTTGCCTTGACCAATCAAGATACCTATATCACTCCTGTTTTACAAATGATGAAATTGGAGTTCAAATAATTAATTTTCCCAAGACAACAAACTGGTGATGGGCTGAACCAGAACTAAAGGCCAAAGCTGTTTCATTCTCACCATTGCACCACATCCAATCTATAAATGTGTTCTTTCTTCCCAGTAAGATAGCCTGTCAGTCAACATTTGAGTAATCCTTTCCCCGTTAACTCCTGGCCAGCCTCATTTCCCAACCCTATCGAGAGTATCAAGCATATTCTCATTTCAAGAGGCTAGAGTATATTCCTCATCCTTGGAATCCTTCCCTTCACCCAAACCCAGTAAGCTGTGAGTATGGGTCCATTGTCTAGGAGGTCTTTTCCTACTGCAACCTGTGTCATCCTTCACTCACAGTGCAGCAGGCTCTGCTGTCTCCCAGGAGGAGAGGGCCAACCTGCATCATTCTCTGCTTGTTACTTCCTCCCATCAAGGGTTGAGTCTTTAGCTCTTATTCAGGCAGATGTCTAAAGGAAGAACATACCAGACAAGACAAGGGTTTTGAGGCAGGAATATGCCTACCTGTTCGAGAAATAGCATAGATGCAAGTATAGCTACAGTGAGCCACCAAGAGTACTATAAGCTATGAATCAGAGATATAGGCAGGATCAGTTATCTATTGCCACATAATGCTGCATAACAAACAAAATCTCAGAGGCATGAACAATAAATACTTATCTCAGAAGTCTTTGGGGTTCAGTTTTTCTACAGTGGACTTGTTCATATATCTAAGGTCAGCTACAATTTGCTAGATAACTGCTGATCTTAGCTAGGCTTGCTCATATGTCTGGAGTTGGAGAGCTGTCGGCTGATCTAGGATAACTTTAATAGGGATGACTTAAGTGCCTCAGCTGTGTACCACATGATTCTCATCTCATCTGGGACCAGTGGGCTACCCTGAGTGTGTTTTTCTCCTGGCCATGACAGAGGGCAAGAATGTAAGCAAAAACAGGCAAGGTTTCTTGAGGCTGAGCATCAGAAGTGATATGTTGGCACTGCTGCTACATTCTGTTGAGCAGAGAAAATTACAAGGTCATCCTAAAAAACAGATGTATGAATAAATGACTCCTATTTGGTCAAAAGAACTGCAGATTTACATGGAAAAGGCTGTGGATACAGGGATGAAAAAATGGCATCTCTAATGCAATTAATCTGCCATATATTAGGTCACATGGGCCAACGTCAACCGTTTGGACCTTATAGTAATCTGTACAGTTTCAGACTTTCGAAATGTACTGATACTTCTTTTATTGATTCCAATTGATATATCTTGGGGAATATTCTGTGTGTACTTCAATGCGTATTCTTGCAACTGTTTCAATACTATACCAAACGACTGCAGAATCCAGTTGGCATAGCTCAGTAAGTGCAAATTATGTCAACTTGTTTTTGTCTACTTATTTTATCAGTTACTGATAAAACCTCCAATCGAACAATTGAACTCATGGATCTAGAAAGTAGAAGGATGGTCAGAAGTGTCTAGGAAGAATAGTAGGGGTTTGGGGAAGTGGGTAAGGTGGGGATGGTTAATGAGCACAAAAAAATAGAAAAGATGAATAAGACCTACTATTTGATAGCAAAATAAAGTGACTCTAGGCAATAATAACTTAATTGTATATTTTAAAATAATTTAAAGAGTGTAACTGGTTTGTATGCAATTCAAAGGATAAATGCTTGAGGGGATAGATACCCCATTCTCCATAATGTGCTTATTTCACATTGCATGCCTGTATCAAAACATCCCATGTGCCCCATAAATATATATACCTACTATGTACCCACAAAAAATGGTTTTAAAAAATAATTTAAACATTTAAAATAAAACCTCCAATTATGATTAGGAATTTTCCTGTTTCTTTATCTGTTAAATAGTGCTTCATATGCTTTTCACCAGATATAGAATTCTGGTTTGATGATTGTCTTCTTTGAAAGTCAACGATTTGAAAATCACATTCTGTTGTGTTCTGGCCTCCTTTTTTTTTGTTTTGTTTTTTGTTTGTTTGTTTGTTTTCTTTTGAGACAGAGTCTCGTTGTCTCCCAAGTTGGAGTGCAGTGGCGCCATCTTGGCTCACTGCAAACTCCGCCTCCCAGGTTCAGGCCATTCTCCTGCCTTAGCCTCCAGAGTACCCGAGTAGCTGGGACTATAGGCGCCCGCCACCACACCGGCTAATTTTTTGTATTTTTAGTACAGACGGGGTTTCACAGTGTTAGCCAGGATGGTCTCAATCTCCTGACCTCCTGATCCGCCCACCTCGGCCTCCCAAAGTGCTGGGATTACAGGCGTGAGCCACGGTGCCTGGTCTCTGGCCTCCATTTTTTCTGATAGAAGTCAGTTGAATTTTTTTTAATTTCCTGGAACATAATATGCTCCGTCTTTCCCTGGTTGCTTTTAAGATTTTTATCTTTATCTCTAGTTTTTAGAAGTTTGATTCTTATATGCCTAGCTTTCTTTAAATGTATCCTAATTTGTTTTCACTGAGTTTCTTGGAACTCTCGGTTGATATTTTCATCAAATTTAGGAAATATTCAACTATTGCTTTTTGAAAAATTTTTGTTCTCCATGTTCATACTGCCCTCTTTCTAGCCCTCCAATCTTATATATATTAGGCTACTTAATATTTTTTTCTCATATCACTTAAGTATTAGTCTATTTTAATCTTGTTTCTCTGGATTCTACAAATTGCATAATTTTTACTGATCTCTTTTCAAGTTCACTGACACTTTCTTCTTAGTATCCAATCTGCCCTTAAGCTGATCTAGTAAATTTTTAATTCCAAATATTGTACTTTTTGGTTCTAGAAATTTTTAATGGTTTTTTTTTTTTTTTTTTTTTTTTTTTTTTTTACTATTTCAGTGGCTTTGGGGATACAGCGGTTTTTGGTTACATGGATGAACTATAAAGTGGTGAAGTCTGAGATTTTAGTGCACCCATCACTGGAGTGGTATACGTGGTACCCAATGTGGAGTTTTTTAATCCTTAGCTCCTCTCAACCTCCCTCTTCTAAGTCTCTCAATTTCATTATGTCAGTCTGTATGCCTTGACATAACCATAGCTTAGCTTGCATTGATAAGTAAGAACAAAAGTTATTTGGTTTTTGATTCCTGAGTTATTTCATTTAGAATAATGGCCTCTCACTCCATCCAAGTTGCTGCAAAAGACATTATTTCATTCTTTTTTATGGCTGAGAAATGTTCAATGGTATATGTATACCACATTTTCTTTAGCCACTCATTGGCCAATGGGCACTTAGGTTGGTGCCATATCTTCACAGTTGTGAATTGTATTGCAATAAATATACGCGTGCAGGTGTCTTTTTGATATATGGACTTATTTTCCTTCGGGTAGATACCCAGTAGTGGAATTGCTGGATCAAATGGTAAATCTACTTTTAGTTCTTTAAGAAATCTCCATACTGTTTTCCACAGAGATTGCACTAATTTAAATTCCCATCAGTAGTATATAAGCATTCCCTTTTCATCACATTCATCCCAACAACTATTATTTTTTGACATTTTAATAATGGCCATTCTTGCAGGAGTAAAGTAGTATCTCATTGTGGCTTTAATTTACATTTCCCTGATAAATAGTAATGTTGAGCATTTTTCCATTTTTTTTTGCCATTTGTATTTCTTCTTTTGAGAAATGTCTATTCATGTCATTTGTCCACCTTTTAATGGGATTATTTTTCTTGATCCGATTGAGTTCCTTATAGGTTCTGGATACTAGTTTCTTGTCAGATGCATAGTTTGCAAATATTTTATCCCATTCTGTAGTTTTCTCTATTGATAATGTATTTTGCTACACAGAAGTTTTTTAGGTTAATTAGGCCCCATTTATTTTTGTTTTATTTGCATTTGCTTTTGGGGTCTTAGTCATTAATTCTTTGCCTAGGTCAATGTCCAGAAGAGTTTTTCCTAGATTATCTTCTAGAATTTTTATGGTTTCAGGCCTTAGATTTATGTCTTTAATCCATCTTCAGTTTTTTTTTTTAATAAGGTGAGAGAAAGAGAGGTTCACTTTCATTATTCTACATGTGGCTATCCAATTTTCCCAGCACCATTTAGACCATTCCATTGGTCTATGTTCTACTCTTTTACCAGTACCATGCTGTTTTGGTAACTATAGCCTTAGTAGTATAATTGGAAGTCCAGTAATGTGACGCCTCCAGATTTGTTCTTTTTGCTTAGGATTGCTTTGACTCTTCAGGCTCTTTTTGTTCCATATGAATTTTAGAGTTGTTTTTTCTCATTCTGTGAAAAACGATAGTTATTTTGATAGGAACTGCATTGAATCTGTAGACTGCTTTAGGCGCTATGGTCACTTTCATGAATATTGCTTCTTCTAATCTATATGTTTCCATTTGTATGGATCTATGATTTCTTTCAGCAGTGTTTTTGTAGTTCTACTCATAGAGATCTTTCAACTCCTTGGTTAAGTATATTCCTAGGTATTTTATCTTTCTTTGAAGCTGTTGTAAAAGGGATTGAGTTCTTGATTTGATTCTCATCTTGGTCACTGTTGGTAGACAGCAGTGCTACTGATTTGTGTACACTGATTTTGTAACCTGAGACTTTACTGAATTACTTTATCAAATTCAGTTGTCTTTTGGAGGAGTCTTTAGGGTTTTCTAGGTGTACAATCATATCCTCAGTGAACAGTTAACTGCTTGACTTCTTGTTTTCCCATTTGGATGCCCTTTATTTCCTTCTCTTGCCTGGTTCTAGAATTTCCATTTTGTTCTTTTAATACCATTTACATCCTTCTGAAATCTTCACTTGTGTTTTCATTGTCTCTTTGTCTTTAAATTCCCTAGTATATTTTTTAGAGTATTTTAATGCCATTGCCTGTTAATTCCAGCATCTGAGCCATTTGAAGTTCTGTTTCTGTAAGTTACGTTTCTTCTGGCTGCAGGTCATGCTTTCCTGCTTCCTCCCATGTCTAGCAGTTGTTGTGACATGCTAGGCATTATGAATATTACATTGAATGGAGTGTGGAGTATTCTATAAAGGTCGCTGAATTTTATTCAATCAATCTGTTAAAATCTTGTAAGCCTTAGTTCTATGCTTGCCTTCCTTGATACATTTTCATTTCATCCTCGGTTTTAGGGCATGGTCATTATTCTAGAACATTGTGTTTACTCATAAAGCATGCTTTTTTCTGAGGTCTCAATAGAATAGCTGACTTTTGGCTTTTGCTGGACCAAACTGCAGCGTTTCCTAGCACCATGTGATCTCAATCTCTCCATTTATTTCTCAGTTTCACAAGAGTTTCTCCCTGCAAGCCTTTGTGAACCTCAACCTGTGCATGTACAGGTCAGTGTTCAACCAAGGACCTATGGGAAACATCTCCACAGGCTTCTAGGTGTCCTCTCTGTGCAGTTTCCTCCTCTCTGTACACAGCCACTCCAGCGGTACCCTAACTCCCATCTCTAGCTCTTCAACTCAGTGAGACTGCTGTTCTCTGCTTGAACTCTATCTCCTTACCTTCAAGGGAAGGACTTACAGGCAGCAAGTCAAGGAGAATAGAGGGCTCACCTCATTTGTTCCCTTCTTTCAAGGATCACAGTCCTTTGCTGCCAATTATCCAATACCTGAATCCTATCATATGTTTATGATCCAGTTTTCTGTCATGGCTAGCCATTGTGAAAGTGATGTTGAAGTGGGTTTTGTAGGAAGACATATTGTTTTGCTTTGTTTTTAGACACATACAAAATACTAAAGAATGGAATCACAAATCTAAATGTGAGACTCTTATCTTTACTATGGCAGTAGTGGCTCTGGGTTTTGTTATTAGCATGAATCAGGATCTTCTTGTTCCAGGGAAAATTGTTTGTTAGGGCGTGTGTGTGTATGTGCGCACACATGCATGTGCTTGTGAACATGTATATATGAGTTATCACACTAACTGAATTGTGAAATGTGTCAGGTATTAGTTAAGAATATGATGAAGCAGGTACAGTGAGATGCTGTGAACTTCCTGCTCTAAGTTGGTCCATCACTTTTTGTCTTTGTATTTAATCTTCAATCTGTAAGATGGGTGTATTGGACCCAGGATAGTTTTTGATATACTTTTAAGAGGGAACATATGTCTTCTATACCACAAATGTTACTTTTTTGAAAGCACTTCATAAACTGTAAAAAGCTATGCAAATGTAGGCCTCAACATATTATCTTTCCAAATTGTATTTCAATACCTTTCACATCTAGAATTTATTATTCCAGTATATCATTATATTTTCTATTGCTGCATAAAAAATTATCCTAAAATATAGTGGCTTAAAACAACCCACATTTATTATCTCAAAGTTTCTATGGATCAGGAATCGGAAAGCAACTTAACTGAGTGTTTCTGAGGCAAGGTCTTTCATGAGATTGCGGTCAAGATGTCAGCTAAAGTTAGAATCATCTGAAGGCTGGATTGAGCCTAGAGGATTTGCTCCCATGTTGGCAGAAAGCCTCCGTTCCTTACTGGCCATTGGCAGGCATACTTAACTCCTTTCCACATGGATCTCTTCACAGAGCTTCTTGAGTGTCCTCACAAGAGGGCAGCCAACTTTTCTCAGAGCACGTGGTCCAAGAGAGCAAAAAAGAAAGCCACAATGACTTTTTATGACCTAATCTTGGATATGACACACCATCATTTCTGCTATATTCTATTTATTAAAAATGAGCCATTAAGTATGACCCACACCCAATAGGAAGAGAAATTAGGCCCTATCTTTTTCCTTTTTTTAACCTTCAAAGAGATTTTTTTTTAATTTTAAAATTTTTAATTGGCATTTTGTAATTGTACATACTTATAGGGTACAGAATGATAATTTGATACATGTATACAATGTGTAATGATCAAGCAAGATAATTAGCATAGCCATTACCTCAAACATTTCTCATTTCTTTGTGTTAGAAACATTTAAAATCCTCTCTTCTAGCTATTTGAAATTATGCAATGAATTATTGTTAACTATATTCACCCCACAGTGCTGCAGAACACTAGAACTTATTCTTCCTATGTAGCTGTAATTTTGTACCTATTAACCTCTCTCTATCCTCCCCTCCCAACTACCCTTCCCAGCCTCTGGTAACCACAATTCTACTTTCTACCTCTAGGTAAGTTCCATGCTTTAAAGGAAAAAGTATCAAAGAATGTGTTGATATACACTTTAAGACCACCACGATATCATATAATATTTTCCTGAACCAAAGAATTTATTTACCTCTGGATTAACTTGGATCTACTATACAAAGTTACCTGGACCAAGCCCTTTCTTTGTAGCTAAAGCATGAGCCAAGCCCAAAAGTTACCTGGACCAAGCCCTTTCTTTGTAGCTAAAGCATGAGCCAAGCCCATCTGGCAGTCAATCTGTGAGATCTCTGTGTCATCTTAACAGTTTTATCCATCTGTGGCTAGTTGTCTCAGTTTTCTTCTCTCTAGGCATGTATTTTCTGACTGTATCTTCCTGGTAACATTTATGAATTTAACTGGGCATTAGGATGGTGAGAATATTTTTATAAAGTGCTTTCTATGTAGAGGCTAAAAATTAATGATTCACCCTTTAAAATGTAAATTTGAAAAAAAAAATTCTATTTGCCTCTTGATTATATACTATGTTCCCTCTTCAGAACCCAGAATTCTTTCTCTTTAGAGGCATGGAATCTGATCCTCTCCTTGGTAATTAGAAAATCAAGGTAATGCATTTGAAATTATTACGCAAATATACTCCAATTTGGAAGGAGACGGTAGGGCAAATGTATTGGTAACAAATTCTGTTCACATGTACTACCCTAAAAATTGCTTTCGAGCCCATAAAGAGCTCTGCGGATTTGTTATGGTAATTCTTTGTCTTTGTTATTACTTGGTGCAACTTCCACTGACATTAATATTGAATATGCAATCTTGAGAAATAGAAAGGAAAATCCTCCCTCTCTCACTTAATCCACTGAATCCCCCTGAAATGAGGAGCAATCCCATATGATCATCCCAAAGCAGAATTCATCCAGTTCACTTAGCAAAGTCCTCATATTTGAATATTGACAGAGGAAAGTATTTATGTTTGTCTAGTTCTTTTTCATCAAAGTTTACAATAAACAATCCCTTCTTGCTTTGCTGTCTGTTTTTCACAGATTTCTTGCCAGAACCTTTGTTTTCTCTCAGGGGATCAAATAAGCACAAAACAGAGTACTGTCATAATTTTTCTGTTGCTCCCTCTCTAGAGGGTGTTAAATATTAGGGGATCACCTAAAAGAAAACTACCCACTGCCTGTTATTCTCAGTCACTTCCCAACCTCTGGTCTATTGCCTTATTTAAGGAGAAACAGATATCAAATACCCCAGTCATTTTTTAAATTTTCCCAGAAAAAAAGAGGTTAATAAAAGAGCCAGAAAATCCCCATGTATCAAACATTCTGCTGCTTAGAGTATCTAGTTAAATAAAAGTTGAGATTCCACATGCTTGACCCACCAGTTCCCATTTACAGCTGTGAAACATGAGGCTCAGAGTTGGTGTTATTAGTAGTAGTATTACTAAAATGTTGTAATTAAACTCAAATCTTGGTCTTCAGTTTCTGGAACGTATGCTTGTTCTAACATGCACACCATATCCCCTCTGGAATAAAGATCCTCAAAAGAGAAGAAATATTGCTAATGATAAGAAAAATACCATCAAGTTCCAGATTCGACTTGTGATGACTGCTCACATCTATTGTCCTTGAGGTGTGAGCTGATCTCTACTTCAGAAGAATCCAGATAGATTGATGCTACCTGCTGTCTGCTGCCCATCTGGACCCTCCCGTGGGCTGGCTCTCTGTGCTGCCTCATCAGATACCTTCCCTATTCCAGGGTGATTTCAAAGGCCAGCCTTCCCTTAGCACATTTATCTTCAACCCCCAGTGCACAAGCAGAGCATACACTAGACTAACTCATTTATTTCTGCTCATTTATTGATGGCCTTTCATAACCAAGTTATTAAGTCATCAATAACTTTAGAGAAATAAATGAATGGATCCGGAACTGGGTCAACAGATATTTAAGACATATTCTGAACATTTTATCTAGGATCGGTATAAATGTCAATGGTGGGTCATCAGTGGTATTTTCCCCACCTGGGAAAACGTATTTCACAGATGTTTTATTCTAATTAGATCCAAGTTTATTCCTCATAAAGTATTGAAATGAATAGCATCTCCAGTCACCCACATGAAATGAAGGTTTTTAAAAAAGAGATTGCATGTGTTAATAATTTTCCAAAACACTACCTAACGTGTGTTGCTCCCATCAGCTGACCATAAATATCCCTGGAAGGTTTGCCAAAAATAGAGTATAAGCTCTTTCAGAAGTGCTTATGAGTTCTGATATATTCCCCTCGGGAAATAAAAAGGAGAAGAAAAGGAGAAAAAGAGAGGATTTCTAAGACCTTGGGAAACCCTTGAAACCAGTATCTAGAAGTCTAAAGAAATTCCTGATACTAAAGTTAAGCTTCTATGGGGACATTTTCAAAGCCACTGGCAGTTCACCCAGCTGAGGGGAGCCCTGCATTTTCGTTATGTTTCGGGGTATGTATACCTGCTATATCTCAGCCTGCAGGAGGAGCATTCCACTGTTCTGACCTCCGCTTTTGCACTAGTTTGCTCTCCATTTGTATCCTGGGGCCCCATCTAGATAAGAGAAATCTTGCCTGCTTAGGACCTCAGTATTCTTGGAAACCTGTATGTATCCCAGTTACGTCAGTTTCCTCATCTGTAAAATAGGCATAATAATAGACCACACTTCATCAAATAATTATAAGAATCTGAAGTGTTAATATATGAAAAGTACTTAGAATGGTGTCTGGCATATGGTAAGTGTTCAAGAAGTACAGCTATTACTGTTGCCATTAATAAAAAGTCTTTTCCATATGATTAGGACCTAAGAGACCAGCCAGTCCAATTTCCTCAATTCATTTTACAGAGAAGGAAACTGCAGCCCAACGAAGTTATGTAGCCTATTAATAGAATGTCCGTGCTTTTGAATTAAAGGCTGAATTAGAAATCTGCAGAAAAACATTCTCTCCAGAGTCTGGCAGTCCTAGACTAAAATTCCAGTTGTTACCTTCTAGTTGTGTGACTTTGAACTCACTTCTTTCCTTCTCTGGGACTCTCTAAAATCCCTATGTGCAAAATAGGTACAATGCAACCTACCTTGATAGAGTATTGTAAGAATTGAAAAATAATGACTGAAAAACTTAATGACTGGATAATGTAACTAGCATTCTGCCTGGGAGTTCATGGGCATTCAATAGCTTGGGCCCATCATTATTAGGAACATCATTCAGCTGCAGTGCTGCAGACCGGCTGCCAGAATCCCAGCCCCTGATTGCCAGTATAGCTCACCACAACACTGCCCACCCTTACATTAAAAATAAACCAAAACAAAAATGGGAATTTGCTCTCATTGCTTTTTATCAGCTTTTTAAATTACTTTCTAGTCATCAGTAGATATTACCCACTGTCAAAAATCACCTAGGATTATTGATGGATAAAAATCTGTGTATCCTTATTCTTAAAGGAAAGGGTGGGAAAAAAGGAAAGTCCCCACCCTTGGCCCTGATTTTTTCATAACTAGTTTAGCTCAACATGAGCAGTTTTGCTTTGCTAGATGAACCCCAACATGCTGTTGAGAAACAGTGGCTTGGAAACAATTTGCAGATGTTTGAGGATGATGAGGAAAACACTGTGTGCAACAGTGATTTTGCAAATCTGACACCTTCGCTCTGGTAGAAATGCTTAGAGAAAGGTATGGGGAAGGATAGAAATTGAACCAGACACCCTGGTTTCCTTTCTTGAGGAAATATGCATAAATTCTGACTACAGATAACAAGGCATGGCACTCCAGCCCTATCAGAAAACAGAGACCTGTGGAACTCTAATGTCCAGGAAAAGATCATCAGTGTCCCACAGTAGGGATTGGGAATGGGAATGGATTCCATGGCCAAATAACTTTGAGATGTACTTCCTGTTGAAGATTTACAATGCTCATTTATAAATGAAAGACTGAGAAGTTCTACATTTTCCTTTCTTGTAGGTTCAAGTGTACATGTGCAGGTTTGTTATATAGGTAAACTTGTGTCACAGGGGTTTGTGATATAGATTGTCTCATCTCCCAGATACTAAGTCTAGTACCAATAGTTGTTTTTTTCTGACCTCTCCCTCTTTCCAGCCTCCAGTAGGCCCCAGTGTGTATTGTTTCCATCTTTGTGTCCATGTGTTCTCATCATTTAGCCTCCACTTATAAGAACATGTGGTATTTGGTTTTCTCTTCCTGCATTAGTTTAATAAGGATAATGGCCTCCAGCTCCATCCATGTTCCTGCAAAAGACATGATCGCATTCCTTTTTACGAGTGCATTTTATTCCAGGGTGTACATGTACCACATTTTCTTTATCCTGTCTACCATGGATGGGCATTTAGGTTAATTCCATGTCTTTGCTATTGTGAATAGTGCTGCAATGAATGAGAAGTCCTCCATTTAAGAAACCTATTTAACACTGTAGACCCCATCCTTTCCTGAATGATTAGCACAAAATTTCCATCAACATCAAGTGAACAGTGATACGCTAGGAGACACTGGTAGACTGCAAGGCTTGAAAAATCAGAGATCTTAAGACAATCAATGAAAAAGACACTGAAAAGTTTGAGTTTTAATTTCGTTGTGAGTCTCTGCTTCAGCCATTTTAAACAAAGAATAAATGGCTGACGAAAAGCGAAGCACACTTTGCTTTCTTGTGGGGAACAGAACAGCAGCATCTACTGGTAAACATATGTTTCAGGGGTAGAACACAGCCTTTTGTGTCCAGCTATTTATCATTAACCAGTGATGGAACTGACTAGAAAAGGACAAAAAAAAAAAAAAAATCAATTTGAGCTCATCTAAGGGCTGGCTGTGGAGCGTCCAGTTGACTTTCATTGTCTTCCGTGGGTCATTATATCCTCAGAAGACTATTCATATTACTACTGGACTGCAATTCATGACACAGTTTGGGCATGAAAACGGGGGGTCCAGACATAGCAACAAAGCCCACATTAAGATATATAAATGTTTTTAATGATGAGGATAATTACAACTGATTGAAATTCTCTTAACACACAAAATGGAATACAGTAAAAATGCCACTGGATACCCTCCTTATATTTTTTTATCTGTCTCTAAAGCTTACAAAATTTTACTTTCTTTCCCTTTTTTTTCCACATTTCATCCTCTTCTCTCACAAAAACACCCATCAAACACTTTCTCTTCCTCTTTTGTCTTTAATTCCTTATCATCCTCTCACCCTTTATGGCCCTTGTGGGAAAGAAAAAAAAGAGATAGGCAAGCACATTCAATTGTTGCAGTCTTCTCTTCAGGAATGTCTATTTCAAAACTCTTCATAACCTAAGCAGAAATATATCAAAAATCAACCAATAGCCTTTGGCAGTAATCTGTCAAATAAAATGAATAAAATATAGCATAACACTTATTAGACTATTGTCCTCACTTTAGCCTTGACCTTTTGGTAATCCATAAATAAATATCATTCCAAATTTGACAGAAGTAAACCGTAAAATTCCCACAACAGCACTATAACAGAAATGTCATTTTTATTGATGTCAAAATAGCCTTTCTTAGCTATTTAATAAAATTGGGATTATTAAGAAAAGTAAATGTTGAAATACTCCAAAAGGGTCTCATCCACATAGCAAGATTTATGAGCTAATTTGCCTGGCAACTGCTTCACCATTTAGATGAAAATGCCTATACTTAGAAAGGTTTTTTTAAATGTAGTTAAATTTAATTTGGTTTGACATGTATTTTTATATTAAAATGTATTTGACTATTTACCCGTTGCCTTTTTCTATTGTTTCTCCCCAGGAAGCAAATAACTTGGATAAAAGCACGACGAAAGCAGAGAGTGCTCGGCTCTTCAGAATGTGGTATGGCTTCGACCACAAGTATCCTTTGATAATAACAATCTCACAGATCCTGCTGCAGGCAGAGAATTACTTTAAGCTCTTAATCATTGAAGTGTGCACTCCTGCTCTTCAAGAAACACCGAAAGGTAAAGTGAATTCACAGCCAAACTTATAACAAGGAATGATTTCATAAAATAAAAAGCAGGGTAGTCCATACTTAAGTGTTTCAGACAGCTAAAGTGAAACTTCTCAGAGTCAAATTTATCTAGTGTTTTCCTGACTATAATGCCAGTTGATAAAATCATATACTCCTGAAGAAGCTGTTTTGCTGTTCTTACCTTTGTAAAGCTCCTACTTCTGGTCAAATTGGTCAAATAGGCCTGCTTGATTAAGGGCATTGTATGAACAGTTTCAGCAGCCTCTGGCCAGGGTAACCCAGCCAAAGCTCCTGCACCTTTCTCCCAGGAAGCCATTGGTGTGCTTTTGTTTCATGCTGTAAAAAATGAAGGAGTGGGAAGGAGTGGGGACAGGGGACAAAAATAAATGGGCCAAGGAGATGAATCCAGTTCATCAGAGTTCATCATAAAATAGCACCGCTTTGTTTTCCAGGCAGACTTGAATGAGCTTTTTCCAGTGAAGGGCAATTTTAAAAATCTGGCAATCACTGTAAATATAGTAGCTCAGATATACCTTGCCATGTGATTTGCCACATGAGGCTAAGTCAGGCCTGAAGTGTTTTGCCATTGTGAGCTGCAGTAAGCAGTCTGTCTCTAATCCCAGGCAAAAGCTCCAAGGAAGAAAGGAAAGAACTGCACTGTAAATTGAATGTGTTGGGTCTTTGTAGCTAGTTTTCCAGTCACAAATCCCTCTCCTTTCAGTGGGAAAATGTCAGTCACTGGATGATTTTAAGTGCCTAAGCAAAAATGATTAAAACCACAACAGATCAATGGGAGAGGAGGAAGAATTAAGAATAGGGAAAGGATATTCAAAGAATAGGTGAAGAAAAAGAGGTGAAAATGGACAGGGAGAGGAGGCAAGAGAAATATAGGAAATTTACAGCAGGAAGGAAAGGAAAGCAAATTAGAGGAATGACTGGAAAATAGAAAGCAAAAATTAAGAAAGAAGTGAAGAGAAACCAATTGAAGATTGCAGAGATAAGCAAAAGTAAAACAATGTGAGAATTAAAAAGCAATTTTGCAAAAGTAGAGCATTCCAAGAATTAAGAAATGGTGATGTGGAAGATAGAGGGTTTCTGAGGTTAGAATTTGGTTTTTTTCAGAGCTCTGTTACCTATGGCCAGATACCCTTTCTTGCTCAGTCTTCAGTTTTATGGACAAATGTAGGTTGCCACCATCTTGAGAGAAGTCCATCTTAGCCATTAATTATTTCTTAAAGGTTCTGGTATCTCATTAACTACCTGAAAACTTTCTGATCTCTCTAAGGGAATCTAGTTCTTAGAAAGTTATTGCTGGTTTTTGCTCCTGGCTGATCTCTCTTTGGAAGCAGAATTTGCCCCTGTCATTGCTTTTAAGTATCTGATAACCCAGTTTGTTCAAAATTATAAAAATTTGACTAAAGAGTAAACACAATGAGATGTACAGAAAGAACTCGGTAAATCAGAAATGAGATAAAAGATGTTTTTGTTCAAATTCTGACAATGCTATGAAGAAAGCTTTACAATGAAGAAAAGGAATAAAGTGGGGAAAAAAAAAAAAACCTTGAAGACAAGAAAATAAAAGTTGGAGCCCATCAAAAATTTTAGCTTAGGGCAGTGACACTAAATTCAGATGATGTCATAGTTTTTGTCTCACTTTTCATTAGGGGTTTATTTCCATATGATTATAGACAGACTAGCAAAAATAAAAGCAGATTTACACTCTCAGTCATATCTCTTCTCGTGGTAGTTTATCCTCCTGCACATTCATTCTAGAAATTGCTATGCTGCCACCACTACACAAATATATATTCACTTAGATAATGAAATTTTTGTATCTTAGCTATGCTCTGAATTTATACCTAGAGAGTAGCAAGCAAACAGTTTCAACTATGTGGCCTCTTAATATATCTGTTATTTTAGAGCAAAGTATCCATTTGGCATTTATGTTCATTCTATTGTTCACCCAGAACCCAGGCAGTGTGTCCTTTGAAACTCATAAGTTAGGCTATGCCAGCCACCACCAGTGCAGAGATTAGCCAGTCACCCTGAGATCAGTTTGCTGGCCTGAACCAAAAAGAAATTGTCACAAGGCTGAAAGAAACTGGCTGTGTAGTTTGGAGCTGTTAAAGTTTCATTTCAGTAAAAATGAATCATGCAAATGAGGTATCACAAATAATTATTGACAAAAGAAAATGAAGAATATATAACTTCATACACACCTATATCAGTCAGGGTTCTCCAAATAAACAGAATCAGCAGAAGTGCTTTACATATCATATACATACAGATTTATTTTAAAGAATTGTTTATACAGTTGTGGGGGCTGGCAAGTCCAAAATTTGCAGAGCAGGCTCTCTGTCTGGAAATTCAGGCAAGAGCTAATACTGCAGTCCTTAAGCAGAATCCTTTCTTCCTCAGAAAAGCCTAAGTTTTGCTGTTAAGTCCATGCAACTGATTGGATGAGGCCACAAACCGTATTGAGGATAAACTCCTTTACTTAGTGTCAACTGCAGATATTAACCACATCTACAAAATACCTTAGGTGTCAACAATGACACCTAAGTTAGGGTTTAAATGAATAACTGGGTAGTCTAGCCAGGTTGAGCCATAAAACTAACAGTCACATCACCGAATTTATATTCAATTAATGCTTAATATTCAGACTCAAAGGTAGAAAACCCCTCTTAATTTACTATTATTATCAATAAAACAACCAGTCACTCACGTAGTTTTGTTTTTTTCTTTTTCATAGCATGAGTAGTACATACATACCTTCCCCTAAAAGTTTTCCAAAAACTACAGAATAAAAATTATAAAACTTAACATTCAATGATGATGAACAATGCCAAGCACTGTGTTCAGTGCTTTACATTTATTACTTCATTCCACCTCCCCAGCTCTGCAGGAGGCTGGGAGGGTCTAGAGATGTAACAACACAAGTGTACTACTGATTGGGTTGGCCTCTGCTGCAACAGGGGCTCCCCTGTTGGAAGGAAGCCTATGGTGCCAAAACTGATGATTAATTAAGATTCATTATGATTCAGCGTGGGCAGTAATTCCAAATTATGGAGTACAAAGAAGACACTGATAAATGGGGAGATGAGAAAGGGAACTAATGTTACTGAGTAGCGATGCTTTGCCATCAGGCATGTTATTTCATTTAGTTCTCTTCATTTAACCACTCTTTTTGTTTTGTTTAATTCTTACAACCACCCTCTTTGATGTGGAGGAAACAAATTCCCAGATAACTTAAATAACTTTGTTTCTATAGCTAGTAAGGGTCAATTTCATGATTCAAGCCCAGATTAGTCTCACACTAAAGTCCATCAAGACACCTAAATAAGCTTGATTATTAACAATTCTATGTCCATGATATCTCTTACTCTACCTACAAATCCTCATGTCTCGGTATGTTCATAAACTCACCATTAAAACAATGAATAATTAGGACTCCTTACACGATACCATCCAGAGCTCACATCTTGAAAATTTATTGGCAATATATTGGTGTGATAACAAGGTTACAGGTTTTTGTTGGTCACCCGGAGAGCACCACCATGAAGGAGTACCCAACTTCTGAATCAGATCCTCAACTTTTTAGGGGCAGAAAGTTAAATATTCAAAGACTGCAAGAGTGGTTCAGTCTGATAAAAGATGGACTCACTGTAGCCAAGCTCAAAGGAGGCAGTAGTACATACCAGACACCAAATTCCTAAGTCGCCAAATCCCCATCGTGGAGGGGAGGTATGGGCAGGGGGAGATACTCTTCAGCCATAAGAAGGCTGAAGTCAGTCTGATCCCTAGAGCCCCTCCTATCCTACTCTTTCCCCCTGGCTCACTCTGCTTCAGCTACCCTGTCCTTCCTCAGGCACACCAAGCACACTTCTGCACCCAGGCCCTTGCACTGGCTCTTCCCTCAGGCATTTGCTTGCTTCCTTCTTTACCTCTTTCATTCAGCTTGTCGGTGAAACCTTCCTGGCTGTATATCTAAATGTCTAAAAGGAGCTAATTCTCTCACTCCTTCCTGCTTTATTTTTTTCACCGTAACACTTAACCACCATCTCATACAGAATGGACTTTGTTTTAATAGCTTCCCCCAACCAGGATATGTGCCTTCCATAGATAGAAATTGGGTCTGTTTTCATTCCCTGGTATGTCGTCAGGGCATAGGAAAATTCCTGGCAGGGAGTGAACACTCAATAAATATTTGTTGAAGGAATGAATGAATCAATTAAGCAAGCAAGCAATATTTTCTATCCAGGGCACCTTCATTTCAGGCATTGATGTAGCAGGAAAATCCAATTAATTATCAGAAGGCTGCTAAGTGAGTCTGAAAGCAGAGCAAGAAAGACTGGATAATATTAATGTTTTCATCCAGGCTACCCTGTGTAGACC
The DNA here is from genome assembly GCF_000951035.1 of Colobus angolensis palliatus. Taxonomy (NCBI): domain Eukaryota; kingdom Metazoa; phylum Chordata; class Mammalia; order Primates; family Cercopithecidae; genus Colobus; species Colobus angolensis. The sequence goes on from NW_012118043.1 coordinate 3,357,798, forward strand.
CCCAGTCTAAGTGTCTCACTCCCTAGACAGGAACAGCCACTCACAGCAGACTTAAATCCCTATCGCTTGAGCTGACCTCCTTCCTGTGGTTGGTCCCTCCTTTGTTAGGTTTGATTAGTACAACGATCTGGCACATTCAAGCCTAGCTCTGGCTTAGAAGCCATTCTCTGAGTGACGTTGAATACATATGTCTTATCTCACCAATCATGTTGATTTTATTATAACAAATTCAAAATTGTAAAGCCACCTATCATCCTCACTAGCAATCTCTCATAATGAGGAAGCAAGAAGAAATCGATGCCCCCTTATTCGTGTTTTAAGACGTCAGATAAAGTTATTTGCATAGATTCGCAGTGTTACAGCTGGTATGAGAACCTCATGTTGCCTTATTCATAAGTGACTAATGATGTTGCTTGACTATCTCCTTTCTAGAGTCTCTTTCCATTCTCTCATTTACCATCTCTCCCCTTAAACATGTGTATAAATTAGCCCTACAAATGTGAATGACACAGGATAAGAATGACCTTTTCCAAAATAAAAAGGGCAGCCTAACATCATTTTTAGCATTTCCTGTATGCCAACATCAATTGAAAATAAGGATTCATTATGTGTTTGCCAACATTTTATAAGTGTAAAGAAAGTGCAAAGAACAATGGATTGGCAAGTTGACACAGTGACAGAATTACATAAAGCCACATGGATGGAGATTTCCTTCCCATCACTGGTTGGAATGAAGGATGCGTTGAGGTATTGCCAACAAAATGAAAAGCCCACAGCAGGATGTGTGGATGCTGAAAATGCTTGCATTTCCCATTCTAAAGGGTCTGGCAAGGAAAGTGGCAGGTACCAGACCCCATCTTGTACAGGCTAAGGCAGATTGGGAATCCACTTCAAGAAACGTAAACATAAATATCAGGGGCATTCAAAATGATACTTGGAAACCATGTATTTAATAGATTTAAATGTAATGGCATTTTAGTCTTAACTAAAAAAAAGAAAAGAAAAACCTTCCCCTCCTAAAACTTGACAGAATTTTTTATATCCCACACAGTCATGCTTATTTTAAGTCATAGGTATGAATATTGTGAACAGCAATTTCCATTTTAAATAATGATCCTGTACTGCAGTTTTTTCCCTATCCTGACTAGCTGAAACACCCATGAATTATTTATTGGGGTAGTTTGCTGTGGCCTTGTGAATGAGTTGAGTTTACTTCACAAAAAACTTTCAGAGGAACAAGGAATGTTATTTCTGTGATCCCAGTTTTATAAATGAGGTAACTGAACCCAAGAGAGGAAAAAGGCACATCCAAGGGTACTGATGGACTTGGAGCCAGCGGTTGTAATCAACAGAGAACAGGCTGTGTCCACCTAAGCAATCCAAGGATCCCAGTTCAGGTGGCCCATCCGGTGAGTTCTGGTAGCTTGAACATGAGTGTGATGCTATTTTCATAAGTGTTCCTAGTGTATAATTGGTTGTTTTAGTCTGATAACTTCTTTGGTGGTTCAGCAAAAGCCTCCCCCGTCTGAAGGAGAGGTGTGTTTTACTTTCAGTAGCAAGCAGGAGAGATAGCAGAGGATGTAAGTAATCTTTTGTTCAGTGGATACTTTGATTGCCCACTATGTGGAGGCAGTATACTAGGTACTGAGGATAGTCATGGTTGACCCTCACAAAGTCTTGCTTTGTACTTCATGGTGGCAAAGTCCTTTGAAATCACAGGTGGTCCCTAGCACAGGAAAGGAAGGCACTGGCATCATCAGAATTTCATGGGGGGATGAACTCTTTAGGGGAGCCAAAAATTAAAATCATTGGTAGCGCTCACTTGCAAAATGTAAAGATAACTCCACAAGTAGTTTCAGAAAGCAACGAAATTTCAGAATATTTGAAGTAAACATAAGCAATCAGCTTCCTAAAGGCTTTTCCTAAACACATTCTCTGATGGCATCCGCACGTGAATATGCACGTAGTATTATAACTGCTTCTCCCGGGAAACTGGCTGTAGGGAGGAGCCCAGCTTGCATTGGGCTGCAATGCAGCCATCACTGCCATGCCCTGGTTAATAACATCTAGAATACTATTATTATTTTGGGGTATTTAGGTTGGCTTTTGGTCATCCATATCCTCATGGGTGCTGCTGTAGAAAAATCTCATTGAAAGTCTTTGACTTAGCACCTAAGTGAAGTGGAATTAAAGCTTCCTGAAAGAGGCTGGGTTCAGTGGCTCAACTCTATAATCCCAGCACTTTACGGGGTGGAAGCAGGAGGATCAATTGAGCCCAAGAGTTTGAGACCACCCTGGGTAACATAGCAAGACCCCATCTCTACAAAAAAAAAAATTAACTGAGCATAGTAGCATGCACCTCTTGTCCTACCTACTAGGAAGGCTGAGGCAAGAGGATCACTTGAGCCCAGGAGTTCAAGACTGCAACGAGCTATGATTTTGCCCTGCCCTCCAGCTTGGGCAACAAAGTGAGACTCTGTCTCTTAAAAAATCCTGGGAGAAAACGTCAGCTTCTTCCTGGACTCCTGAGTTCTTATGATTTTTGGGTAGGAATCAACACAGGGGAATTTTAACAATGTCTGGAAACATGCGCAGTCTTTTGTTCAGGTAACAACTTGGATCTTCCATAATTTTTTCTTCCACATAATAGGAATGATACATACTATCCTCTGTTTTGGCTGAATCCGTCAGAAAAGTTGGCTAGTTATTAAAACAGCTTCCTACTGATGGTAACTGATTCACTGGCCTCTCAGAACCAACACATTTAAAACAGTTAAATAGTGCAGTTTTCTCAAGACTCTATGGCCTAAATACATTGCACTATTCTTTAGTCAGTATAAAACTCTTCTGGAGACCTGACAAATGACTACACGTATGACTTTATGAATTGTTACCTAAACACAATGGATTCCCCACTGTGATTATAAAATCTTGTGGGTCCCAAGATAGTAACGGATTTTCATACAATGATCCTGGGATGCTACTTTGGCATCTCTGCTTTGTTTTACTTTTTTCCCTGGAAAAGTTTTAATAATATTTCTATTAAATGAAAATGCTTTCATATTTCAACTTCACTTTACACAAATGATATGAAGATCTAGATGTACACAAATAAGAAATCAAGGTCGCTCCTCCCCTTGTAGAATGGATAAAATAAATTCCTTTAAATCAAATTAAATATATTTATTATTTTCTCAGAGCAAAACACCATATTAGACTTTCCTCATTCATTTATTCATTCATGGATCACATTTATCAAGTCTACCACATGCCAAGCACCATCCTGGGCACTCGTGATGCACCTGTGAAGAAATTCCCACAGAGCTATCATTCCAATATGGTTCTGTTTGAAAATTTCTGATTTACGGAGATCTTTTCAGGAACACATCTACGGTCTAAAGAAAGACACAGACATTCCACTAGTGGTTTTTATCAAACGGAAGAAAGTCTTGTTCTGTGGCCAGAAGTTATTGATTTGCTATTATAGCCTATCTACTTACTAGTTATGTAATTTTAGGAAAGTTATTTAACCATTCTGTGTCTCCATCGCTCATCTGAAAACTGGGGATAACGGAAGTCCCCACCTCATGGCTTTGTTTTGATAATTAAATGAATTAACACAAAACACTTAGAACAGTGCTCAATACACATATTATCATTATTATTTCTACCTCCACATGTCTTAAAGAGAAGCATCATGTAATGTGTATAATATTGTCATTTATTATCTGAGTGACTAAAACTTCCATTATTTTATATACTGTAATAATTTTTAGTTGAAACAGCTGTATTTTAATACCATTTGAAAGTCTTTAGTTTCCATAAAGGAAAGGTTTCACTTGGGCTATAAATCAGACATAATTCTTCTTCTTTGATTTTGAGTAAATGGATGGAGCTGGGTGTTAAGCTGTTCTTTTGTGTCCTCTGTTCCGCACATGCAGTTGTTTCATTTATGACTTTTCTAACTTATAGTCCATCATCTCATAGTTATTTTTCTGGAAATTATACTACAGATAGCAATTTTGACTTGATAGAGAAGTGCAGCAATTTTTCTCTTCCACAATGAAAGCAATACAAGCCTTTGATGATAATTATTCCTCTTGTACCTTACTGTGATAAAGGAAATCTTTCAATTGCACCTTTCAGGTGAAGCCATGGTGTTTTGTTATTAGCAGTGTGGTGTTATATTGAAGATTTCTAGGTCAGTACTGAATCATTTTATTAGGACAAAAAGAGAAAGGAAAGATGATAGGGCTTAAAAAATGTGTACTACCTTAATACTGCCAGTATTGAATTTAGTTTTAATATTTCTTTCTCATGAAAAAAGAGTAGAATGTTTAAATGTCCTTTAATTGTTACTTGGTCACTCCTTTTCAACCATAGGAGCCAAGATATTTGCAGGCTGCCAACGAGTTCATGAGCTACCAGAGACACATTATCAGCATGGGCCATGGCTGCCAGCTTCACATATTACCACTGCCAGTGAAACACAGTCCTGGGTCTAGCTCACAGACTGCAGTTATTCAGCATTTGTCTGCATGTGAAGCTGTGATATACATCACACAGAGTGTTGGGCAGACATGTCTCTTCCCTAATTAACGTTCACTTCACAAGGTAGATGGTAGTGATTCTCAACGTATGTCAGACCAACTCATGAGAAAGAACAGGCAAAGAGATTATTATGCTGGTGATTAATAGAGGAAAAGCTTGTTGAAGAAATAAATGCTTTTCTTCCAGTCATGTGGGAAAAGGTCCATAGAGGAACTGGGATTTCCTAACATGAAATTAAAAAACCAGAAGGGAGGAAGAGCTTTCCAAGAATAGGGAGTGACATGGGGAAGGTCCTGTGGTGAGTGTGGCATGAATAGATGTGAGAGAGCCTGAATAACCCACCTGCAAAGTACAGAATTACAGGACAGAGAAAAGAGGAAGACTCGAGGGGCAATGAATAAGCCTTTGAAGTCAAGCGTGAAACCCTTATTCCCAATGCCTGGTGTGATCAGAATTCTCTCTTGTTGGTTAATATTTTACCTTTTTTTGGTTACTCAGGTGGCTAAAGGTAGAGTGATGTGGTACAGGCTAAATTATCCTTTCAAGTTTGCTTTCTGTCACAGATCTTACTGCTGTGAGGCTTCCGTTAGTTTTCATATTTCTTCCCCCAGAAAAAGATAATTATTCTATTATATTTTATTCAATTATTTTAACTAAATTGAATTTTAATACTTCTTCCTTAGGGGGAAAAAAGGCTTCTGCCTTCTTCTAAGCCACAAAGATAAAGAAAGAAATGGTGATTGCCCTTAAGATGCCAGCATCCTAATGAGGTAGATTGGTGGCACCATCCACCAATGCTGGGAGTTATCACCAAAGTTCTGAGCAAAAAAGTGTTTTCTTAGTTTGTTCAGGTTGCTATAACAAAATACATTAGACTGGTAGCTTATAAACAATGGAATTTTATTTCTCACAGTTCTGGAAGCTGGGAAGTCCAAGATGAAGATCCCAGCAATGTCCATGTCTGGTGAGGACCCGTTTCCTGATCACAGAATTCACTTTCTTGCTCTATCCTTATGTGGTGAAGAAAGTAAACAAGCTCTCTTAGGCCTCTTTGATTAGGGCACTAATCCCATTCATGAGGGCAGAACTCTTATTACCTAATCACCTCCCAAAGGCTCCACCTCTTAAGGTGATCACCTTGGGAGTCAGGTTTCAATGTGTGAATTTAGGGGGACACAAACATTCAGACCAGAGTAAGTGCTATGGAAGCCAGAGAGGGGTACAGCCAACTAAACAGCTTTGGAGAAGCCAGGAAGCCACACTGAAGTGACTTGGGAAGTGGGTTATAAAAGAATAAGAATCTGTGAGGAGCAGGGCTGAGAGTGTCAAGGACTTTGTGGCAAGGAAACAGCTCAGGCAAAAGCCTGAACAGGGTGCAGAGTGTTCAGAAAATGATGAAAAGTTCAGGGCAACTAGTGGGAAGTGAAACCAGGAAAGTATCATGTGCACAGATTGTGGAGGACTACATGCGTCACGGTTAAGAAAATGGATTTGATTTATTGACAGCAGGAAACCAATGCAGCACTTTAAGCACAGAGCCACAGAGTCCTGTTTGTTATAATGCAGAGAACTGGTGGCTGCATGGAAGCTGATCTGACAGGGAGAAGAATAAACTGAAAATAATCCATGATCCAGGACAGCTTCCCCACGAAATACCCACCAGTTTTCTGTGTGGATAAAAATGTAGACAAACATGTTTCGTTCTACTTAGAAAACTATTTTAGAGCATTCAGTGTGTGTTCCCAATACAAATGAGTTAATATATAAAAGTATCATTAAGAGATTGATTCTTAAATTTCCACTACTGAAAATTATCCAGTGGTGTCATTGTTAGGGCCAGGGTCTAATAGAATGTTTTTTAGCTAAAAAGCCAGATCAGTCTCTAAGCTTGTCTTCTAGTATTTCAGTTTCCTGTCCATAGTCAGAAACTGGAGAATTTCAACTAATCTAACAAAAGGTTTTAACTAATCTAACAAAAGTATCTGAATTGCAATTCATTTTCAAATAAAAAGTTGTTTTTGTTCTTAAACTGATAAACTAGAATGCCACCAGCCCCTGAGCCTCACTCAGCTTCCTGGGGCAGCCTCTCGCCAATAGTGACTGGCACTGTGACCTTTTACATGTAGGAGAAGAAGCATCAGAGAGCTAACCTTTTTCCAAAGGAAACAGACACATCCTGAAACCATTGCCTTTGACATCCCTTGAAGCCATTTCCTTGGAATTCCTTGAAATCTACCAGTGTATTAGGTTTCACTGATCTGTTGCCTATAAACATGGCCAGAACTGATTTCTAGCTCATGCAGGCTGCTAAGCAAATCTTTCCTTAATCCTTTAACATGTGCCTAATACCTCAAACAGGAAAGACTGTAGCAGCTTTATTTCCTGACTGCCCTGTCCCAGCAACTGCAAAAACCTCTTCCCACATCCCTCGCTATGGACTAGCCCTTGGGTTACAGGTGTCAAACCCTTTGCCTTTCCTTCCACGGGTTCATGTAGACACAGAATTACACCTGGAATGCCCAAGAGCAGCGAGTGGGTGTCAGTCATGAGGGTTGGCTGACCAAGGCTGGCTGTGTGCACCGCAGACTCTGGGTGCTGAAGGAAGAGATGTCCCCAAAATACCCCTAGGCAAGTGCCCCACATAGTAAACAACTCTAGCAGTACAAGCTGAGAAGTCTGGTATTTAATTGGCTTGGCCAACTTTTTTTCCTTTTTTTTCCCCCTTAGTCTAAAGTCCTCAGGCCTTCTCTGATCTGAAATATTCAGAAGATGAACATTATGGTAATTGGTAATTGTACAAGCACTTTGCAAACATCAAGTGCTTCATAAAGTTAAAATGATACTAAATTCAGTGACAGGTTTATAGGCCTGTAGGCCTTCAGACTCATTTTGCAGATATAAACAAAGAATTTTATTACATTTTTATTATTTTTAAATTCTAGCTGATTTCCTGCTATATTCAAGGTTATGATGAGCACATAAGTCTCTTCTCAGTCCACAGATATGCCTTATTGAGAAATCTTCCTCACCTCAATCTTTGGCTTCTACAAATCCCACTCTTTGGAAGATATCCCACTGTGGAATGGGTACTCCCCTCCACCATCAACTGTTCACCAAGAATCCCTCTCCTTGACCTTCCAACAAACAGAAGTTGATGCTCTCCAGCTGAGGCCCTTCCTTCCTGGCCTAGCCTTTGTAAGAACTGTTTGTGTTCCTGTTGGGAACTACAGATTAAATCCCTGATGAACGCACCTATCTTTCTTGCTAGCTCAGTCTTTTGCAAACCTTTGAAAATGTTGTCTAGGCCATTTAGAAGAGACATAATAATATTTAAATCAGGGATTTTCAAACTGCTGATCATAACTCATTAGTGGTTCTCACAAGCAATTTAGTGGGTTCCTAACCAGCACTTCTTAATAAATAGTAGACTAGAGAAAATATCACAGTGCATTGAGGAATTAGAAGTAAATTTTATTTCATAAAACTTGTTTCAGGGGTATGTGCGTGTACACTGGGTTGTGATATAACATGTATGCCTTAATGGGGTCATAATCTAAAAGCTTTTAAAACCTTGATCATTGCTGGTATAAAATTCTTGTGTAGGAACTCTCAGGCCTTTTCCCTAATTGCTTTAAGCATCCAGCAAGTTGAGCAAGGAGCCTAAGAACACAAAGAGAGAGAACCCTCAAATCCAGGTTTATTTTGGAAAAGCTAACAGTTGTTGGTGGATTCGAGCTGGACTTTGAGAAAAAGATGGAATTTTACTAATAGCAACTGGAAGGAGCCGAATTAAAGGCTAGATTCGGGGGAGAGAGAAGCAACATGGAGCTGTGGACAGAGCAATGAGTTTGAAGATCTAGCTGCTAGTCATCCCTCAGCCCCTCAGCTGTGAAACTCTAGGTTCCAGGCCTGCCCTGAGCCACTATTTTCTAATCTGTAAGATGAGTATAATCATATCTGCCCCACAGAGTAACTGTAAATTTCAGATGGAAAAAGGTGACTGAAACCATTTTGAACACTAGGAAGTACCAAACACACAACATACACGTTTTCTTTTTCTAGACAAAGCAAAGGTCACAAGTAAAAGTGCAAATATGGAAAACTGTTGTGTGTGCTTGGGGTTAAGTGAGGATTGCAGCTTGGCACATATAAGATTGGCCAAGGAGGAGAGACTAACAAGATGTGTTCAGGGAAATCTGAAAAGATTTTGAGTATCAGGTGAAGGTGTCTAGATTTGACTCAGTAGATAATGAGGAATCAGATGATTTCTAGACATAAGAGTGACATAGTCTTGTCTTAGAAAGATTGATCTAACAGCAGTGATTAGGGAGAAGTCACGGGGGCCTCAATTATGGTAGTTGCAATGGGAATAGAAAGGAAAAGTATAGATGCTAGAAAACTCTGGCCTCAAATCCATAGAATCTGATGCTGCATTATTGGGGGCATCAGGACTACAGAGAGGAAGGGGCAGGCAGGTGCCAGTTGTGAGGAAGTAGGAGCCCAAGGTGACTGTGGGGTTCCAGCCCTCATGACTATAATTCTGCTTATGCCAGTCAAAGAAACAGGGAAGGCAGAAAGACTCCTCTTGTGGGGAGACACTGTGTGTGGTTGGTTCCCTATCTCCAGGTAGAATCCTATTTATATGAACCTGTTCCATTTACCTACTGAGCCAGTTCTTTGAGATAAACAAGCCACTTGCCCAGCCTTGCCTCACAGATGGAGTTCTGTAAACCTCTGAGTGAACCTGTGTTTCTCTGAGTGGCTCTCTCATAGGGGGATGCTCTACAATTAATATCCTACTCAAAAATAGGCAGAACACTTATTTTAGTATTTTGTGCTAATGCAGTCTCATCAACTTGTCTTCCATCTGTAGACTTCACTTACGTTAATCCCCAGGTTAACTTATGTTATGAATACAACATTGATATACCACATCCTACCAATCAAGTTCAGACTCGATCGCCTGCAACAGCACAGAGCATGAGTCAAATAGCTGGGTTCAGATCTTTGTCATCTACTAGCTGTGTGACACTGGGAAAATTACTTGAACTCTCTGAACCTTGATTTCATAATCTGTAAAATGGGGACAATGACAATAATACCTATCTTGCAGGATGTTTGTGAGATCCGCACGATTAACATACATAGCACAGGGCCTAGAAAAATTAGGCCCTTGATAAAGGGCTGCTCTTGTCATTATTATTAAAGGACATGAGTTGATGGGCCCCACCCTCCTTCACAACCACGTGCTGAAGCTTTTCCCTAGTTCTGTGGGATGAGGCTTGTCCCGGTTTTGTCCAAAGAAAGGGGTTTCCAGGGCTGACCTGGCAGGACCCACCTCTTTAGGAGCAAGAAGGTTATCACTGCCCGTCTCCATTCAGGTAAGCACCTTCAAGCCCAGCTTCAGGCTCTTCAGACAAAATTACTTTGTTCCAGCTCAGGGATGGTCTGAAAATGCTAAGTGTCCCTCACAAAGAAGAAACAGGCAAAGATGGTACTGCTACATGCGTGTTACTCCCGTCTGCCAGTAGCTGGGGGCAGAGAGTTGGAGACTGAGGAGGGAATAGGTCCCCCTGGCTGTAGTTAGCAGAGACCTGGGGCAGCTGGCTTCCTCCTGCTCCAAGATCAGGGGATTCTTGGGAATCTCAACATGCAGTTGAACCCCAGCGGTCACAAAGCAGCAAGGTTAGTCATCAGAAGTTCTGATTTTGAGCCCAGGCTTTGCAGGCCACATGAGCTTGAGCCAATCTCTCTAAGCTCCAGTTTCATTTGTAAAGTAAAAGAAATGCCCTTCCTTGTTTTTAACCACAACAGCAATTCCCCTGTACCCAAAGTGTTCTACACACAATTTCATGAACTCTGAAGACCTTGACAATCCATGACTTTCATATGGTATTCTCCATATTTGTTGATAGGCTTGGGAAGCAGAGTTCATTTTTTAACCTTTCCAACCAAAACTATATTGCACCATGGAAGTGCTTATAACAAAGTATTCTGTAAGAATTCGGCCTTTTATTCACCAAATGAAAGACACTTCTATAAAAAAGGAGTGTATATTCACTCATGGTTTTATATGAAAAAAAAGAGATGCCTAGCCCTCTGTTATACACTTGGAATCTATTTTCTAGAAATATGGTGCAGTTGTCATGGTTTTTATCCTTACAAATTCAACAAAATGTAATAGCTCTGTTTGATGGCATATAGTAAATAAAGGTGCTTTCTTAGACTCCCAGGAAGTAAATCATTAGCATATTAACTTCCTATGATTCAGTCACAGAAAGCTCACGTGAAAACGAAAGAAATAAATGGAATAAAATCCAACAGACTGCCATCAATAGCTGCTTAGCTTCGGGCTGGGCGCGGTGGCTCACGCCTGTAATCCCAGCACTTTGGGAGGCCGAGTCGGGTGGATCACGAGGTCGAGATCGAGACCATCCTGGCCAACATGGTGAAACCCCGTCTCAACTAAAAATACAAAAATTAGCTGGGCGCCTGTAGTCCCAGGTACTCAGGAGGCTGAAGCAGGAGAATCGCTTGAACCTGGGAGGTGGAGGTTGCAGTGAGCCGAGATCGTACCACTGCACTCCAGCCTGGTGACAGAGTGAGATTCCCTCTATAAAAAAAAAAAAAAAAAAAAAAATAGCTGCTTAACTTCTTATCCAGCTTTCAACATGAGCTGGTTTTACCCTATTTCTGATAGAAACAAAGAAGCAATCTTACCTCGCTTATGATATGCCATGAACTCATCTTTTTATGAGATAATTTAAATTGATTGTCACCCTACAAATATTTTTTTCTAATGGCATCCCCTTCATCGTCTTGGTTTTGGAATAATCCTTTCAAGACAGAATTAGAAATAGCTGCTCACTCAGAGATCTATAAAATACATCTCAAGTATTTGGAAGAGAGAGTTGAAAAGATAGCTGTCCTAAGTCGATCAGAACAACTGTGGCTGAGTGCGGGCAGGGGACAACATTGGTGGTCTTTTTGTTATAGGAAAGAGCAAGAAGCATTTGTCTCTCCTTACAGGTAAGGAAATGGAGGCTCAGCAAAGCTGGGACTAAAACCCAGTGCATAGGATTCCCCTATCTGGGTGCCCTTTCCTTACCCTATGCTTTATAGCTCTGGACCTTAAAGAGATGTAGTTACCATTTAATTTCTGGTTTAGCCAAAAACGCCTGCATTTTCTTATGCCAGATTCTGTTTGGGGAAGATTGAATTTCATTTTAACTCCTCCATTTATCTTTTGCCTTTGGGTTATCTTCCTGATTTCCCCTTTTATCTTTCTCACCATCCATTTGTTAATGCAAACAAACAAAACTGTTTCTGCTTCTTTCCCACAACTGCCATCTGATTAAACTCTGCATAAGGTCCCTTCTTTATTAAAGCCCTAAGTAATTGGTTGTGATGCTTGTGAAGATTACGGGCCAATACATGGCCACATTCAATGATGAAATATAGCTGGGATGTTTCTTCTGAGGAAAATTTGATCTGTCGTCTCCTAGCCTCACAGACTGGTATATTTTGGAGTTCTAGCCACTGCTTCAGTGTATGTCTCCTACCAGGTCCAAGTTAAGATCGTTGAATTGTTAGATGTTTTTTATTTGAGGCTTAGATGGTGAGGAGAAAATAGAAAATTCTGTTTCCTTTCATCTGCTTCTCTTTTTCTGTCTGAAAAATAGAGAAAAGTTAGACTTGTTCTTGAGCATAATATTATTTATTATTTGATAAAGAAAATTGACAAGAGTCATCTGAAAAATTTTGTAGAGTTTGAATATAAAGTTCTTCCTCACTATTTATTCTCTTATTTTCTATATAGTTAGTATTTTATTTCTTTCCCTTTTCATTTTAATCACATTTTTGGTTTTTGTTTTTTTTTGAGACAGAGTTTCACTCTTGTTGCCCAGGCTAGAATGCAATGGCGCTATCTGGGCTCACTGCAACCTCCGCCTCCCACGTTCAAATGATTCTTGTGCCTCACCCTCCCGAGTAGCTGGGATTACAGGTACCTACCACCACGCCCAGCTAATTTTTTGTATTTTTAGTAGAGATGGGATTTCACCATGTTGGCCAAGCTGGTCTCGAACTCCTGACCTCAAGTGATCCCCCCGCCTCAGCCTCCCAAAGTGCTAGGATTACAGGCATGAGCCACTGCACCCGGCCTAACCAAAGGTTTTATTAAGAGACAATATTAAAATAGAACAGAAAATACACATACTATAGAAAAAGAAACAAGACTTTAGAATGATTATTTTTAAGTCTATTTTCTGCAATATCAATAATCAGTTTTCTCTAGCAGTTAGCTCAGCCTTTATTTCATTAAGAATAATGGGAAAACTTAAGGAGGTTTCCATTTGAGTAAAGTTTTGGTTTCATCCTCTCCCTCCATTTTTTAATCATCTGGACTACAGTTCTTTTTATAGAATAATCTTCTTTTAGCCAAGTGAAAAGGCAAAAGTATTTTTTCCATAAGTTTTTTATGCTGAGAGAGTTGCAACTGGCATATTGGGAGAAATCTATATTCAGGTAAGAATATATATATACGCCTGGGTTTGTCTGAAATTTGTTTTGTCTGTGCTTGGGCCCTCCCACAAAGTCTAGGGAAGAGGGAGTTGTTAAAACTGGACCTAGGTCTCTTTGCCCTTTAGCTTAATTAAAAAGAAAAAAAAAAAAAAGCTTTGTATTCAGTAGCTTTAAAGAGGACATTTATTTTCCTCCTTCTGTAGACAAGCTGTATTAGGGTGGCATATGAATAAATGAGATCCTTCTTTGACCTGATAGGGATCCAGTTCACTAATGTCTGTCCTTTCTCCACCTTCCTACTTATTCAGATTGGAATCCGTTCTCCCTTATTTCTGTATCACCCTTGCAAACAGTCTAGATTCCATTATCTTTTTGTTATACCCATCTGGAAAAACCCTAAGCAGAGATGAAGCCAACATGTTGCTTTTGGGGACACTATATCTGCAGAGATGAGCCCCGTTGGAGAGATTTACACACCTGCAGAGACTGGTTCCCTTGTTTATTATTGATCAACAACTTCAAATAGACCCACACTACCCAACTCTCCTGCTTTACCTCTCTCTTCATTTTTATCCTTAACTGCGCCCAGCCCATTTGCTCTCCTTCTACTCATTCCTCAACTCACTTATCTGGTTTCCACCTCAACAACTTTACTAAAGCAGCTTGTTAGGTCAGCAGTGACCATCATATTGCTAAACCAGGTGGATATTTTTCAGTTCTCCTCTGATGTGTCTTTTTAGCAACATATATGATACTGTTGGTTGCTCCCTCCTTGTAATACTCTTCCCCTTATCTCCCCTAACTCAACGCTCTGAATATCCCCCTACTTCTCTGGTCATTTTCAGGTTCATCTTTCTTTTCCATTAAATGCTGGAATTAATAAAGGTTCTATCCAAGGCCCCCTTCTTTTCTCTGTCTTCTATTGCTAGATGATTCCATCTATATACTTGGATTACAGTAACATGTAAATAAAAACAAATTTATACTCAAATTTATATTTCAGTCATATAGATGGAATTTATTTGATATTTCCACTTGTATGACTCAAAGACACAGTCATGATATCCAAAACCAAACTCAGGAATTCTCTTTCAAACCTAATCCATGTTCAGTATTTCCTTCATTCTGTTATGCAAGCAAAAAGCTAGATTTTTCCTGGGTCCTCCCTTCCTCCCTCATCCAGTTATTATGGAAATCACCTTTTACCAGTTTTACTGCTTTCAGAGTTTACATTCACGATAAGTATTTCAGAATGTTACAATTGTTTATTATTATTTGGTTGAATGTTTTTAAAGAACTACATAACACTTTTTTTTTTCCTCCAACACACTAAAACAAGAAAGAATTATAAATGGGGAAATGATGTAAGTGTAAAATACTGCACAGGGTCAAGTGTTTTTTGAAAAAAACAATTACATGCCAGGAAACATTTTGTTTTTTAAAAGAAAAACCACATTAATAGTAGGCACCATTTCTGTTGCCTGCTCAAGGTCAGAGTCACTAAACTACACAGTGCTGAGACAGGTAAAAGACTGCAAGCAACAGTAAGAATTTCAAAAGGTCTAAATGGACTAATGTCTTGCCTTCTTAGGGCCATATATTTCTTACATTTGGTAGAGTTGTAAAAGAGTTTTAAAGTTAATTTTCTCATCATAAAATTTTGTAAATGGGCATCATCATATTGGATTTTTTAAGAGATCTATAACTTGGCCTGTAAAAGAGGTGTCTCTTAATATATTAGAAAATATTATCTTTAGTTCAAAGCAGAGAGTAATACAGAGTTGGAATGAATATTTTGCCCTATTCTCTTTTAGTCTTGACTGCTTGTACACTAGCAAAGAGAAATATATTCCTCTGCAAAGTCTCCTGAGAATACAGAGATAAATGCATCAGGATATTGAATTGTTTGAGAAAATAATAGCTGGACTTTTGCAAATAAACTCTTGCACCCATATGAAAGCTCAATAGTCACAGAAGCTTTCCCAAATAATATGCCTTCCTCTGCCAATATACAAAGTAACCTTTGTCAGTTAATAATGAGCTAATTGTTAACCTGAACAACAGATGACATCAGAGAAAATTGTCATAAATTATTCCAAAATGAACTGTAAGTGAATCTGTCCACTTAATGAATCTAATTTACATGATTCTCCCTGCTGTTTCCTTTGTAAATAATCTTTATTTAAATAATTGCCAGCCCAAAAGATGGAATCATAATTATTCTGGGAGTTACATGGATTTGATAGGTAAACCATTATTTCAGTCATAACTTGCAAGCTGGTTAGACCATTGATCACTATACCTGGGTGTCAGTTGAGATAGAATATTGCTGAGGTAGTCAGCTCAGTACATTGTTGAGGTCTCAAGAGCAGAAAGACTCCTTGTTGGTAAACTCATGAGACTTGGAACCATGTTTCCAAGGCAGCAGTACTAGGTAAATATTCTAGGTGTATATTCTCTGTCATTTTTAATGTATGAATAGCAGACAAAAGTGCTGCTTTTTATACCTAACCAGGAATCATCTTTGACACCATCTGAAGAATCAGTGGTAGACTCACCACCTTCAGAGTCCTTCAACTTCCACCAGACCATTTAATTCATTTTTAGGGGACAAAATAGGGACTCCTGCAGTTTTCTCTCTGTGGTATTTTCTTGCTGAATCCAAGACCACATTATGAAACCATGCCATTGATTTTTTCGACTACTGCTTGTGGCAGTTCTTGCCTAGCTGTTGAAAATTACTTTTTTTCCCCTCTTTACATCTTGGTAGAACATCTTATTCTGATAATTGACTATCTCTCATCCTCCATTCCCACGTTTTGCCTAGAAAAAGAAAAGATTTTTAAAAGAATGCCCTCCTGTTCTTGCCACTACAAAAAAAGTCAAAAGGAATTTAACATTTCCTGTCACACACTCACACACAATTAGTCTCCTTAACAATAAAGAGGAAAAGAAATGGGGAAAAAATATCCACGACCTCTATTGGTATTAAGTCTATAGGATACACTCTGCAGAGTCAAACCATCTAGTAGAATCAAAACCATTATCTCCTCTGGGTGTCTAACCTGCCCATATCAGTCATTTCAGTGAATAAAGGAATAAAGACTAGAAAATGAGATAGTTGCAGATTTGAGAAACAGTAAAAGTGTGGTGCTATGGATAGCAATGATATCACTTGTATTATTACAGTCATTTTTATATTACTAGCATTTGAGGATTATATCATGTAGCATTTGAGGTTGTTTTGACAATTTGTTCACATACAGATAAGAAAGAAGGAATGATCTTTTCAAAGAGAGATACATGTTTAAAAGCGTGGCGTGTATATATTTGCATGCACGTGCACCAGAGGCTGAACATGCGCCAGACACACCATACCCCACCTGAGTGATTAAACAGATCACTCAATAGGAATTTTGCAGGTCATTTACAGCTTTCTCAGTCTTTTGAAATAAGGTGCTATTTCATGGTGCCCCCAGGGGTTGGTCTACAAGCGTTGCCTGATTTTAAAACCTTGCTTAAGTTCATCTTGACAAATCTGGCTATAGGCAGCTGTTTGGCCTTGAAGGTTATTTTATTTGTGAGTGCTGCTCTAGTTGCTACATAGATGGTGGCATTGGGTGGGGTGTTTAAAATCTGAGATAGTCCAATAATAAACTGAAATGCATCAGCAAGGTTTATGAGTGACTTCATGAGGAATCATCCAGCTTCTTAGACAAGGGTCTGCTGGTCATAAGGGTGGATCACTTGAGGTCAGCAGTTCAAGACCAGCCTGGCCAATATGGCAAAACCCCGTTTCTACTAAAAATACAAAAATTAGCTGGGTATGGTAGCACATGCCTGTAATCCTAGCTACTCAGGAGGCTGAGGTAGGAGAATCACTTGAACCCAGGAAGCAGAGGTTGTAGTGAGCCAAGATGGTGCCACTGCACTCCAGCCTGGGTGACAGAGTGAGACATTGTCTCAAAAAAAATAAGAAGTTCTGGTGTTTGTTTCATTGAGAGATCCCTTCCTAAGGGACCTAACGAGCAGCTTCTGTGATGGTCAGTAAAATATGAGCCTTACAACCATAGTTTCCACGTTTCCACCTTTGCCTCCTACTGAGGTGGCACTGGATCGGGTCCTGCCTTTGATATGGGATTCCCATAACACAGCTCCACATCCAGAGGCAGCTTTACCTGGAATCAGTGAAACTCAGCTTTCAGGGCTCTTCATCTGCATGGGTCCTTTGTAAGGGACCAGTGTTGATATTCAAAAGTGTGCATTCTTTTTATTAAGAACGACTTCCTAAATTAGGTAACCTTCAGACTTCACTTCATGAAATCTGGATCTATCGCTGTCCATGTGAGTAAACACTATAGGGAAAATATGATAAATTAATGGTCTTATAATAAGTATTACAACAAATTATATGATTGTAAAAAATTTCAATCCCCAGCACCTATTTAACACTGTATTCTGTATTTGCATATTGGAGTCATTTTGGTAAACAAAATTTTAATTTATTTGAACAGGGTTCAGAAATTCCTCAGGAAGTTTAATTCACAATTTGGTATCTGAAGCTAATGTTATTCCTCTCCACATTTCTCCTCAAACATTTGGCACAGCTTTTCCTACCATGGCAAGCAACTTGTCCCCTTCTGAAAAGTGTGTTAAATTCACAGATACCCAATAATGATTATTACAGCACATTTCATCCAACACATTTCATCCCTTGGTCTAAATTTACATTGTACAACTATGACCTGGGATGACTCTCCTGCCCTCCTTTGTAACTCAATACAGTTATGAATGGATGATTATTTTTATAAAATCCTACTCTGGAGTTCCCACATTGACCCCAGATTGGAGCTCCCAAACTGACCCCATCTCAAGTATATATTCTCAAGACCAAAAGTTTATGAAAGCTAAGCCCCCTTAAGCCCCCACTACTCCAAAGGAACTGCAAAAGAAGCACATGAACAGCGAAAAAGATCCTAAAGAAATTCACCTCCCAATCATACCAAATTAATTCTATCCTGAGATACATCCAGAGAAAGGAATTTATTATGTTCAATATAAGTGCCAAAAGACATTTGGACAGACTTTCAGCCTAAAGGATAGTGAGAGGGATAGTCTTAACAATTTTAAGGATTTCTTTAGAACTTTCTTAGAATTAAGTGTCCTATTCAGCTTAATTATTCTGCTACCAGCAAAAGTGATAAAGTTCAGGTGATCCTAACTGCAGAAAATATGTGGAAGTGAATAAAGTTTTTTGCACTAATGACTAGCAAATTTCAATAAATTTCCAATCTCTCTTTTTCACATTTCTTGTAACAACTCATTTGTATTGTCACTCTAGAAAGAGCACATAAAAGGGTGTCTGGAGATAGATTTCTGGATGCTAAGAGAATCTTTACTGAGTGGAGATAAGACCTGACCAGGAGACCTTTTATGAGTATATTCAGAAATATAAACTGATGAATATGGTAAGGGCAAAAACTGAATATGATTGCATCTAAGATAGAATAAGGAGTTAATGCCCCTTTCCAAGAGAAATCTTGAAGAAAGTACAACAATGAGCCACAGGAAAGATCTGAACTAAAACCTGTCTAAGAGTCTCTTCAAAGCCTCCACTAGCTATGGAGAGGTTGCAATAGAGAATCATCTTGTTATCCATTAAGAAATTCCAGCTACTCATTAGTACCTGTTTTATTTTCCCTCTGTAGCCTCCAGGCCTACCACTGTGCCTGGCACAAAGCAGGTGCTCTAATAAATGTCTAGTTAACGTTGAATCAGCAGGTAATCAAAATAGTCCTTCAGTTAAATGATAGTAATATCCCGAATGTATTCCTGTGAGAGACTTGCTGTATTTCAGGTTGGTGTTGGGCATTGTCTTTTGACCTCTACCCACTGTTTTATTTATTTATTTTCTTTTCCTTTAACTTCTGTGGTCTGGTGATGTTGTGCACAGAATCTGGAACCTAAGACTGTATTAGGCCAGTCAGGCATGAAATTATAGTTTGTTGGCTGACAACAAGGCACAGGGTGCTCAGGAGATGAAGCATGGTATAATCGTACTGAGGACTTCTAACATCAGTTTAATCAACCGTGATTCCAAGTCACTTATTATTGTGTTTACAGTGTCACAATGCAAAAAGTTCTCATGTTGTGTTCTTAGTGCTTTTGAGATTTCTCCTAGGCATTAGTCTTTGACTTGGTTGCTTTTTTTTACGTCAGTTAATACCTTTTTGGAAGCCATAATTGTGTGTAGCACACCCCATCATTCAGGCAGCAGCATCCTTTTACAGAAGCACTTGTCACTCCCAGAGTTGTATTAATAATTATTTTGAAAAACAGTGAATTGAGCAACAGTTGTTAACATGAACCTAATGAACAGAACTGAATACAACCCAGCTCAGCTTTGGAACAGGAAAATAAACTATCAGAGTAGATGTGATTATTGAGTATTCCAGAGTACAGCTCCCAACAATCTGCTCTTTTAGTCATTAACTATTGTTCACCAGCTACTGCAACATTTTTAAATGATGTGGCAATATAATGTGATGGGAAGCCTTAAGAACATCAGGGAAAAGAATCTGAAGAGTAATTTATTTATGTTAAGGAACAACATAATATGCCAGTGTAGAGGGGGTGGGGATGTAACATAAAGGAGATAGCAGGGAAAAGGAATGCTATCTACTGTGTGAGAAATGAGCAGCTTGGGATTCAAGCAGAGAAAATCCTCAACCAAGGCTTGAGCTGGATAGGTAAGCAAGAGAGCTGGAAGCTGCATTTTGCATTTCTTCCCTCCAGCCACTCACCTCATATGCAGCTGTGCAAATTGCAATTAATTATGAAAGAAAAAGATGACAGGCAATACATACTAGCAGGGAGGGAGGCTCAGGGACACTGTCCAAGGAGCCACACCATGAACCTCCACACCAGGAGGGAGCTCTAATGAGAATATTGTGAGATAGAGCAAAGCAGAATTCCAGGAGACTCACAAATAATTATTGATGTTGACTGCCACCATTGGTGGCAGGTGGTGGCACAGAGAAACCAAAATTCCATCCCTCAAGCTGTCAGCTGACACAGTGCCTTGTGTAGGAGACATCAATAAGATTTAAATTATGGCATCTGAAGGGTCCCAGCTTTCTCAACCACTCCTCGGCTGTAATTTATTAATAAGCCAGGAATGCTTACCAGAGAACAGAAGTGAAGAAGTTTTCAGTTCACATAACATTCTTTTATGCAATAAGTTAAAGGCGGTGTGATGTTGAGTAACATGGATTCAAAACACATGGGTTCAAACCGTCCCCCTCTCTGCATTCGTTTTCTAGTATTTAAAATGGGAGAAAGTGTCAGGCACCATACTCACATTCATAACTCTGGTAATACTTTTGAAGCCTGGATATATAATCCCCAGCCTGCTTTAAGCTGTTTTTAACATAAAGATGATTGATTTGCCCTAGACCTTTCTGATTCTTTTCCTCTACCCAGTGGTTGCTGTGAGTGAAAACAAGCACCCATAAGGCCATTGCAGTGCAGTCAGGTGTAGCATTATTTTTAAAGAATGCCTTTTAAATATATGTATTTGTGTCCCAAGATCCGTACATACAAGTTTGGTTGGGAATGATTTAATCGGAAATAAATGATTAATCCGAGCTGTCTAGCTCTTTTGCTTCCTGCTTTTCTCCCTCCATCTGTCTCTCCATGGGTTTCACAAAGGTGTTTGTTAAATATAACACTGCCCCGTCTGCTTGTCAGGATTATCAGTCTGACATAGAGAAATACCGAGACCAAATAAGGCCAAAAATATTTACAATGTCCTTCTCTTTGTCACATTCCTTGTGCAAGCTGAAATATTACAGAAAACACAATTTACTTTTACTTACAATGAATCCTCTTAAAATGCATTTAGGCACAACTGGGTTGATGGCCATAACACTTTGACATTGCGGTCACAATGAGAGCTCTTTTGTTTCCTGAAACGCCCTGAGACCACTGTGATAACAGAGCCAGTTTTTCAGCCTGGTACAAGAAGTACACACTCTGTATCTCTCCAAAGATATGTGAGTATATGTTTTAATGGGGCTTTTAATTTCAAGAGACATGCATGTTCGTCTCTTATATACAAAAGTCACTTAAATCACATTCAGGGATCCCTCCTTTCTTCTTTTACCTCTTTCCTCAAGGCTAGAATAGCTAAAATTATGTTACTGTCCATCGTGGGACCATGACTGGTGCCACTCCAGCTCTGATAAGAAGAACCCAGGCAGATGCTCCTCCACCAGCAAAGGACACAAGTCTAGGAAGAAAGGGTCTGGGCACAAGACCAAGTCACCATAGGCTACAGATTCCCCTTCCCTGTCTTTAGTTCCCCCAAGAACCTTCATCCCGATTTGCCAAGCTGCTTCTAAAGTGGAGGTTTCCAAGGGTGGAAGCAGTTCAGAATCCCCTGGGGCACTTGTTTAGAGTTCACTTCACTGCTACAGCAGGTCATCAGGAAAGCTCCAGGAAAGTCCACAGTCCTGTGAAGGAGCTGCTCTGCCAGATTTGAGCCTGACTAAATCAGAGGACACGTGAATGATCAGATCCAGTAAAGAAACAAGCAAGAGGAGTGAAGGAGTTATCTGTAACTCTTTGGAAGTAGGCAGTTTCATCACTGATTTCAGCTGATGTTTTCTATCAGCTGACATACAGGTAGAGTACACATGACAAAATACAATTTAGAGAAGGCCATAAATGCCTCAGAAAATCCACAGTGGCCAGTTCTGAATGAGGGTGGGGGTGGAAGGAGGGAAGCTTCTGATCTCTTTGAGGTTGAAAATTCAATTCAAGGGAGAGAAAAGCCAGTTATATCCTTGGTATTGAGCAAGAAATGTAATAGCTCTTTGCTCATGGTAGGGACTCAAGTATTTATTAATAAAATTGTATTCTCTCCCATACTATCCATAAATAGTTTCCTTTAAAATATATAGGTTAGCTATAGTGTAGTCATCCAATTTGGAATAATTTGGAGTTTTAAAAATGAACTGTGTAGCAAACCATGGTCCCTGCCATAACAATGTGCTCTTTGTGTCAATTTTCCAGATAACTGAAGCTAACACTTTAAGATTTTCTGTATTTTAAAAAAAAATTTTAATATTAATGTAGTAAAAAGCACATAAAAATTACCATCTTAGCATTTTTAAGTATACAGTTCAATAGTGTCAACTATATTCACATTGTTTTACAAGTGATCTCTAGAACGTTTTTATCTTGCAAAACTGAAACTCTATACTCATTGAACCCCCTACCCTAGCCCCCGGCAACCACCATCCTTTCTGTTTCAGTTAATTCAACTACTTTAAATAGCTCATACAAGTGGGTATTATGCAGTATTTGTCTTTTTGAGACTGGCTGATTTCATTTAGCATAATGTCCTTAAGCTTCGTCTATGTTGTAGCATGTGACAGGATTTCTGTCCTTTTTAAAGCTGAATAATATCCTATTGTATGTATTATGCATACCACATTTTCTTTATCCATTTACTCATTGATGAACATATGGGCTGCTTCCACCTCTTGGCTATTGTGAATAATGCTTCAGTGAACACCGGTGTGCAAATATCATTTGGAGCTCCTGCTTTCAATTCTTTTGGATATATACCCAGAAGTAGGATTGCTAAATCATATGGTAGTTCTATTTTTAATTTTTTTAGGAACATACGTACTGTTTTCTGTAGCAGCTGCACCATTTTACATTCCCACCAACAGTGCACAAACATTCCAATTTCTCCATGTCCTCATCAACACCTATTTTCTGTTTTTATGATAGTAGCCATCCTAATGGATATGAGGTGTTATCTCATTATGTAGTCTCCTAATGATTAGCGATATTGAGCATCTTTTCATATGCTTGTTAACTTGCATATCTTCTTTGGAGAAATGTCTATTCTAGCCCTTTGCCCATTTTTCAATAAGGTTATTTTGTTATTGTTGAATTGTAGAAGTTTTAACATAATCTCAATATTAACCCATTATCAGTGGTTTGCAAATATTTTCTTCCATTCCATTGGTTGCCTTTTTTGTCGTCTGTTTCCTTTGATGTGCAGTTTTTAAATTTGTGTAGAAGATGTAGTACTATTTGTCTATTTTTAACATTTATTGTCTATGTTTTTGGTGCTATATCCAGGAAATCATTTGAATCCAGTATCGTAAAGGCTTTCCTCTATGTTTTCTTCCAGAAGCTTTATAGTTTTAGGTCCTATACTTAGGTTTTTGATTCATTTTGAGTTAATTTTTCTATATGGTGTAAGATAAAGGTCCAAATTAGTTCTTTTGCATATGGATATTCAGTTTTCCAACACCATTTGTTGAAGAGACTGTCATTTCCCCATGTGTGATCCTGACTCATCAAAGATCATTTGATCATACAAGAGCTTATTTCTAGGTGTTTATTTTGTTCCATTGGTCTAAATGTCTGTTTTTATGCCAGTACCACATAGTTTTGAATACTATAGCCTTGTAATATGTTTTGAAATCAAGAATTATGAAACCTTTAGCTTTGTTCTTCTTTTTCAAGAATGTTTTGACTATTCAGGGTTCCCTGAGATCCCACGTGAAATTCAGAATCTTTTCCTATTTCTGTAAAAAAATGCCATTGGGATTTTGACCAGAATGTTATTAAATCTATACATCATTTTGGGCAGTATAAACATTTTAACAATATTAAGTCTTCTGATCCAGAAACATGGACTGTCTATTTATTTGCACCTGCTTTAATTTCTTTCATCAGTGTTTTGTGCTTTTCAATGTACAAGTCTCCTCCTTGGTTATATTTATTTCTAAGTATTTTATTCTTTATGATGCTATTGTAAATGGGATTGTTTTCTTGGTTTCCTTTTAAGAATGTTCATTGTTAGGGAATAGAAACACAGCTGACTTTTTTGTGTTGATCTTGAATCTTGCAGTTTTTCTGAATTCATTTATTAGCTCTAATGGATTTTTTGTGGAATCTTTAGGGTTTTCTATATATAAGATTATGTTATCTGTGAACAGAGGTCATTGTACTTCTTCCTTTCCAATATGGGTACTATTTTTTTTTTTCATGCCTAATATCTCTGGCTAGGACTTCCAGTACTATGTTGAATAGCAGTGGCAAAATGAACATCCTTGCCTTGTTTCTTAAAATTTGTTATTTTAAACATGATTTTATTTGGAAAGTTTTCTGAAATGTATTACATAGTCTTCTCATTAGGCATAGCTTGGCATATCTTTATGAGTTGGGGCTATCATTATGAGTTAGCTAATATATATATAGTTATAATGCTCTGTTTTCCTCGACAGTTTTTGGCTTCTACAAAAAAAAAATGACTCAGGTCACTTTATAATCAGAACATTATTACTGAGCCTTTATTGTCTTCCAGAAACTGATACATACCTTACATGCATGATTTCATTTAATATACACAATAACATTATGAGGTAAGGGTTGCTACTATGCCTGTTTTACAGAAGAGAACACTGAGGCTCAAAATCACAAAGCAAGTAAGGGTCCAAATTGGGTCATGAACCAAAATCCGTCAGACTTCAGAGTCCACACTCCTACTCACTGTGAGATAGTCCCTCCAGTGCAGTGGGTGACTAAGTCTTAACTCGCATCTTCCCTTGTGGCATCTATCACTTTTCAGCATGTCAGCTTCCAACAGCCCTCTGCTAATATATGCTCTTTCTTGAAATCTAATGACCAGGATTGTAAAATCAGAAACCTTATCTTTCAAACTCATTTTAATTCCACTGGCCATGACTGAGCACCTATAGGTGGATCCAGACATCTCCTAAGAGACAAGTTCATGGGCTTTATAAAAAACTTTTTTTGGCTACATTCATGCCACTTTTTCCAGACATGTACAGGATCAAAATTGGATTTTGAATTTTCAAATTATTAAAAACAAGAAGTCCAATACATTGGCATATGCAAATGTTTTACCCAGAGATTTCTTATGTCTAGTGCAGTGCTCTTTGTACCAATTGTAGCGGACTATTTTTTCAAATACAAAATTAATAAAAGCAAAACTATTCTAGTGAAGTTGGGATGGAAACTGTAGAGCTGAGTGCAACTTCACCTTCACTTCCCCATGATATACACTGAAGTTTCTTTCATCCACTAAATTCCTGGGGCTCCCCAGAAAACAACTGGAAGACAAGGTTTTAGAGTCTCCTTCCAATGACAAGTAAGAAAGAAGATGCTAACATAATGCATAAGATTTTGCCAAAAGAATAAACCGTAATAAATACAGTAAATAAAGTACCTCTTACTTTGTTTCGTTTCTAGTAATTAGTACAATCTGGTATTTGAAAGCACTGGATTCAAAATTAGGAATTCTTCACTCTTGTGCATTCTATTCTTGGCATTCTTTGTTGCCAGGCAAGCCATGCGGCTCACCTGGTTGCAGTAGCATGCCCCTCCTAAAGCCAGACTTACATGGTCTATCCACCAGGTCAGGAAGCACCCTGCTGGCTTATAAATGAGACCCACATTGTTGAATTAAATGCATAGCATGGGTGCTGGTTATGAGAACTGCCTTGGTTGCATAGAGAGACTCTAGAATAGAAGTTTCAGTCAAAATAAGAACCTAGTGTTTACTGTGAATACTAGTGCTACTACTAGTTTTCTGCTTACTAGTTCTGAAACAATCCAAATAATTAGGCAGCCATGGAGCATTATTTGCTTGCTAAATAACAATTAGGGAAAGAAATCCAATTTGTATGGATGTTTTTAAAAGGATATTTAAAGTGAGCCAACATGTCTTTGATTTGGGCGGGGGGTGGAGGCTGGTGGTTCTTGGTACTGTTTGTTCACAGAAATCACCAGCATGAAAGCACACTTAGGCAGGGCAATTGTGCAGTGTGCGTACAGTGAGGATTTGAGCCAATCAGGACATGAAATGCACAGTTTCTGATGGATAAGGATGACCTTTTTTTGAACCAGAGAGAAACGTTCACATTTTCACCAGTCTTCCCCTTAAAAAACTACAGTAGTAGATGTATTGGCAGTTGTAGTTGGCATCAATTACTTTATGATATTAAGCAAGTTACTTAAAGTCTCTGACGCTTTGTTACCTTATCTGTAAATTGGAGATTAAAAATACATACTCGGACTATTGATATGGTGGATTAAATGAAATATCTATAGATAAGTCAGCAAAGATATAGACGATGATCAAGAAAGCAGCCATTATGGGTAGTACTATATGAGTAAAGGCCCAACGGAAGCAAATGATTTCCCATCTTTCTGAAGTCATCCACTCTCCTCTCCAAGTATACATTAAAAGAGATAAAACCTCTTCTAATAAATAAATGTTTTCATGATTGGATATGCAGACACGTGGATCTCAACCGTTGGGCACAAATGAACCACTTGGCTTTTGTTTTGTTTTAAATTCTGGATTAATGGGTCAAGGGTGAAACCTAGATATTAGATATTTGTAACAAGCATCTCAAATGTTTTAGTGGGCCATCAAGGAACCAATGACTTGAACTATTAAACAGTTTCCTATTGGTTTTCCTGATTCAATATTCTCTCCACTCTAATTCATTCTCCAGTGCACTGGTTCAAATTGTCTTCCCAATAATCAAATTAGGATAGAGAATGACAGCACACACTTGTCATTTCCCTATTTAAAAACCTTTGCTTCCTTTGCCTGTAGCCAAGATGGTGAATATACTTCTTATTTGTAGCAACTCCAGTAAATTGGTTGAGGATTTTTAGAACCCTACATAGAGAAAGATTCCAAGAGTTGGCCTGGGCTCAGCAGGAAATAATACTATTCATGCCAGATTAGGGATATGTACCATGAGGATAGAAAGGAGGGAGTTCTGGGATTTTCCATTCCCAACATTCAGAATAATGCCAAACTCTAACATGATGTAAAAGATACTGCATAAGTTATTTCTCTAGTTGCATTTCCTCCCTAAGAACCAAAAGCTATATCCACAATCAATTTCTTATTTTCTTATTTTTCCTCCCAAGATTGAAACCTTAACTCCCTGACTTTGCTCATGCTGTTCCCTTTGTCTGGAATTACCTTGTCCTTCTTTCTTCCCAATAATTTCCTAATCCTACTTCAAGATTCATGTTGAATGTCACCTTTTCTGTGAGGATTCCTGACTGTCCCAAATACAATTTCTCTCTCTCTCTCCACCTCTAAGCTGCATTGCATTTTTTTCCTATAACTGATTTTGTCACACCATATGGTAATTTACTCTATGTTTACATGCTCAACTCCCCTAATATACAATGCACATCATTGATGCTCAGTAACTGTTGGTTAAATGAATGAATGAATAAATGAACGGACTCCTAGGTGGCAGATACTATCACTTACTCATCTTTGTTTCCCAGTGCCCAGCAAGTAACCAACGCATAGTAGGAGTTCAGGAGGAGCCTACTGAGTAACTGAATAGTGTCTACAGGCACTGCTGCCACCCATATGGCACAGTAATCTGGGCTCATTCTGAGTCACAAATCACAATCTGCCAGAAAACTTCCATCTGGAGAGACCGCTCCCCACAGCAGCTTTTCCTTTCAGTCTTTAGGTCTGTTTTGTTCCCTATTCAACAGGAAATGATTGAATGCTAGCATTGACTCAAAAATAACTCGGGAAGCTATAAAAATTGTAAAAGGTCTATTAGTAATATTACACAGGATACTTTAAGGCAGCCCTGCAGAGTAGCATGCATCTAGCTCCCAGAGTTTCTTTATGCATTAATATTACACATGTTCTCCTTACCCATGTGGGCAAGGCAGCCCACCAGCCCCTCACAACCTCTCATGTGTAGTTCAGCCTTATTGACTGCTCTGTGTGGCAAAACTGATCAGCTGCTGTATGTGGAGTAAATGAAAAATGCTCAGGGAATGCTCAGGATTGTCCCTAATCAGTTAATGTTGTACGGAAGAAATAGTTCATCCATCCTCTTTTACCCCATCCCACTTGAATAAAAAATGCTGTACTCTATTAACTAAAGGTAAGATTCTGCCCCCAAAGACTTTCTTTATATGCATGATAATGCTGAGATTCCCAAAGAGTTAAGATTTCTTGATTCCTTGTGATTTACTCATTTAAATCAGCGTCACTATAGAGTGGAAACTATTTTGGCTCTATGCATA
Source organism: Colobus angolensis palliatus (assembly GCF_000951035.1). NCBI lineage: Eukaryota > Metazoa > Chordata > Mammalia > Primates > Cercopithecidae > Colobus > Colobus angolensis. The sequence goes on from NW_012118043.1 coordinate 3,386,007, forward strand.
AATGGAATATCTAATATAGAATTACATTATAATGAAATATGCATTAGTGCAAGCCTCATAAAGTGTTTTTCATGTTCTGCGGGCATCCAAAAGTTTAAAATTCATATAACCTTATTTTAGTTGCTGCTCAAATGATGATATATCAGGTTAATATGCTTAATTAAAAGTCACATTTGAAACATTCAAAGGGATAGTTAATTTGCTATTGACATTTGTTATAACACAGTTGAGCATTGTGGAAACAAGACAATGGGATATATCACTTCTGTTAGGAACAGAAGGAGGATATTTTATGATTTTTCAGGAAACAGTATGTGTTTGACACCCAGGAAAATTCAGCTAACCATGCCCTAAAATATTTACCATTAATAATAAATTTGTGGTTAAAGAGACACTCTCAAAATAACATCCAAACCACTTAGCTGTCTACATTTAAATGAAGATTAATGAGAAACATATTTCAAAGCACCATTTATTCCACAATTCAGATCGGATTAGTTAACTGCTGGGAACATTTCCTTAGAAAGGGACCCTGACTGTCCCTTTCAGGTTCTGAGCTAGCTGTCCCCAGTGTTGAATGTGAGATTTGAGGCTGGTCAAGTCCACTCACTCTCTACCTCTTGGCGCTGAATTTAAAATAAAACTACTAAGTTCATTCCATTCAGAAATGCCTTGGTTTCCAATATATAAAGATTTATCCTTCTACTCTCCTGCTGTAAAGTCTATGTTTGCTTTAAAATGATCTGCTCTTCACTGCTGCTGCCAATTGCTCTGACCGGCAGTGATCGAGTCACACAGCTTTCCTCACCTCACCATCTGTCTCCTCCACCAGGGAGTCTAAGCCAGGCATGGGGGGGTCACAGCCAGGCCAAGTTCCACTTTCCATGAATAGCGCCGCCAGCATTTTTTTTTTCCAATATTTTGAAGATTCTTTCTCAGGATTTCCTCCTAATTACCCTCCCTTCTGTATCATGGAGAAAAAAAATACAAGTCAGCAGCAGGGCGCAGTGCCAGAACCTGTAGGGAGGAAAGGTGAGGAACAAAAGCTGGGAGGAAAGTGAGCGATGACGGCTGGGCAGGAGCGGGGCTGCTGTGCACCGGGCGCATGGCGCTCACGTGGCCCGGGGGCCTGGGCTCCCAGCCCCGGAGGAGGAGAGGAACAGCAGTCTCTATAAGGAGGAACTGCTGGGCCGCAGGGAGATGAATGGAACGGAAGTGAAGCTCCCTCTGCCAGAGAGGGGAGCACGTCTCTATCAGCCCCAGGGACGATTGGCGGACTGCAGCTGCCCATGAGGAGCAGCACCGCGCAGGAGGCCGAGGTGGCCTACACACCTGCCACATGGGAGGATGACAGAGTCAAGAGGAGCCCTCCTTCACCAATGTTATTTGCACCCCTTCCCCAAGAACTCCATGGGATGTTTCCCTAACTAGTGATTTCAAATTTCATGTCAATGGGGATCTGATGCTACCAATGCAAAAGAGAATTTCCTGTACGGGTTCTACAACTTTATTTTTTCATTTTGGCCCTCTTGTTCTACTGAGTACCCTGATCAGCCCCCGGTCTCAGATTCTCATCTGTTTTCTTTACTCACCCATCAACTAACTCCCCTACCGCCACCTCCACCCTAAACACATACACACCTTCACCTTCAATGGACAAAAAACATTGCCAGAGTTGTAAGGTTGCCCTTAATGGGAAACATCCTTTATGCAATATACAGGATTTCTTGTGAGCATTATGGAGCAATGTGTTGTTTGGGTTATGGCTGCACTAAGGCTGGGAAACATCTCCCTGTTCTTATGTAGTTAGATTGTTAAAAGTTGATCATTTGACTTTGATACCCTTTTAGAGCAAGTGCTGCTTACAAAGGTCAACTCGAGTGGAAAGTTCAGGGCACACAGTAGGCAATAAGTTATATGTTCGGGACTCTGGCAAAATCCCTAAATGGATCAGATATAGTCAAGCAAAACTGACAGCAGAATATGAAACATCACAAAACATTCAGACTTGCAGATAGGCAAGAACAGTGTTATTAGAGAGGAATGATCCAGGCATTGTTACCAACCCCTGGGGTCCATAACAAAGCGAATATTAGGGGGAACGATCAAGCTAATCAAGGAGAACAATCCAAATATCTTCTAGCAGCTAAAGACATCTTGTGATGGGAACAGGAGAGGCCTGTGTACAAGATGTGAAGGCTGGAAAAGTTCAAGCAAATTACCACCAGGGTGTAGGAGTGACAGAAATTACTTCCAGGTGGAAGGTTGGAGGTTCTGATAAAGGGGATGGCATTGCACCGGGCTTTGTATACCGTGTAGGGTTTTGAATCTGGAAGATGGAGAAGGGAATGTGTCAGACACAATTAGGGTTATCCAGGCTTCAGTGTTACATCAGCATCTCATTAAGATGGTGGAAGTTTACATTCCTCTTTATGGTTCACTGTTGCTGTGTTTTCAGGCTGTTTACAGTAGTTCAGTAAAACAATCTTTGATATCATCAAATATCTGAAAACCAAGGGATTATAAATTTTCATATTTTTAAAAATTAATAGACCTTACATTTTGGAGCAGTTTTAGATTTACAGAAAAATTGAGCAGAAAGTACAGAGTTGCCATATACTCCATATGTCCCACACATAGTTTCCTCTGTTATAAACATCAGTATTGACACATTATTAGCCAAAGTCCATAGTTTACATTGAGGTTGTGTTATACATTCCATGGGTTTTGACAAATTTATAATGACATGTGTCTACCATTATACTATCATATGTAATTGTTTATTTAAAGAAAGCTCAGATTCTGATTTATAGAGATCTATTCTTTATCAAACACATGTAAGCAGAGAAAATAGATAGTACTTGTGCATACAGAAAAAAAGGTCCATATAGAAAAATGCCCTGTTGACATGGGTTGCAAACTGTTTAGAAAATCTCATCTAAGTTTGCAACTTCTAGTGGAACATGAAAGAGGAATTAGATTAGTTAGTGCTCAATGAATTTAGAATGAATTTGAAAGAATTTGCACTGCTTTTCATAAAAATTATCTCATGTACTTGATTTTTTCCCTTAGCCTGGAAAATCTGCACCTAGTACCACATTGCTGAACAGTATGAGAATGCATTCATCAAGATTTTGAAGTCAGAATGTCTGTTAATCCTGTTACATTTAGAATATTACCCCCTAGCATGTAGAAAAAGAACAATCTTAGGAGATATTTCTGCATCTCCAGTAGGTGGCCATAGACGGAAGATGTTTGTAGAAGAACAAAAAATAGGGAAGGGGAGCGGGCTACGAGTAGGGGTGGGTAGAGGAAAATGCTTCTAAGTTCAAATGACAGGAAGCAGGAAAAGCCTCAGGGCACAAGAAACGGAATCAATCTACTAGTAGTAAAAGGAGCTGGAAAAGTAACACTGCCAAAATCTGTCTCCTTTTCCTCTTGAATTAAAACTCATATTGTTCCATATGGTATGTGCTAAGGGATTCCTTTTTGGACTATCTGGTCCAGTGTCTAAGTTTATTTTCCTTTTCTTCTTTCCCACATTTAAGAGGAAAGTTCCTTTACCATTCATTCACCCTGACTCTGTGCCACCTCCACAAGTCTACTTTTATAAGATTTTTTTGTCTCTAATTGTGGGAGGTAGTGGTTTTTTAAGAGAGGAAGTGTAGCCTTCACTTGGCTTTATCATTTGCCATTTTTGGAGAATTTAGACTTCCTTCCTCTTTCTCTCCTGTTTGAAAGAGCCTCTACAAGTTAGTTCTAGTTGAAACTCTAGAGGACTGTGTTTCCGTCTCCTGGCTGTACTCTCAGAATACTTGTAGGGACCATTTATGAGCTATTTCAACTGGAATTATCCTAAGAAGGCTTATCTTTGAGTGTATATACTCCGTCTACTGACAAATAAAAGGAGATCATTACCGCTGAGAAAAAGATTATTTTGCCTCAAGATATATGCACAGGGCAAGAGAAAGTGGTCCCCTGATAGACTCCAGTGACCATTAATTTCAAGTGCACAAAGATATAACACTTCATTGACTTGACAAATATTTATTTAGTGCCTACTAAGTGCCAGGCACTGTACTAGATCCTGGGGATAGAAGGCACAGCCCTTGTTACCATGCAGTTTACAAGCTAACAATGTATGGGAGGTGGGGGAACAAAACTCAAATTAAGCAAGCAGAATAATTACACAGTATGATCATTATTTGCCACAAAGGAGAATAGCCATGGAGGGGAGGACCTACATTAGAGAAGGTAGTTGGGGAAGGGCTTTCTAAAAGTGAAAATGAGAAGGAGCCACCCTCATGAGCAGCTGAGACAAGACCATCCCATGCAGAAGGACCAGCACATGCAAAGGCCTGGGGGGAGAGGGCACATTGGGCAGGGGAGCTGAATGCATTGAAAAAATAGAAAGAAGGCCAGTGTGGCTGAAGAATGGTAAGAGGGAGGAAGGAAGACTGAAGAAAGCAGTGAGGCAGACAGATCATGCAGGGCCGGCAGGCAAGGCTAAGGGGGAAGATTTTATTCTAAGTGAACTAAGTGTCCATCAAAGAGTTTCAAGCAAGGGAATAATGTGACCTAATTGACTTTTTTACAGAACACTCTGGTTGCCGTGTGGAGAACTGCAGGAAAGCAAGTGTAGTGTCTGGGAGACCACTTAGCAGGCTGTTCCTTTAGGCAAGAGACAATGGTGACCTCGATGCCTCAAGGAATCCTGATGCCTTGAGATCTAGTGTGGGTCTGAAAATAGTCAAAATCTCCTTTTACTGCACATCCAAGATTTTTATACTTTTTCTTTCCATTATTGCTAATAACTTTGTATTGAGTTTTCTGCAAATATTCACATACAACTGAATAAAGTTTTCGGAGAGCAGTTGCATGCATGAATAGAAAACCAATACCAAGTGATATGAGAGTTTCAACCATTAAAAAACATACAAACAATATACTGAACCAGGACGTATTATGATGCCTAACTCTTTATTGAGGGCATGTCTGCACATTCCAGAAGATGCACAAGTGATGCCTGATCCTCTCCTCTGTTTGCCCTGAGCTAATCCTAGAGGCAGAGACCAGGTCTGCAGGACTTCCTTTAAATAGTAACTGACAAGGCACCAATAGATAGTCCACAGCTATCCCTTTTGAGGCTGCTGCTCATAGTACTGACCAGCATGAGGTCCAAAGGTTTGAAAACCCCATACAGCCCAAAGGGACATGTCCTGTGGAACTGGCCACAGCCTTCCAAGAGTGTCTCTGGCCCTCAGTTTCTCCTATGCACAACACTCTCACCCTGAACAAAATTCAGGAAGCCTTTACTCCTGGATTTGCCCATGTGGTATGGAAGACAGTGCCATGGCCTCGGAAGCCTGCAGTCAGAGACAGATGAAAACACAAGGACAGCCAGGCTAACCCTACCAAAGTAAAACCCAATCTGACTGTGAACTCTGTCTGAACTGAGGCCAAGGGTAAGGTTTTAGGTTACAGAAGGTTAAGAAATGAGAGAGAAGTAGTTGATTATGTTCCACTGATCTATTAACAAATACTTAACAAGGCCAGTATGACAGGCTTCTCCGTGCCCAAATTTCCATTGCTTAAGCACTATGTTGGGTGTTTTACATGCATTGTCTCATTCAATCCTTGTAATGAATTGTATTTTACAGTTGTGGAGAATCTGGGATTGAGGGAGGGAGGGTAAGTGACATGGCGACACAGCCAATAAAGACAAATTCAAGGAAGGCCACCAGAGAGTGATCTCAGGACTGTTCTCACTACGATGGAAAAAGGAAAAATGTTGAAGCTTTTTTTTTTTTTTTTTTTCTGGTTAATAAGAAGATATAGAAACAAAGAAGAAAATGTTAGGCATACACAATCTTACCAGCCAGAGTAAAGGATTTGGGACATTATTACATATTTTTCCATGGAAAATTTTTGTTCAGGGAACTGACATTATTTTTAAAAGATTAAGCTGACATTAGTGTACAAGGTGGGAGAGGCGGAAGAGAAAGGAGGCCCTTTAAGAGGCTGCCATGGGAGTTTTAGTGCAGATTGCTGGGAAATTAGCTACTGTTTTTTTTTTAAAAAAACAGGGTTTCCTCTATGGCCCAGGCTGGAGTGTGGTGGTGCAATCACATCTCACTGCAGCCTCGTCTTCCCGGGCTCAGGTGACCTTTCTGCCTCAGCCTCCCAAGTAGCTGGAACCACAGGTGCATGCCACGATACTCAGCTACATTTTTGTATTTTTTGTAGATATGGGGTTTCACCATGTTGCCCAGGCTGATCGCAAACTCCTGGGTTCAAACGATCTGCCCGTCTCAGCCTCCCAAAGTGCTAGGATTACAGGCATGAGCCACTGCACCCAACCAGCAGCTACTATTTACTGAGCATCCACACTGCATTGGCACTGCCTTCAAGTCCTTTCCATTTACTGTCATCCTCACTCAGCCCTAGGCATGCACTGCTTCCAGAGATTAAAGAACTTATTCTATGTCACACACTAGTAGGAAGAAGGTCCCTGGCGACAACTGAAAACCAGATTGGTCTGATGCAAGACTGGTTCCCCACTAGGCTTGTGGTTGGAGCTTCAGGACCCAGGATGGGCTGTGGGAATGGAGAGGGAGAGATTTCTGGACTTAGACCAGGCTCACCCATTGCCTGGGGAGCATTGCAGTGACCCCACCTTGCTCCCACTAATTCAGTGGCTCTTGTTCAAGGAAGGCTGGTGCTGTTCTGCCCCTCCCTCTGCCCCCTCCCAATAGAGCTGGTACTTTAGGTCAAGTAAAGGAGAGTGGTGATGATAATAGTAAAAAGCAGCTGCCTCTGCTCAGGGGGAAGTAACTTCCACCTGGATTGTCATCTCTACCACCAAGAGCAGACTGACAAATATAGTGGAAAAGAAAATGGATACATTGGGACCATGTATATACGACCAACTAAATAATTGGAAGATTAGGTAACCTTTTTCTGAAAGTGACAAACTGAAGACTAACATAAGCCAGTTTCAAGAATCTATTTTTTAAATATCAGTATCCTCAGGGTGCATGTGTATTATAAATGAAGCTGTATGTTGAGGGAAAAAAGCAAACATAACTTATCTTTTTTTAGGTTTTATTTGTACAAATATAGAGCACATTTAAAATTTTGTTACATGTATTTAATGTGTACCAATCAGGTCAGTATGTGTAGGTGTTCATCACGTGAGTACAATATATTTTTGTTGAGTATAGTCACCCTACCCTGCTATCAAACACTGAATTTATTTTTTCTATCTCACTGTATCTTTGTACCCTTTAACTCACTTCTCTTCATCTTCCCCCTCCCCACACTCACCCTTCCCAGTGTCTATTATCTATCTTTTACACTCTCTACCTCCATGTTACCGATTTTTTAAACTGCAATATATGAGTAAGAACATATAGTATCTGTCTTTCTGTGGCTGGCTTATTCCACTTAAGATGATGACCTCCAGTTCTATCCATGTTGCTGCAAAGGACATGGTTTTATTCTTCTTATGGCTGAATTGTATTCCATTGTGTGTATATACACCACATTTACTGTATCCATTCATTCACTGATGAACATTTAGGTTGATTACGTGTCTCTGCTATTGTCAATAGTGCTGCAATAAACAGGTGAGTACAGGTATTCTTCTGATATATTGATTTCTTCTACTTTGAGTAGATTCCCAGTAGTGGGATTGCTGGATCCAATGGTAATTCTATTTTCAGTCTTTTGAGAAATTGTTATGCAATTTCCACAGTGGCTGTTCTAGTTTACATTTCCACCAACAGTATATAAGAGCTCCTGTTTCTCCACATCCTCACCAACATTTGTTATTTTTTGTCTATTTAATAACAGCCACTCTGCCTGGAATAAGATATCTTATTGTAGTTTTGATTTGCATTTCTCTGGGGATTAGTGATGGTGAGCATTTTTTCATATACCTACTGGCCATTTGTATGTATTTTTTTTTTTTTTTTTGGAGAAATGTCTATTCGTGTCCCTTGTCCACTTTTTAATGAAATTATTTGTGGTTTTTTCCTGTTGGCTTGTTTGAGTCCCTTGTATATTTGGACATTAGTCTCCTTTTGGATGAATGGTTTGCAACTATTTTCTTCCAATCTTCACGTATTTCTTTTGCTATGCAGAAGCTTTTTAATGAAGTCCCTTTTGTCTATTTTTGTTTTTGTTGCCTGTGCTTTTGAGGTCTTTGTCACAAACTCTTTGCCTAGGTTTCCTTCTAGTAGTTTTATAGTTTCAGAGCTTATGTTTAAGTCTTTAATCCATTTTGAGTTGACTTTTGTATATGGTAAGAGATAGGGGTTCAGTTTCATTTGTCTGCTTGTGGCAATCCAATTTTCCTGGGACCATTTATTCAAGGGGGTGCCTTTTCCCCAATGTTAGTTCTTATTGGCTTTATCAAAGATCCATTGGCTGTAAGTAAAACAAAACCACCTCTTATGATTACAGTTGTGTGAAGACCATGTCAGACTCCCTAGTCTGGTAGACTTTTTCTTAAAATCTGCAAGCATCCTATTTTATACTAGTTAATACACCAAAAATATTCATAGGAGTTTCTGGTTTGAACACACACAAAAGAAAGAAACACCAAGAACCACTGAGAAAGAACTAGTTCAAAAGTAAAATGAGGTGTAGATCCTGTTGCCTCTTTCCCTGGTTGTATTAGTCAAATTTATCCAGAGAAACAGAACCAATGAGATTAGATAGATACATACATACATTTATTATAAGGCATGGGCTCATGCAGTAGTTATGGAGACTGAGAAGTCCCAAGATCCATACTTGATAAGCTGAAGGTCCAGGAGAGCCAATAGTGTTGCTCAGTCTGAATCGAAAGTTCTGAAAACCAGGTGAGCCAATAGTATAAGTTCCAGTCCAAAGGCAGAAGACTGATGCCTCAATTCTAAGCGAGACAGATTGAAGACTCTCTTACTCCATCTCTTTGTTCTAGTCTGGCCTTCAACTGATGAGGTCCACCCACATTATTATGGTCATCTGCTTTGCTCAGTCTACTGATTTACATGTTAATCTCATCCAGAAACACCCTCACAAACACACTCAGAAAAACATTTGACCAAATATCTGGGTACCTCATGTCCCTGTCAAGTTAATACATAAGATTAATAATCACACTGTTGAATTATCTGAAAACAGAAAAAAGAGATGAAAGCAACCAAAAGGTCAGGACTCCTCTGTCTTCCCACAACTCGCTCTTCTCCTGAGAAGTCATTGGAAGGGCCAAGTGGCTTCCCTTTTTGCCAAGCTGGGATGAAGGAAAAGATGATCCAGCTAGAGTAGAACAAGGATTCCTAACTTGGGACACAAGGCCTCATCCAGATGTTGTGTGGATGTTCATTTATCTGGGAAGAGACTCTATAACATCCTCAGATTCCCAAAGGGTCTATAGTCTAAACAAGTTTGAGAATCACTACTCTAGAGTGAATAGAGTCTTCCTTAAGGAGCTAAAAATCAGAACCAAGAACCATTGATATTCCCTATATATTTGAATTGAATTCTTAAATATTCCTTAGTTAGAAAAGGAAGTACAATTCAGAGCAATGGATGTACCATTTCAGCTGACTCTTTGGACCTTACTGACAATGTAACCATTAAGTATAAGAGAAAATACCCTAAAACATAACTGTCACTCAGGCTGTAGTGATTTCACTAGAAACAGAATACAGACCACACAAAGTAGAACACAAAGTCTCAAAATGAAAGGCAGCCAATGAAAAGCTGGTAGTATTCACGGGGGCGAACGTGCCAAGTAAAGCTAACCCTGGGAGAAATGCGGGAAGGACTTCAGGTGGCCATACTTGAAGACCAGACAGACCAGCAAGGGTCAGGAGGTTCCTCGGCACAAAGGGAAAGGTTTGATAATTCTACCTGTTTCCCTCCCTTCCTATCCATAATCTGTTACCACTATGACAAATCTGCTATGATTAAAAACATACTGCCTTGCTCGGCAGTGGAGGTCATATAAACTGAGCTTCTAAGCAATGGTGAGCAGGGCTTCCTGTTTTATTCCCCAAAGCGTTTCTTGTTAGACTGTGATAACCTTCATGCATTAGTTTCTTAGGGTTGTTAAAACAAAGTACCACAAACTGGGTGGCTTAAAACAACAGAAATGTATTCTCTCACAGTTCTAAAGGCTAGATGTTTGAAATGATGGTGTCAGCAGGGCCATGCTCCCTCCAACAGCTCTAAGGAAGAATCTTTCCTTGCCTTTCTAGCCCGTGACAGTTGCTGGCAATCCTTAGTATCCCTTAACTTATGGATGCACCACTCCAATCCCTTCCTTTGTCTTCATATGGCATTCTCCTCTGTGTGTCTGTGTCTCTATGTACAAATTTCTCTCTTCTTTTAAAGGCACCAGTTATATTGGAGTTAGGGACCCATGCTATGATCTCATCTTATCTTAATTATATCTGCAAAAGATCTTACTTCCAAATAAGGTCACATTCACAGGTATCAGGGGTTAAGGCTTGAACATATCTTTTGGGGGCATATGATTGTTTTTCCCCTCCAGAATCATGCTGAAATGCGATTACCAGTGTTGGAAGTGGGGCCTGATGGGAGGGGATTGAATCATGGGGGCGGATCCCTCATGAATGGCTCAGGGCCATCCCCTCGGTGATAAGCAAGTTTGAGTTCTGCCTCTGGTAATTCACATGCTATCTGGTTATTTAAAAGAGTGTGGCACCCCACCCTCCGCCATGTGCTGTGCCTGTTCCCACTTCATCTTCTGCCATGTGTAAAAGTTCCCTGAGGTCTCACCAGAAGCTGGCAGTGCCATGCCTCCTGGACAGTCTGCAGAACCGTGAGCCAATGAAACCGCTTTTCTTTATAAGTCACCCAGCCTCAGGTATTTCTTTATGGCAACACAAGAATGGACTAACACATAATTCAACCCACAATGCTTTGGATATGGAAACTTCCTCCTCTTCTAAACAGGGATCTGATGTCACTGGAGCAGTAGTGTACAGAGGACAGGCAGTAATTCACTCAAACAGTATTCATTGAGCAACTACTATGCACCAGGCTAGTTCCAGGCACTGAGGATACAATAGTTAGATGGATGAAGGGCCTGCCCTCGTGGAACCATTGGTACAGTAGAGAGTGGCAGCATATCAATAAGCAAACAAGCAAAATAACAGTGGTTAAAAACCATCATCTCTGCCACTCCAAAGACACCATCCAGGTGGCAGGGAACTAAGTGGGCTCTATCTCCAATGGAAAAACAACTCATGTTTATAGGGCAAGCTGTGGCAAAAATCTTGAAGCAGTGGACACAAGTGACAGCACCAGCCCATGTAACATGCCAAGGGAACAAAAAGCCGAAGACCGTCATCCTATTTCAGAGTCAGGAAAATAGAAACACAAAATGGGAAGGCGTTTACCCCTAGTCCTGCCAGACCTCAACTCTCTGCTGCCATTTTGCCCAGATAAGCTTGCAGATGTTTCTTGCGAGGTTTTAAATTTCAATTTCAGCAGACATCCTTAGTGGCTTGTCACCTTCCCCACTTAGCTTTCCCCCCAGTACGTCTATCCTTTAGGAATTTGTGACTTGCAACAGACTGCAAATGTCAGCGGCAGAAAAGACAAATGATAATAATACACTGGGAGTTGCAGCCTCTTTGCTAATTCACAGAGGCTGGTTCCAGAAAAACATTGCCTGCTAATTAAACAAACCCCTTTCTTCTGACAGATGAAAACGCAGGGAAGATCTTATCCCTTCAGATGGAGAGCAGCCGCTGTCCTGTGAGGCAGCCTCTTTTTCTCGGGGAATTGACTTCTCATTTTACATTAGGTAGAGCTCCGGTCTTCAAAGCAAATGACAGACATCACTAATTAATCCATCCCACACCCCGGGGGAAGGTATCGCTTATTAGCTACTGTTTACAGATAGAAAACACAAGGCAGCAGTCCAAGTGGTTTGCCAAGGTCATGAAGGACATTTATGGGACTCCCCAGGAAAGAACTCAGGAAACCTGTGTCCTGGACTCTTCAGGGCACACCTTGAGGACATAATCTCTTCTTTGGCTTTCATTCTCAAACTGCTTTGAGGGACTTTGTCAAATCAGGTACCAGGGACCTGGTTATTAGACCAGCACTCAGTTATTGATTGGATCTGCAATGAATGAGCTCCCATATTTATTTTATTAGCTGCCACTTCAAGAAGCCAAATTTGTGGCAATTTCTGTTATCTTTACCTAGTGGGTGGTTTGTTTTTAGTTTGACAGTTATTTATTATAAATCAAAGTTATTTGTTATAAGAAATCAAGGTCAAGATAAGAGACTTACCTAAAGACCTAGAGCTAGTGGCCTTCTCTGACACCTTTTTACTTTCCTCTCCACCTTGACAACACATTTTGCATGGCCAAGCTCAAGCCCATCTCTCCCAAGAGACCTTCAGTTAATTTTAGCATCTCTCATCACTAACCCTCTTTGCCTTGCCTCTGTCCCATGCAACAAGTCTCCAGGATTCAGGCAACATCTACATTTGTGTAGACAGAGGGGTCTTATACCTTCAGGCAGGTAGCAGAACTGGGTATCGCAGGTTGAGTAAAGGACCAGGAATGGCCACCGAGACCCCACTCCATGTCAGGGAGAACTGGTGAGAACAAGTCCATACCCCACAAATAGCAGCCATTTGTGACAGATGGGTTATTTTGTCTTATTTGGGCCACTTCATGCTTCCTGATGGTTAGCTATTACATTTACTGGCTAATTGTGAGGTCTGTATGTAGTTACAAGCTCTGCCTAACTGCATTATGTGTTGTGAACAAGCAAATCACTTTTCCTGTTTTTCTCATGAGAAAAAAATGCACCTAATATTTCTCTCATATTTATTTCACAGGGTTAATTGAATGTTACTTTGAGTTCTTCAAAGAAATAACACAAAAATTCTTGCTTATCTATTTTATTTTAAAGATTGCAGGAATGACAGCTTCTTCCTAATATCGTTTTCAGTTGTTTATTTCTCATTTTCCTGTCGACATATTCTAGCCTTGATTTATTGAGAGAAGGGTAAAATGTATTTAAGAACATTTATTAGTCAATGGTGAAACAACCTGAGGTGTAGTTTTTGAAAGTAGCTTGAGAAATAGTAAAAATAAAAAGACTACATCAACATCCAGCTCCACTGCTGGTGGTTGTAACAATCTACTAGAAATCCCATTGGAATGCAAAGGCCTCTAAAGTGATTAGGATGGGGAGAGAAGGAAGAAAATGAGGCCGGGCGGTCGCGTTGGCTCACGCCTGTAATCCCAGCACTTTGGGAGGCCGAGGCGGGCGGGATCACGAGGTCAGGAGATTGGGACCATCCTGCCTAACACAGTGAAACCCCCGTCTCTACTAAAATTAGCCGGGCATGGCGGCGGGCGCCTGTAGTCCCAGCCACTCGGGAGGCTGAGGCAGGAGAATGGCGTGAACCCGGGAGGCGGAGCTTGCAGTGAGCCGAGATCGCGCCACTGCGCTCCAGCCTGGGCGACAGAGAGAGACTCCGTCTCAAAAACAAAAAAAAACGGAACATAGAACATTTCAAACCTGAGAAATACATAAGGAAATTTGTAGATACGGCTTTCTTTAAAAGAAAGAAAATAGATGTCTGCTTATCCCTGTAACCAGAGGATCTACATCTTGGGGTGGGGGGGAAGGGGGGAAGTGTGATTCACCAAATCTCGCCTTTCAGCCCCCATAAAGACCTCACACCCTCCTGCTGCTGTGGGAATCAGGAGGATTTTCACTGAGGAAAGTCTTTTAATCTCAGTAACACTGAGACATCCAGCCGGCTAGGAAAGTGAGGGGCAATGAGGCAGGAGTTCTCCTTCGCCGTGGGCTCCTGGGAGGGCTGTCGCCGTGTTGTGCAGGAGCAGTGGCTCCTCGAACAGGAGCTTGTCTCTGACGAGGGCTGCCCTGGCCGCAGTGACCATGTTCTCGTTTCTCAGTGGACCTGATGGCTGGTTGGACAGAGGGAGCTGGCAAGTTCTTGGCTCATTTTTTAACTCCTTTTCACGCAGATAATTAGTGTTTTTAATCACTGAGGGGTTGACATTAGATTGGTTCTTTGAGGGGAGATCATTTGTTTTTCTCTTAGAGGAGGTGTGTGACAGATTTATCTGTGTTAGTAATCATGGTTAACGATTATTGAGTGCTGACTGTATTTCAGGCCCTGTTCCTAGCACTTTGCGAGTATTAACTTACTTAATCCTCACTGTAACCCTAGGATCAGAACTGAGATTGACTCCTGCGCCCACCACATAGTATCTGTGTGATCATGTGCAAGCTACTTCACCTTTCTGAGCCTCAGTTACTCATCTATGAAATGGAAATAATAAGAACTCCTTTCTCAGTGACTTGTTGACAGAATCAAATGCAGTAACACTGGTAAAATGTGTTAAGTGCTCAGTATGAATTTGCTCTTAATATTGTCAATATGTTTTTCCTTCTCATTCCCTGATTATATCCTACTGATTCCCAGCAGGTCTAGTTTTCCCCAGAGTTGTATTTTTGGACCATATCAGAAGGTCAGAGTTTATCCAATGCCCAGGGTGCATTACTTCATATTTATGTGCCTCATATGGGGCCAAGAAGGTATCTTAACATCATTGTGATACATCATTGTCAGTGCCATCCTGTATATCCCCAAGGCAATTCACTGCATAGAATATATTTTGCTGATTGTAGCCAACTGTTCTGGGAAGCACCACAATATAGAGAGATCCTCTTGCCACCAAAAGTTTGTAATATCTGCCAGTCCTATATGCTCCCAGAGCTTCCCATCCAGTCCCTCTCAGAGCACTGAGCACAAGAAATCGAAGCTGCCTGTTTACTTTGCCTTCCCCAAAATAGGACCAAGTTTGAGGGCAGAGATTATGCCATAATTACAGCTGTGTGCTCACTGGTGGCAAACTCCTTGACGTATTTTAAATGTTGGATGGATTCATGACGAAAATGAAAGAAAACCAGCAACCCTCTTTGCCCATGTGGCCAAATTTATCTCATGACTGACAGGTGGTTTCTAATGGCTAAAGATGTGGGAAATATTTTCGCCTGGGCCGTTTCTTCTGCATATCTGAAGCTCCAAGCCCTCCAACTCCCCATCCCTAAGGTCCCTCAATTCTGGCTGTCTCAGTCAAGTATAATACAACTTGTCTGCTCAGAAACCCAGACACATTATCACAGAACCTTATAGATGTAGCTTTGGGCAAGGGGACTTGGGTGTCACCATGTCCCCACTCTGCTTCCTCTTTTCACCGGCTAAAGATCCTTCCCAGCTGACATTTGTAGACCTTTCTCTCCAGATCAGGCCGTGTTTCCTTCTCTGCTCCTCACAGCATAGGGCCATGGGATTGTGTTCGTGCCACCATTCCACAATTAATACACATTTTAGCTTTACCCCAGGGAAGCATTAAACATTGAGTTTATTTTAACTCTGCCCAAGTGGGAATTCTTCCAATTAAAAAAGATAATGTAAAAACCTAAAATTGGTACAGCCTCTGAGTGAGTATTGTTCAATCTCTTTGACCGAAGAACATACAACCCCCTGGGTCTTGATTATCTATGGTTCCTGAGCCATGATCTTGTCACATGTTTTTAAACGTAGGAAAGTGACTAAATGGCATCTTTCAGGTCTTGTTGGGAGGATAGGGATGTTTGGCTAGGACCAGCTATGGGCTTATTCTGTGTGGGAAGCAGAAGTGGAAAAATAAGTAGGCCACTGAGTTTTGTTTTGTCATGCCACATAGTAGTACATCACCTCCTGAAGCACAAAGAACACTTTATAAAGCTGAGCTGAACAGAATCTGCCCAGATGGAGCGTGTTGCTGTTAGAGGCCCTCACCACCTATCAGCCCTGTCAGGATAAGCCAACTCTATCTCTGCAAAGATCTAATTTTAGAGAGATCAGAGCTTGCTAATATGTGTCCAGTATAATGGGAATAAAATGTGACTTCCATTAGTTAGATGACCAGAAGATATCCTCCAATTTGTCTTTACTGGGGCTTATAGCTGAGGCATTTTAAATTTATCCCCAAAAACTGATATTTTTTGTTTGGTTTACCTCCTGTATCAGACGTTCTAAGACTGCCCGATTGTATACCATTAAGGATTCTGTAATTTCCTTGAGTATCACACCTTAGGTTATTTGTTTCTGTGAATTAGACTCTTAATTCTCCAATGAGAACATTTCAAAAACCAAACAGTATTTTATGTTTAACTTCCCAGGTGTTGCAGGGCTAATGGAAATAGCACTGTCCACCATCCCATCAGTTACAAACTATTGAGTGCAGTGATGGACCAATTCTAAGAGGCTCAAGGGTGGCTCTGAGGTTAATCACCAAGAGTGTGGCTCTTGCCCCAAAGCAGAATCAGGCTAACCCAGCTGCCTCTGTCTCAGGTGATATTTTACCTCCAGCTTTGCAGACAGCGCCAGGGCATTTGCTTGGGGCCAGTTAAAATTCGTGACAAGCAGCCAGCAGGGAAGAATTGGGATTCATTCCATCTCTGCTGTGTAGCCTCGAAGAGGGCTGGCCAGTGGGGAGAAGCAGGGCCAAAGGAGAACTTTTTGGTCATCAGCTGGAGAAACTTCTTTACTTCAGCCAGCTTAGGATGATTTAGAATGATTCGTTTCCATGGAGCTTTGTTTTAAATTCTGAGTTCATTTGTAGCGATACTTGCTAATCAATTTTAAGTGGAAACAGCTGCTCTGTGTCACTCACACAATCCCCTTTCAAGCCCTAGAAAACTATAATTCAAACCATCCTCGCCCCTCCCTTAAACCTTGTCGGCATGGCTCTGTCTGCCAGCTTCCTTACCCCCCTCTGTGGGACAGGTCAGAGGGAGAAGGGTCAGCACAGTGTAGAGGGAGGATTGTGAGCAGGAAGGAGCACAGGACCCTGACATTTGATGAGATACAGCCGTTTGTGATCCCGGCAGCAAGAAACGTGATCCACATAAGGTATTAATGTTTTTCCTTCCACTGGTCCAATACACATTTACTGAACAGTTAGTAATGTGCTAGCAAACTGCCATCTGCTAGAGATGGAAAAGAGAAAATGTAGACCCTATTCTCAAGGAACTCACAGTTCAATGGGGGATACAAAGGCTTAAAACCACAATACAGAGAGTTAAGCAGGATGGAGATGAGTACAGGCGCAGTGGGAGCCCAGAGGAGGGTTGCTGAACTCCCTCTCCACCCCACCCACGCCCTCACATCTGCACTCCCACAGAGAGGCAGCTATGGAGGACATGGTCAGCCATGCCTGCGCCTGACCTGATCACTTCCTAGAAATGGGTTCTGCCCATTGTAAAGTTGAGGTGGAATATACTCCCTGTTGACTTCCCTGCTCTGTGCTGTGGTGCTTCCCATGAGTGGCAGGCCTGTTTGCAAAGCCGGCACCCCAACCAGGGCCATTCCCCAGCAGCATCTAGGCAGAGAGGAAGATGCTGCCTGTCCTCTAGCCAGAATGGTGGAAGCAGGGAGACCTGAGTGTTTTCCAAAGCCAAGAGGTAAAAAGATTGTGAACTTGCAGTCCTCCATTGCTCTCGGGACATGGTATTTCTATATGCAGAATGGGAATCAGGAGCAAATGGAACTGTTGATATTCTGGCTAGGGATCATAAAGAAATCTTATGACCAAAAAGGCTATGAGGAGGTGATGGGATTGGGAGGGGGTAAGAGGTTGTTTCTAACCATTGTGGCTGCCAGAAAGGAGCAGGGCTGTAGCTTAGATGACTCTGCCAATCCCAAAACTGACTGGTCCTGTGTGTGTTTTGTGAATTACCTGTGGAGCTATGTTCCTATGGCTACAGAAGGACAAAAAAATTGAAAGAAAAAGGCAGGCACATGATTTAATCTGCAGGATGCAACACTTTCCCATCACCAGGTCCCTGCCCTCTGTGAGTGCCTGTGTAGTCTGACCACAGCTTTAGAATCTGCAAGACAGTGAACTGCAGTTCCTCCACCCACAGCAGACTCGGGCTCTACATTCTCAACCACAGAAGTGGCCGCAGCCAAACCTACCTTGAAGGACTCCATTAGGGTTAACTTGATGGTATGAGTGGGAGTCCCTCGCATGGTACCTGTTTTCCACAGTAGAGATAGATTAATTATAGGTATTTTTGTTGAGTTTTTTTTTTTTTTTTAATTTCCTCAGCCTATGTTCTGTTCTTGTGTAATACTATAGCTTCAAGGTCTCCTAAGAGGAATTAGTTAGCTTTCTTGCCCAGAGAGTGACCTGAAGGACGATATTTGAAAAGAGAGAAAGTGTCTATCTAAAGAAGAGCATGTTCTTGGGAATGGAAGAGTAGGGAATTTACATCGGCGACATAAAGCGAGGGTTAGAGCTGGGATGCCATCTTGGCCTAAGCAATGGTCAGAAGTGTAAGAGACAAAACCTGGGGACAACTTCAGTCCTCAAATGACTGACATGATTAGAAAATCGTGATCAGCTGTACTGAAGGATAAGGTAGTGGCCAAACTCTGACATGAGGGACTCAGCTTTGAAAATGAGAAGGCTGGGGATGCTACCCTAGGAGAGAGTTGCCTGAAGGAAGATGTAGAAAATTACTTCTCTGCCAGCTGTGTAAAGCAGGGTAAGTTTTCAACTACTAGAAAGAAAAGCAGAATGATGGAACAGATGGCTTCACTGGATCCCATCTCACCCTCTGGCCTGGTAAACCAGTGTCCCACTTGGAAGGGCCATGCCCACTGCTCTGGCATATATCATCAAGCAGCTCACCTCCTTCTCTTCTCTGGGACAGGTTCAGAGATAGTCAAGGATTAATGTTTGGGTTCAGAGATAGTCAAGGATTAATGTTTGAGCAGATCAAGTTCTTTCCATATAAGTGCTCATGCTTGCATTAATAGCAAGGCCAGACCTTTGGTAGAGGTGCTTTTGTGACATTGCAACTGAGGGTCAACCATTTAAAAACCACTTGTTTTTCCTCCAAAGTTTATTCCCACTCCTTTTGACTTGCTATTGGATTGAGCCTTGTGGCAATACATTTTTAACCATCCACCACACACACCAGTTCTTGTTCAGTAAATGACAGAAGTAGGTTATGCCATATCCTCTGATGGTGTGAGAGGGCAACTGATTATTTTCCTATAGTGTTTTGAATCCCTGTAACTTAAAAAAGATGTAACAGACAAAATTCTCAGCATCCAGGTTTTGTTCTCCATAAAAATCTGAGCTTAATGCTTTGTTTCTCTGTCTAACAGACAAATAGAATGTTTCTATCTCACAAAAATCTAACCCATTTAATCTTTTCCCCATTGGATAGGGAAGTGTAATGGATTTTCAAAATATTTTCTAAGACTGACCTTAGGAAGTTCTCAGAGAAACTAAAATGTGGAATAACAGTCCTCACTTTTCATTCTCATAATGCTTAGGTTGATTTCAGTACACATGAGAGCAAAGTAGGTGAGAATCACACATAGAGACAAAAGAACATTCAGAACATAGTTCTTCTCCCCACCCTTGTCAGCATAATTAGATGTGCATCTAGAGAAAACATGCTGTTACAGAAAGGAGAGACTTTTTCACAATACTGTTATTTTATGTAATGAGACCTGACATATCACCTGCTTCTAATACTATTGTACCTGGTCCTAATTCTCCCCATTACTGCTGTTTTGTTCTGCAAGATAAAAGGTGTAGTTACTTAGAGTAGAAGCACCCAACCTGCCCAGGAAGGAAATCTGCTTTTACCTAGCTCCTAGAGAAGTATTTCTCATGTCCTGGACAACTCGAATTATCATGTGGCAAAAAGAATTTTGAATTGGAATAAGAATTCTGGGTTCAGGCCCCACATCTGCCACTTAATTGTATGCCCTTAAGCCAGTCATTCCTTCCTATGTTTTTAATTTCCTTATCTGCTAAAATGGGAACCACATACCTCACAAAACAGATGTTTGGGACACATGCGAATGATGTGTATGAAAAGTCTGGCCAACTGTGAAATCCTATACAAATCCTTCCTTTATTGCTAAAGTATAAATGCCCTTACCCAATAGAGAGACACTGGGCAGCTTAAGAGGAGGCCTGGTCGTGGTAGACAAGTCAAGAGCCATTGAGCAAGGGCCAACTGATACATATGGACTTGCTTTTAAAGAAAAGACCACCACCTCCCATTGACTGTGTGGGCTGAGAAGCCAATTTTAGTCTTGGTTGACGTGAGTGGGAAAGGTTCCCTGGAAATCAAGTTGTTTACAGAGTTCTTCCCTTTTACAACCTTGGGTAACTTAACCTTTCTGGGCACCCACTTCCTGACCTCCAAAATGAGAGGCCTGAGGACATCAGACATCCTCCCAAATAATCCAGTTTGACTCTTAGCTCTGAATGATTTTAGAGCCAGAATATCTTTCTAGAACTTAAATTTTCCTTCTGATTCTTTGTTCACAATTAGTGTTAATATAATCTCATGAGCATGGGAGAGGCCCATAAACAGAATCTTTTCTGGTTACCGCAGTTCTCATCACTGCCTTGTCTGCACACACAGGATAATGCCCATTACTTTTCTTAGTCCCCCTAGTGTGTGCTCCATCTACCTACACACCCTATTCAATGATTGCTCAAAAGTTCTACAGGTAGAATGCCTCTCTTGTGTAGGAAAGTGGGCAGAAAGCAGAAAGTCTCCATTTCTAAAAATTGGTACAAACTTAGATTCTAAATTCGAGCTTTTTTTTTTTGGTATAAGACTTTCTGGTTTTGTTTTGTAAAGGCCACACCATCCCCACATTTCGCTTCGAGCATTTTAGCTCTTATGTTGGTCTGACACCAGTTGAAAATTCATAGCAGCCCCAGATTTACGTGACTTTCTTCTAGAAAGGAGATTATTACCCAGCCTTATGGAGAAGGAAGAAAGTGTGTACTGGAAACTGTTCTTAGTTTACAAACCTCACTTGCAGGCAGGCTCAAACTGGTTGAAAAATCGTAGTCCCTTCAAATGTGAGCCTTTAGTGTTCCTTTCTAAGCTGCTTGAAAATGGAGAAAATGGCATGTTGCTCTAGATGGCAGTGAATGATGCGGGGAGCACCAAAAAATCCTTTCCGGTTGACTTTGATGCCTGTGTCAGTTCAGCAGCACTGCAGCAGGAGAAGGCTGGCTTAAACTAAGAGCAAGCCTAAAAATTAAAAAATCACAGTCTTACTCCCAAGTAAGCAACCCATGTTTTGGCTGGTCCTGAGCCAGTTCATGTGAAAAGTACAAACTTAAAAAATAAATCACTTACAAAGTGAGCCAGATCCATTGCCCAGTCAGGGTTCCATGAGTGAAAACAGCAACATAGACGAGGGTGGGCACGCAACAGGATTTCAAGGGACAGAGACATTTTTTTCCCTCTCACTCTCACCCTCGGGAAAAGTTCAAAAATTTCCAACCACCAGGCACATAACCAGATGCCCCGGGAGAGGCCTAGTGGGAATTCACGTGAACCAGACCCAGGGAATGGCTGAGAACATTTCTTCCTTCTTTCCAACCTTTTCTTTTAAGGGAATGACTGGATATCCCCACAAGACCACTTGAGATAGAGGGAAACAAAAGGTTAAGAAAATGCCCCTTTAAAGGAACATCTGCTAATTCACCCTAGAGTATAGAAACATGAGAAGAAAGGGTCTGGAAATCCTACACTCAACTAGGAAGAGAGGAAACCCTTATCCTTGCTAAATAAAAACTACTGAGAAATTATGAAACCAAGCCTGGGTCAGGTGTCCAGGGTTTGAGAAAAATGGAGACATACTTGGAAAAAATCATTCCGTGACCCCAAATGAAAAGTAACATTTTTTTTGCTTTTCTGTTTATTTTTATGAGAAATTACTCAAAGAATAATTGCAAAGCACAATCATAAAGGTACCCTGTGGTGTTTCCTTAGCCAGGAAAGAAATAATGTAATACTGTGGAGGACCTGGCTTTGATTCCTACCATCTGCCTATCCTATTATATGGCCCTAGGCAAGTTATTCCACCTTCCCAAGCCTCAGACTGCTCATGTGTAAAGTGGGTTGACCTTTGAATTAGAGGAACTTTAGAAATAATCTAAGAATCCTTGATTTATGTATTCAGGGTTGGAAGTAGAGACTCTTTGATATGAATGGAACTTGAGGTCCAAATAGAATCTTAGCAAGCCTAGGGAGGAAGAAGCTGCTTTGAAAAGAACATGAAGACCTTGCTCATGTGTATAAATGTCACGGAGTTGGCCAAAATAGATTTAGAGCTCGTAAGCTCTTTAGAGATTTCCTGCAACCTCCATGTTTTATAGTGGGGAAAACTAAGCCTAAGAGAAGCTGAAGTGACTTACAAAAGATAACCAGATACACTTCAGTGTCAAGGTAAAAATGTAGGTGTCTGTTCTGGAAGAGGCCAAGCAAGCCAGGGGAAGCCAGGTCAAACCTCAGAAATAATCACCACCACCAGTATACTGAACGTTTACCCTGGGCCACGCGCTGTGCTCAATGCTATTGATGATTTGGCCATTTAACCCCCAGAACTCAGTCATGGGTATTATTATCACCAGGGTGAGCTTCACAGGCATGAGATTTGTGCAGTTATGTAGAGACCCCCATTCAGAAGGGCCCCATGTTTTGTTTAATGCTCTGTGATCACCACCTTTAAATCTTTTTTTTTTTTTTTTTTTTTTTTATTTTTTTTTTTTTTTTTGAGACAGAGTCTCCCTTTGTCTCCCAGGCTGGAATGCAGCAGCATAATCTCCACTCGCTGTAAGCTCTGCCTCCTGGATTCACACCATTCTCCTGCCTCAGCCTCCCGAGTAGCTGGTACTACAGGCGCCCACCACCACGCCTGGCTAATTTTTTGTATTTTTAGGACAGATGGGGTTTCACCATGTTAGCCAGGATGGTCTCGATCTCTTGACCTCGTGATCTACCTGCCTCGGCCTCCCAAAGTGCTGGGATTACAGGCGTGAGCCACTGCACCCAGCCAAAATCCTTAAATAAGGGGTCCCCCATTTTCACTTTTCACTGACCCCTACAAATTATGTAGCTGATTCTCACTGTCTCCATTTTATATATGTGTCAACAGAGGCCTAGAAAAGTTAAATTGCTCACTCTTGGTCTCAACCACTCACCAAAATGGAGACACAGAAACAGAATCAGCAGTCAGGGTGAAGGTGGAGGCAGACACACTGCTCAGCTACCATAGTGGCTAAGTGGATGCTGTGATTTCAAAACCCCTTTGGGATTTCCCTTCTTCTGATGGCCTCAACCCTGTGTGCTCATGGGTCACATGGCAAAGTAGGGTGATCAACCATCCAGGTTTTTCCAGGATTGTAGAGAATCCTGGGAATCCCCTTTCAGTGGTAAAGTCAGGAAAGCTCCTAGCAAACTGGGTAGATTTGGTTAGCCTACTGCTGAGTCACAGACATGGGGCTGGAGCCTTCTTCGTCTTATCTGTTTTCCATGTCCTGGCCTAGTGGGCTGCATGTACGTCCATAAAGGCAGGACCCACCCAGAGTTCAGGCTAGAGACCTTGATCCAGGCAGAAAGTGGGTGAGCAGCCAACTGGCTATCGTTGCAAGACTGAGGACCAGGCAACAGAGGCCAGAGGGACCAGTCAGCCTGGGAACAGAGAGGCTGCAGGGCCTATTCAGAGACCCGAGCCAGGCTAGAGACAATGTGGGTACAGAGGTGCAGACAGACAAGAGCAGAAGGCAATAGGCTGAGGCAAAGACCCAGCGTGCAGGCTCAAGTCATCTACAGCTTACTCTGTGACCTAGGCAAGTTGGTGCACTTTGCCGAGCCTAAATGTACTCAATTGAAAAATGAGAATTGCGTTAAGATCATTGTCAAGAGATCATCTGTGCAGAATTCAGTATGGCCATGTCAGATTCTGTTTAAATCCATAAACATTTACAGAGGTCTATTATAAGCCAGTCTCTGTGGGACACATTAGAGATACCTCCTGCTCTCATGGGATTAACCAATGGTGTGCTGACAAGTGTTTAACAACCAGTTATTTGGAGAAAAAGTAAAAACTGCTTTGTAGCATATGCCAGTTTCCACGGTATAAACATTGGCCGCATAGCTAATGTCAATCTGCCAACATAGAGGCACCGAATACGGTACTGGGATGAGTTGTACATCATCATCTCTGCAGAGCCTAAACCAGGCAATCACTGAGCTAACCCTCTGTTAGAAAGAACAGACAAACTATGGCACCATAAGTTTCATAGACAAGGACACAGAGAGAAAAACAGAGCAATGTGTCTCGGACAGAGAGTGGGGAGGAGCTCCCTGAGAAAGCATGTTTGAGAAACGCCTAGAGCAGGGAAAGACAGGGCTGAGAAGCGCAAATACCAGAGAGTGTAGGAGTGAGGTTTGCCATATTCTAGAGTTGCATTTTCTGCTAAGGAAGCCATAGGCATACTTATATTTGAGAACCATCACTCTGACTGAAGTGTGGAGAATGTGTTGAGAGACAAGAGGGCAAGCAGGGAGATCAGGTGATGGCAGGATTCCAAACAGAAGGTGCTGCTGACCCGGGCCAGGTTTTATGTATTTGTTTAACAGGCATTTATTGCGCTTGTGTCACATACCTATCACTGTGCTAGACCCTGGTGATTCATCAAAAAGAACATTGTCCTAGCCTTCATGGAGCTTACAGGCAAGACATGTTTTTAAAGATATAAGAATAAACTCAAGTGCTTACTACATGCAGGGCACAGTACTTAACACTTTGCATGCATTATCTCATTTCATTCTCCCAGCAGTTCTAGAGGATAGATTCAAATGTTACCCTTGGTTGAGACAGTCGGTGGAAAACTGAAAGCAGACAGGTTCGCAGTACAGGCATCTTCCCTGGCTGTCAGTGCTTTCTATGAGGTGAGCCTGTGGTGGCAGGAAGGTGTGTGGATGTGAGAATAAGGGCAGAAAGGGCCAGGTCCTCTGGGGAGGCCTCAACCTTCTGCCAATAAACCTCTGCTTTCCTGTCCAGTGGCCCCATTATGTTCCCCACAGCCTCCCTCATGGTGCATTAGAATTGTACCAGTCCAGGAAGAAAGGCTAGATTAGAACAATAAGGAGAATAATGTTCATATTTGTCAGTCTCACATTTTAGAGGGTTTTTTTTAAAGAAATTCCATTTTTATGATTTTTCAGGTCATACAAGGGGGAAAAAATCAAATGTTCCTAATCTGCTTAAATTGTCAATTAGAATATCCCACAAGGAAATTGTTAGACTGTTTTGTCCATTGGCAAATAAATATAAATTTGATGACTAGCAAGCATTCTTTTCCACCACTCGACAGCTGAGAAATTGAGACAAGCCAGGAAAGAAGCTGAGGAGACAGTTCTGTAACTCAAGCCGTGTTTCCAGCCATCCCACTTCTGGGCCAAAGACACACTCCTTGTTATCTTCAGTCATTTCTCTTTTAATGAAGAGATGGGCAGTTGGTTTTGATGAGGGGCTTTAAATAGAATTGATCTTCATTAAACAGATCTGTCAAATCTGCCAAAAGACTTCCTTGAGACCATTCCACATGATAATATTTACATTTTCATAGGCAGCCTCTTCTCTAGACTCTTCCTGTCAACTCACTTCCCCCACAGCATCCCTGTATAAAGACATTGAAACCCCAGTGGTTGTGAATTTTTATCAAGGCAACAATATTGCCTTTGGGACTTTAAGGTCAGAAAGACCTAGTTCAAATCCTCAAGTCCTAGTTGCCACCACTTATGAACTGTGTGACTCCAGGATATTTCCTTCCCTGTGCCTGTTCCTCAGCTATGAAATGCTATCCACCTTCTATCATTGTCAAGGAGAATGAATGAGGTAACGAACATAAAGGGCTTAGCACTCAGCATGCTTATTCCCATCGGCAGCAGCTGCCTAACCAAGTGACTGCGATTCAGTGAGGGGGTTAAGAGGAGAGAACACGAGTCACCTGCTGGAACATAAGGAAACGAAGAAATGCTTAATACGGCTTCTCGAGAAGTTGCCCTCAACTCTCCCTTTCTCAGCCTACCCAAATGCCCCATATCAGTTGGCATTTAAGATTCTTGAGGAAACAGATATTGATACAGAAGTTGTGATTTTGCCTTATCCCTCCCTTAGTAGATGGAAGGGAATCATTTTCTCAATCACAGAAATTAATAATAATGTTGATATTGGTTCAGGATCAGTTATCAGAATATAAAAGTACTCTCCAAAGTTATTCATAGACCCAAATTAATTGTTGACCCTGAGTTATAAACACCAGCAGGAGGAGCTAGGCTGCAGAAAAGTGTATGGGGGTGCTGAGCCCTAAGGGTGATGATGCTCTTCACCTGGCTTGCAGGTAAACACAGCCATGTGTCATCACTGAGGCATTTAATACCTCTGGACTTAAGTTGTAATAGGAATGGGAGGATGTTAAACCAGCCTTTAGAAAGACTAATACAAGATGGATTTTGAATGTCTGAGGGAACATTTTTGGAAGAGTCATTATTAAACTTCAAGAGACTCAGTCTTATCAGCAGTGATAATAGAAATGTATTGACTTTTCTGAAGATAGATCTTGGGTGTCTCGTTTATGAGCCAGCCTTGGCTGGACTTCTATCAAGTCTGTCAACTCGAAACCAAGTTCTTAACTCAAGGCCTGAATGCCACCAAGATGAAGCCATGTCTGAACAAGGCAATAACATCCCCTCTTATTCCAAAGTGCCTCTCTTGTAAAACTCAAAATTATCAAGAGCCTTTGGATTCCTCTCTCAGTTCCGTGTCTTAACAGGGGAATACATCCCACGTCTAACCAGAGTGTTCGTTGCTTCCGGAGTCAAACATATGTGCCTCATAGGCACAGCCATTAAGTGGGTGTTTCTTGGATGGCTCAGACAACCAGAGTCTGGATTTTAATGGCTCTTTTCACCTCTCTTCTCCCTGAGGCCATCTATCTAGGAGAAATCTCACCTATGTATGAGAGGCAGAAAAAGGAGAAATACTGAAATAATTACATTTTTATCATTAGCAGGCCTATTATGAAGTTATGTGGCAGGAACAGACCCAAAACAATGGATACAATTGGACTTATCCACCATTCCAGTGGGTGACTAAGAAGTGACTCTCGTTGCCATCTCCCCACAAAAGTCTAAAAGACCTCTTCATCCTCTTTCCCCCATTCAGTATAAATATGTTTTCTGGAAATCCATGCCAGTAAATGTCCAGTGTAGTATTTTGGTTTTGCTTTCTAAAGACTAATCTGGAATGAATAAAGTTCCTCTGTTAAGAAATGGAGAAAACAGATGTTTTAAGTCATCTTTTTAGGAGACCAAAGGCAGTGTCTCTGCTGGCCTGAAGCTAAGTCTGTTTTGGCTTTTGGGAGGAGTCAAATGGGCCTGGCAAGTTCTGCAAGGGAAATCTCAGAGGTCATCCAGACCTCAAGTATAGGTGAGGAGACTCTGGTTTAGCACAAGGTGGAATAAAGTTCTAGTTCTGCTATTAACTGTGTCACTCGAAGCAGGTCACTTATAAATACCTCTTTGAGGTTTAGTATGCTCATATGTAAAAAGCAAATAGTATCTTTCCAAAGTAATCAGCCTCAAATAGAAATCTCACTGTGTCTTTCCCTTGCTTAAAACCAGACACCTGGCACTTCCTGCCTAGTCTAACCTCGTCCTCATCACTTAGTCCTCCTCTCGCTGCCTCTCATGCAAGAACAGACCAGCAATATTGGATATCATGCTGTTTCACACCTCTGCCACTTTGCACATGCTGTTCTAGCCCCCTAAAAGGCCTTGCCCTCCTTCCCTCAAAAAAAAAAAAAGAAAAAGAAAAAAAGAAAGAAAAAGACAAATCCCCACCTGGAACAGGAAAAACACTTGTTCATCTTTGGAAACTCAGTTCAGATATCACTTTCTATTTGAAACTTTCCCTGAACGCTCCTCTACGCACCCCTCCCCCGCCCCAACACAAACACACAGCTACTTCTTTGAGTCTCGGACTCTGTGCCTTGTTCTCTCATTCATCTGCCCATGATCCAGGTGGGCCTCTCTAGTTTGTACAAAGGCTGTGACTAGGCTGGCAGTGGCCCCACAGGAGTAAAACTCTATGTGGACAGGAAAGCGGCCAGAGCGTGTGTGTCACCCTGGAAGTCCGGAAGGGAAATGCCTGGAGAGCCCGTTGTCCCTCTGCAGGGGAAAGGCAGGATGTGGAGAAGGCGGGCAGGGAAGGCTGCCAAGAAGTCCCCCGTGGTATTGGAAGTGCATGTCTGGGGCTTAACTGAGATGGATTTGTAACGTGGGAGGGACTCCATACTCTCGTGGAGGATAATTGAGAACAAGGAGGATTATGCAATTTGAAAACATCCAATTCCAGAAAACGTGATGATTCTTGACAGTGACCCACTTCACTTGTACCCGTCTGGCTTTATCCTCCAGTTCTGCCTGTCTTGAGCCTGAGTCACTCCTCATCAAACACAGTCATTCTGTCTGTTCCCAGTAAGGAATAAGACCAAACCTGCTGGCTGGTTAGAGAGTCTGTCCTTTCTGCCGGCTCTCCCTTTCTCCATCTTCCTGACTCTACTGCTTTCCTCTGTCCCTCATCACTGCTCTTATTTCCTTCCCTCCTGCTATTTTTCACTTCTTATCTGGCTGTTTCAGGAGCCCTCTCCTCCTCCTCACTCGACACAAACCTCACTCAGGACTCCCAGCCTTTCCTGCATCTCCTTTCTTGGGCTTTTTCAGCCCTTTAATTCATTCCTCTTAATATTTATTAATACCAACACCTCATTTTCACCTACTTTTCCCCTTCAATGTTTTTTTCTTTCTGTTTTCTGGCATTTTTTGGCTCTTCTCAGCTACCCTATTTTCCATCTTTTATTCATTCTTTAGACAATCGTTCATTAAGCACCTACTGTATTCTGGGCAGTATGTTGAGTGCTAGTGAAGAAAAGATGTATGAGCCTATTGCCTGTATATGCTAGGGCATAGGCAATCATCCAGAGGAAATGCGGGCTGACGCCTCTAGCATCCCCCACCCGCCATAGCTTTAATGCTGAAGGCAATGTGCTCCTCATCCTCTCCGTCACAATCCAGAGTTTCAAAAGGTTCCTGGCCCACTGTGACAAAGGTGGGACAACACTGTCTTAAAGCCCCTAGCAGAGGTGCCAGGTAAGATACACCAGGCCGGCAGCTAGCAACACCTCTCTCCCCAGCCCTCTCACTCTTCCTAGGGTGAAGGAGGACAAGTTGAGATAATGAGGATTCTGAACCTCTTATTTCCACTCTGCAGTTCTGTGAGGGTTGGCCTCTCCTGGTTTTATAAAAAATACCTCCACTGACATTATGAGTGGCTTGAAAATTAACATATGCAACTAGTATTTTGCATACCAGAAAAAGAAAGCTTTTCAGCTTTGGGTGGGTTTAGAAATGTGATTGGGAAGACACTAACTGAAAAATAGCAAGGGAAAGCGGAACACTCTAGGACAGTGGTTCTCACACTTTGGTCAGTGTCAGAATCACTAGGGGAACTTGCAGAAACACAGGGACTGGGCCCTACGCTACTTCAAAGGCCTGAGTCTCTGTGGGCTCCACTAGATCCCCAGGTGATTCTGATACACACCAAAGTTTAAGGACTGCTGCTGGAGAATGCCTCTGTCTCATCTCCTGCAGAGGATGGGCCTAACACCCAGCTATTCCATTCCACTCTTGCCTACTGAACCCTTTTTGTCCGCATGACCTCCACCCTCAAGTATAGATGGACTTTTCCACTAGAGGGCCAAGAAAAAGGCTAATCCTGCAAGGCCAATCTTCGTGCCACAGCTTTTAAAAAATCATTTCCGCCCTCTTGCTGATTTCTCTGCAGCTCTGGGGTACATTAAGCCTAAACTGTGTGTGAATAGAAGAGGAAGCAGTTGGTACTATTAAAAGAGGGAGAGAGATAGAAGACTATAGTTTAAATATTACCAATTTCCAAGACTCACAGAGTACGCACTTTGCACAAATGTCAAAATTCAGTAAGCAAATCAGAACAATTTGGGAGATGGGCAGCAGGAGTGATTTTAAAGCTGCATCTGACCATACACACATCCTGTGGCCACTCTGTAGGATTAGCCAAGTTTTGCAAATGAGAAAATATGGAAACATAAACATGAAAAGATTTCCCAAGGTCATGGTGAAGGCAGTAGCGGAGAGGACTATGGGCTGAATGCTCTTTCTCCTGGGCCTATTTCTGAGCTACTGGACAACACAGTTTCCTGAATGCAGATGTTAAACCGGTTTTTGCCTTTAAAATAAAGGTTTTGAAAGTTCTTATTTTGGCCGTATTTCAGTGCAAATCTCCTAGGGAAAAGGGGACCTATTTGAAGGGAAATTAATTACTTCCAGCTTCTGGAACACAAATCAATTCAACTTTTCCCCATGTTTTACTAAAGAGTGCTTTAAAGAGTGGTACTCCAACGTGGCTGCTGAGAAACTTTTTAGAAAACCTGATGCTCAGGCCTCACCCTGTACCAAATCAGACTCTAGCAGTGAGATGAAAGCATCATTCTTTTTTCAAACTTCAATATGCAGCCAACTTTGAGAATCAGTACTATGGTACTCAAACTGTACACACTGGAATCGTCTGGGAAGCTTCAACTATAATGTTTGTATGCCACCCCGGAGATTGTGATTTAGTTCTGGGTATGGCCTGGGCTATGAATAGTTCCCTCCAAAGATTCTGATGTACAATAGAGTTTAAGAGTCATTGCTCAAAGCATAGCCTTACTCAAAGCATAGCTTTGTGGATCAGGAGCACAGGCATCACCTGAGAGCTACTTAGAAATGCAGAATCTCAGGCCCCACCCCAGGCCTACTGAATCAGAATCTGCATTTTATTATAACAACATCCCCAGGCATCTGAATGCATATTAAACATTGAGAAGCACTCTTTTAAAGCACTCCTTTAAAGCACTCCTTACTCCCCCTATAAAAGTGTATACATTTCCAAACACTGGAGAGGTTCATCTCCTTCTTCCAGTGAGGTGCAGAATGGGCACAGGAGCAAATCACAGAATTTTAGAAGCAGAAGTGAAAACAGCTAATAAGAATTAATATGCATGTCAAGTGCTCTACATGCATTATCTCTTGATATTCACCACAACCCTATGATATAGGTGCAAATACTCTGTCCCTTTTCACAGATGACCAAACTGAGGCTCAGATCTAGGTAAAACAGCTAAAATACCACCTGGAGAGGCAAAGTGAGGACTTACCCTAACGCTTCCAGGACTTAAAAGCACATGCTTTTAACCACTCAGTCAGACTTTCTCAACCCATGTGCCAAACATTCCAAATGGGCCACAAGTGCCAAGACATTTGTTCTCCTCAGCCCTCAAACAGAATTTGGGATGGCCACCCACTACAGAAAAAAGATTAGGGAGCTCTGCTCTAAATTATGCTTTTCCCAAATCATACTTTTTGCCAATTGTTGGACAAAAGAGAAACTGTGTCTTCTAAGGTTTAAGTGACCTGCCTGAGGTCATCCAGCTCTTTAAAGCCAGGATAAGGCTCAGAACCCAGGGGTCCCAACTGCCTGAATGCCTCCTCCCACTTAGCAGTGGTTCCAAAGTATGGGCCCATAACCAGGAGCTTTGTGTCATCTGGAAACTTGTAAGAAATTAAAATGTGTGGCCGGGCATGGTGGCTCACGCCTGTAATCCCAGTACTTTGGGAGGCCAAGGCAGGCGGATCAAGAGGTCAGGGGATCGAGACCATCCTGGCTAACACGGTGAAACCCCGTCTCTACTAAAAATACAAAAAATTAGCCAGGCGAGATGGCAGGCACCTGTAGTCCCAGCTACTGGGGAGGCAGAGGTTGCAGTTGAGCCAAGATCGCGCCACAGAACTCCAACCAGGGCGACAGAGCAAGATCTGTCTCAAAAAAAAAAATTTTTGTAGGTCCCCCCAACAAGCTTTTTAACAAAAGCCCTCCAAGTGATTCTGATGGTTGCCAGTTTGAGAACCAGTCCACTAAGGGAAGCAGCCCCAGATGGCCCTGCGCTTGCTCAGAGCTCCTATGCAGAGCTGCTCTGCAAATAAAGGTTTCTTAAGGGGCTTAGCTTTGAACTAAGCTGAAATTTACATGCTGGTTTTAATCTTCTTAGGGTCTTTTTTTTTACCCTTTAGGAAAGAGCTGTAATGCTCTGGGAAGGAGAAAGTAAATGATGGCTAACAGATAAAATTTTAAATGCTCTTTCCACATTTTCAACCCACTTTCTGCTTGGGCAGTAAAAATGTAAGCATCAGAAAGAGAAAGGAGAACTGACATTTCTTCAGCACCCACTGTATGCCAGGAACCAAGCATACAATAATACAGGCATATATACCTTGCTCACCCATCACTGCATTTAATACAATGATCTCTGAGAAGTGAGGAAACTAAGACCCAGGAAGATGAAGTGACTTGAATAAGATCACAAAGTGGCAATGATGGCCTCAGGATTTGTTCCATAGCCTGTACACCTACATTCTTTTCCCTCCAGCAGAAAAGGTAAAAAGTTTAAGACACATACTATCTAGAATGACTGGATTCCAGAAATCCCAGAGCAAGCTTTCATAAGAGATCTGCCTACTCAAAGCCCCAGAGATGCCTAACTCCATACTCTTCTTTGTCTTTGGGAAAGGTCCTGTGCTGTTATGTTCTATGTTCTCACTTCACTGTGGAAGCTGCTCTCAAAGTATAAGAATAGACCAGCCATGAAAAGTGAAATAGTTCAGCTATACTTGAGCATCCTGAAACACTTAGAAATCTATTCTTAACCAGCAGCATCTGTTCCAAGGCAGCAGGTCTAGCATTGCCAATGCCCTACTGAGCAGCCTTGAGCTTTGGTTTTAGAAGACTAGGGAATATATTTGCCACACCTCAGACTTGGGAAATGAAGATAGTGCTAGTGAGCCACATCCTTCCCAGTAAGAGCTTATGTTCATGCCACTAAATGCATCAAGGCTCTGGACTATGATCCAGCAAGGAGAACAAAACGGTCACTGGCTCACTCAATCGTAGGCAGAGATGGACACCTGATTGAGGGTCTACATGGGCTAGGTTGCAGATCTATATGGACTTCCTTCCCTGTGTGTTTGCCCCAGTACAACCTCTCAGCACCCAATTCCCAATCACCATCTTCTTCCACGGAATGGACACACAGTGGCTAACCTGAACATCAATGCTGGGGGAAGCCCTTCCAACACTTGGTCCAAATGGCTAAACATAATATAGAACTCAACAGGGAAAGTAAAAATCTTGTCTTAGCCTTTCTCATTCATGCAAGAAAAAAAGCCATTCTTTGCATTGACAAAATGCAACTCAGTTTTTCTGTAAGGGCTTTCATGGTTGATTTTTTTCCTCTTGTTTGAGGTTAAGTCAGACCTGAGATTCCTTGCAAATCTGCATCCAACCCAACAGTTACCATTTACTTGTCACTACTAGGATTCCAAGGTCTACTCCCACTGCCTTTTCCGGGCATATACATCACAATCATGGCTGACTATTAAAGTCAAGTATGAATTCAATAAAGTTACAGGATATAAAAATCAGTTGTGTTTCTATGCAACAACAAACTAGCCAAAAAGAAAATTAAGACAATTTCATTTATAATGGCATCAAGAAATACTTAGGCATAAACTTAAACAAGTAGGTGAAAGACTTATACATTGAAAACTACAAAACGTTGATGAAAGAAATTAAAAGACACAAATGTATACACATGCTGTGTTCATGAATTAGAAGACTTAATATTGCTAATATGTCCATACTAGCAAAGCAAAATTCCAATGGCATTTTTTACAAAAATAGAAAAGGCAATCCCAAAATTCATATGGAACCACAAAAGACCAAGAATAGCCAAAGCTATCTTGAGAAAAAAAGAAAAAAACTGGAGATATCACACTTCCTGATTTCAAATTATACTACAAAGCTAGAGCAATTAAGACAGTGTGATGCTGGCATAAAAATAGATAAATGGACCAAAATAGAATTTCTCATCCTCTGGCCTATATGTTTTCACACAATAAAACCATGCATATACAGTCAACTAATCTCTGACAATTGTGCCAAAACCCACAATGGAGAAAGAAGACACTCTTTAATGAATAGCGCTGGGAAAGCTTGATATCCACATGCAAAACAATGAAGTCAGATCCCTACACCACATACACACACACACAAATCAATTCAAAATGAAGATTTAAATGTAAGACCTGAAACTGTAAAACTCCTAGAAAAAAACATAGGGAGATATTTTCATGACATTTGTTTAGAGAGTGCTTTCTTGGATATGACACCAAAAGTAAAAGCAACAAAAGTAAAAATAGACAAGTGGGACTATATCCAAAGGCTTCTGCATGTAAAGGAAACAATCAGAGGAAAAGACAACCTGTAGAATGGAAGAAAATATTTGCAAACTATGTATCTGATAAAGGGCTAATATACAAAATATATAAGGAACTCCTACAACTCAATAGCCAAAAAACACCCAATTTAAAAATGGTCAAAGGACTTGATGTTTCTCTGAAGACTACTTATAGATGACCAACAGGTATATTAACAAAAAATGCTTGACATCACTAATAGTCAGGGAAAGTCATATCAAAACCACAATAAGATATCACTTCACAACAATTAGGATGGCTATTATAAAAAAGAGAGAAAGATAACCAGTGTTGGTAAAAATGTGGAAAAATTGGAACTCTTGTACAGTGTTGGTGAGAATGTAAAATGGTGCGGCTGCTATGGAAAACAGAACTACCATATTATCCAGCAATCCCACTTCTGGGTATATACCCAAAAGAATTGAAAGCAGAATCTCCAAAAGATATTTGCACTCCCATGTTCATTGCAGCATTATTCACAGTAGCCAAAGCATGAAATGGAGCTGTGTCCATCGGTGGATGAACGGCTAAAGAAAATGCAGCATATACATACAATGCAATATTATTCAGCCTTAAAAAAGAAGAAAATCTTCCCATATGGGACAACAAGAATGAACCTGGAGGACATTACGCTAAGTCAAATAAGCCACTCACAGAAGGACAAATACTGCATGGTTCCACTTATATGAGGTATCCAAAATAATTAAACTCACAGAGAAAGAGAGAACAGTGGTTTCCAGAGGCTGCGGAGGGAGAAATGGTAAGTTGCTATTTAATTGGTATAGCTTCAGTTATACAAGATGAATAGTATCTAGGAAATCTACTCATCATTCATCATTGTGTCTGCAGTTAACAATACTACTATTACGCACTTAAGATTTCTGAAGAGGGTAGGCCTCCTGTTAAGAATTCTTACCAGAATAATTAATTCAAGAAAAAAGTTATCCAGCTCTGATGGGCGATGCCACATTATTAACTATTGCAGGCACCTTAAACAGGAGTGATAAGAAAAGGAAGCAGGGGCTGCCGAGATGTTGATGCCTAAGAAGAACCGGATTGCCATTTACGAACTCCTTTTTAAGGAGGGAGTCATGGTGGCCAAGAAGGATGTCCACATGCCTAAGCACCCGGAGCTGGCAGACAAGAATGTGCCCAACCTTCATGTCATGAAGGCCATGCAGTCTCTCAAGTCTGAAGGAACAGTTTGCCTGGAGACATTTCTACTGGTACCTTACCAATGAGGGTATCCAGTATCTCCGTGATTACCTTCATCTGCCCCCAGAGATTGTGCCTGCCACCCTACGCCGTAGCCGTCCAGAGACTGGCAGGCCTCGGCCTAAAGGTCTGGAGGGTGAGCGACCTGCGAGACTCACAAGAGGGGAAGCTGACAGAGATACCTACAGACGGAGTGCTGTGCCACCTGGTGCCGACAAGAAAGCCGAGGCTGGGGCTGGGTCAGCAACCGAATTCCAGTTTAGAGGCGGATTTGGTCGTGGACGTGGTCAGCCACCTCAGTAAAATTGAAGAGTATTATTTTGCATTGAATAAATTTACAGCCAAAAAACCTTAAAAAAAAAAAAGAAAAGGAAGCAGGAAAGATCCACAATACCAGAAAGTATGGGG
Organism: Colobus angolensis palliatus; assembly: GCF_000951035.1. Lineage (NCBI taxonomy): Eukaryota > Metazoa > Chordata > Mammalia > Primates > Cercopithecidae > Colobus > Colobus angolensis. The sequence goes on from NW_012118043.1 coordinate 3,421,989, forward strand.
GCCTCATTTCTGAAAGGGAGGGGTGCCATAAGCAGCTGTGTAAAAGGGTGCTGAGAGGGCAGGAGACTTTGCATACTTCTCTGCTCACTTTTTCCACTGTGTATTATGAAAAGATGTTGCTATGTAATTACAGGAGTATTGGAAATGGTCTGAAAGCACAATTAAAAGTCACTCAGCCAAATGAATGAGAGGGAAGGAAAGAAGGGAGAAACGACCTACAAGAGGGTGTGGGTGATGATAAAGGTTAGCTATGAGGATGGATATGAGAGGTTGAAGGCTCATTGTCAGTTATGACATCCTCTGTGGGTTGGTGATAGGGGCAACCTTTAAGAAATGTTTTTCTAAGAATGTCTTGAGTCAGTTAACATCTACTGAGTATAACCTCATGGACTATTTCATTTAATCATCTCCACACCATTCATTGTTCCCGTGTATTAATACCAAAAGAGGAATCAGGTTCAGAGTGGTTAATGGGCTAGCCCAAGATCATAGACCTGATTACTGGAATGGCAGGTTCTTGAATGCAAGTCTGTTCTAGTAGCTTTTACTGCTGTCTGCATCAGGAAAGCCACCTTAAAATGCCTACAGGGCAAGGAAGGCATGCAAATAACTTTGAGAAGAAGAAAAGAAACAAGTAACAGAGTATAGTAAGGATTGATGGGAACTATGGCAAAGGGGAGAACTACAGACATCTAAAGTGAATTGTTGCTACTTAGAACTCTTACCTTTTAAGAGTGCAGTCTCAGTTGATCTGTCAGGAAAAACTGGGGGTCAGATTTTTACATAAATTCTCCTGTTTATTTTAACTTTGGGCCAAAACAATCTTAAACATCAGGCAGGAAAAACAAAAGTAATCTACAAACCAGATTCAGCTCATGGGCATGCGAGAGGTAACGTCAGTTTTTTCTAAACCAGTAATGCCAAATCATTAAATAAGATTATTCAGGACCCTCAGTGATCTTCTGATCAGACTCTTCATTTTGCAGATAAAAATTTTCTGTCATAAACAATAATTGAAATTATAAATATTAATCCTCATGATAATGTTACTTTACACATAATCCTATTTATTGCCTGGGCTATGTGTAGAAAGAACCTGCGTGTTGGCACACCAAGGTTAGAATCCCAGTCCTGAGCTGTGTGACCTAAAGCTAGTAACTTAACCACTCAGTTCTTTCATCTGCAGAATGGCAACACTGACTTGGGAATTTCAGTGGAAGTAAGATTTAAAAGGGGCAATTATTAGAAGTTATTATATACAAGGTCTATCAGAGGGAGCTGGCTCAAACCCCCAGGGGTTGCCACTGCCTACCCTCTACCCCACCAGGCCCTCCTTTGTCTATAAATTTATTTTCTTGCATCATTTGGATAGCTAATTTAGGATCCAGTTGATTTCCTCACCAAGTTCATATAAAATAGAAACTGGAACTCCTCATTTTGTCTGAAGCAGGCTCTTTTAATAGATTTCTGTGCTGCCTTGTTGCATACGTATTGAGTGCCTTGCCTCGTCAAGATTTGAAAATGCACAGTAAGAACTTCAGCCTTACCCTACTATAGGTGTTGTTGTCAGTTGAAAGCAGACAGAAACCAAGGCTCCCAAATCGCTCCCCCTTCCTCCCTCAGTTGCCTAAATTCAGTGTGTCCTTTCATGCTGTAAACAACAATTGCAAGAAAGAGTAGGCGATTTGGGTTTAGTTTAGTTTAGTTTTATTTGAGGTTAAGTGAATACCACAACAATAAGAAATCAATACTGTATTTGGCCAGAAAGACATTATTAAAGCACCTAGATTAAATGGAACCTAAATAATAGTCCATTGATTTTTTTATCCAACTTTTTGTAATTTACTTTATAAGAAAAAGAATTATTCTCAGTGCACCAAGTGCTTGACTTAGGGCTCAGTATATTCTACAGTATTTTACATGAATTTATTTTTTATTATCTCATTGTATTTGTTCTATTTGTTTTTATAGATGTGTATGAGATTCATTTTTTTTTAACACTGGTTCCTAATTGAATGCTTGGTTTTAACAATGAATACTTTCTGCAAGGGTTACAGAGACATTCAAAACATTGACTTTTGCTAAAAGATGGGATTCTTCAGTATTAGTAAATACTGTAGTAATCTTATTTTAAAATCTGATCATAGTGATTAAACCAGCTTTTGACTCTGAGACTACCCAATGCTTGAGTGTCACATTATTCAAGAATTTCCAATTCCAGGCCAAGTAAGACCCAGATAAGCTGTGACTGACAGTAACATACGAAAATTCAGTCTCCAAACTCCATCTCAGATCATATTCAACAGAAAGTGAACTTCCAAAATAATACCCAGTCCTCAGGTGTATTTCATTTTGAAAGTCCTCTCTCCTATAAGTACTGGCAATACTGAAGGCAATTACAGGGAAAATGCCAATTATGACAATATCAGAACAGCCATGGAATGATAAACAGTGTGAATTAGTCTCCCCTGCCCGGCCATTTCCAAAAATTTCTGTTCGTATCAGGTTTCATACTAAAAGGTATGATTGCAAAGCTAACTTTGTGCACATAATATTGATTTTTGGCTGAAGAAAGCCATAAAATACTAAAATAAAGTAAGAATGAAGAATACGTGCAGACGCACATATCTGCCAGGCCACTTGTTAAGCCCTGCCTGAACCAATGCATACAAGTAGGTCATTGAAAGTCAATGAAAACCGGGGCAGCTCCCCTGGCAGGAGACATTAACCTGCAGGGGGAATCTTGCAGACAAGTGATACATTTTAGCTGAGCAGCTGTATATTTTATTTATGAATTAATACAAGCATAGAGGTATATAGGGAGAGGAATGCATATAATGTGTTTCCTTAAACACACTCCAAAATATAGATAGATAGGAGAGAGACTTATACCTACATATGCTCTAATTTAAAGGACAACCCTCTCTCCTTACTGCCCTGCCCCAACTCCCCAGGAAAAGAGAAATAAGAGCCTTAGTGTGATTAGTGTCTTCCTTATGTCCCCAGCAGCAGCAGCATTAACCAGCCCCAGGCATGTGTCTCAGTTAAGACCACCTATGCTGCAGCCAGAACAGTGTCAGCAAGGTACAGACGGTTCAAGGATCATATATGCCACTTGGTCCAAAAGGCACCAGGGTCCTACATTTTGCAAGAGATCCTTAAAGGATCATCTCTCTCTTCCTTGGTGTCCACACAGCTGTGAGCCCATCTTAGAGAGTAGAATATGTGTTTGCATAGCATTATGGAAATGAGGTTGGGAAGGGATCTCATATTATTATGAGGTCCCTTCCTCATATTAAATTGATAATTAATTAATTATCGTAGGAAGGGATTATCTAATCCACACACCTCATTTTACAGCTCTAGGACATCCTCCAGCTACACGGGCTGCTCAGCAAACACAGGAGAGTAGAGGACCTCAGTGTGGCCAAGAAATAACAGGATATAGGACATGGTGAAAAAAACATGGGCTCTGAAACTAGGCCAAGTTGGGTTCAGATCTCAACTGTATGAACCAAGGCAAATTCCCTAACTCTTCTGATACTCAGTTTATTAATCTGTACAATGGAAATAATAGTGTAAGTCCACAGGCCGTTATCTGTAGTTCAGAAACCCAAATAGTACTGAAAACCAAAAGTGTTTCATAATTCATTTCATGCCACATCTGACTAGAACTGGAATTACTTGGAGGTCAAACCTGACCTGAAGTAATAGGAGGCTATACACATCATTATTTGTCCCATGGTAGCCAAGCACCATGTCAGCACCCAGCAAGGGGCTTCTATGCCAAATATAAGGCCTCTGGCTCTGTGTCCTCATCCCACAAGCTCAATGGAGAGGCTTCTGCTGGTTCTAAAGCTTCTGGCTCATGGCCACTCATCCAGCTGGAGTAGCAGGTTAGACCAGGACAAGCCCGGAGAATGGTTCTTCTTTTTCAGAGCACAGGGATACATGGGGGATTCCTCTTGGGCCCATCCCCATGGCTTAGAGCAGAGGTGTAGGGTGAGAGCCCCTCAAGCTGGATTCATTGAAAACTCGTATTGGCTCAGCTGCAAAATTTCACTGTGGCATTTCCTGACTTTTCTCCTCTTTTTAAAACAGAAAAGGGACATTGGAAAAGGAGGACATTCCGCTTGTGCCTTTATGGAATTTTGTCATTCTGTAACATGTAATCAATTTGGAAAAAGGAATGGCACCTCAGACAGAAAAACTGAAAGTAAAGTGATGTTGCAAAAAATCTTTCAAGACAGATTTTTTAAACCTGGTCCATGGGAGCTGGATTTACGCTCTGATTGTTATCTTTTTCTCCTCCATTACTAGGTATTTTAAGTTGGATTTGTCCTTTCCTGATGTCTCCAGCCCAATAGCCTTTTCTTGCTCCTTTCTGAGCGCTGACCTGAGAGGCCCCCTGACTGTCCCCCTCGGGTGGAGAGAGAACCCATGACTTTGGCATATGATTAAGGCCAGCCTCACAAGTGGGTAGAGTGAGAGATGATGTGAGGGTATGGTGGGCAGGTTCCTGCTTAGAATAAACCCTGCCCCCGAGCCTTCCACCACCTGAGCTCTTCTCCTTTGAGGTCAGAAAGGTTTTAGTCAGCAGGAACCATCTAAGGGAAATGTGGCTGGATGAGGCTAAGTCTCATCAGCTTAGCACTTCGGTGAGCAGAAACTGACAGCCAAATCAACTGGGAGGACACGGGGAAGGTGGGGACAGAACGGGGGATGATGACAAGGAGAGTGCTGCTCAAAGGGAGGGTGATGGTATGTGAAAGATGAGCTTTATCGACCTCCCTATTCTCCATGTCATTTTTGGGCAAGTCAAAATCCTCCCTGTTCCTAAGCCACCTGAAGTGCTGGCCTGGCAGAGTTGCGTGGCTTCACCCAATCCCATGCACTTCCACGCTCAGTTAAATATATAACAATCCAGGCCACATGCAACAAACATTTTTGAGCATCAACTGTGTGTCAGGTCCTTTTGCTAGGCACTGGGAAGAGATAAAGCATGGCCCTGCCTTTGAAAGACTCCAAGCTGTCACCTAACATAGAGGTGCCCGGGCGAAATGATTTTACTGATTCTCAAAGTAGGTTCCATAGTACATGAATTCTGAGACATGCAGGGCATATGTGCTGGATCTAAATTTAAGGAACAGTGTTTATTTCACAGTGTTTAGAAAGGTCTCAGCAATAATGAAAGATGCTTAATTTTCCTAAGTTATTTGGACCCAGAACCCATTTAACATCTATTAACGTAGTTGTCTGCCATGGAACACACTTTGGGACCCATTCGTCTGCTTTATTTCAGCCAGATGTGCTTTGGAATTCAGAATTCAGGGAGTGTTAGCAAGGCAATCTGATGCATCCCTTTTCTATGCTATGTGTGATGGCTGATAGCGTATCAGAGATAAAACAGAAAAGGCCTAGCTCCATGAGATACGGAGGCCTGCAGGCAGCGTTTACAGACACATAGCTTCCCATCAGACTCAAGTCTGGGAACGCGTGACCAGACTCCCGTTGTTTCAGCCACATTCATCCCTGTGCTCACTTATTTAGCAAATATGTATCGAACATAAACTATGGAAGCAACTATATTAAAAACTGGGCATTCCCTATCATCAAGGAACTTGCAGTCTGCCAAGTGAGGTAGAGGAGGCCTGGCAGGTGTGACAAATGCCATGATTAGGGAGTGACCACACATCCTGGTTTGCCTTGGACCATCCCATTTTATGCCTGTTGTTTATGTACGGTATGTATAGGTGTCCCCTTTAACACTGTCCTAGTTTTGACAATAAATTACATGGTTTCCCTTGTCCCCCTGACATATAATGGGTGCAGGCTATAGAAGACCAGAGAAGGGAGGGTCAGGGAAGGTTTCTCAGAGCATCTGGCCCTTGAGTTCTGAATTACTGAGGACAAGATAGCTAGGGACAGTGAAGTCCACACTCAGGTGGAAGAAGTAGCAAGTACAAATGATGAGCAGAGAGAGGAGTCAACACATGCAGTTACAAAGGAGACAGGTCTCAGGATAAGGAGTTTACACTCCTTCTAAGGGCCACAGGAAGCTTTTGATAGGGTTGTAAGCAGGGAGTCTCATGATCTGGTCAACATTGCAGAAGAACCTCTCTGGCTATGAATGGGAGGAGAGTTGGAGCAGGGAGCTGGCCCCATCAGCAGAGCCCCTAGGTCAGTGGAAGGTGGTTGCAGCCACCTAAGGGAGGGGTGCTGGCAGCAGCTGTGGGATAAAGGGAGTAGATGGATGAATGGATGGATGGACAGATGGGTAGATGGATGGGGGAGGTCTTTGGCAAGTGAGTAGACAGAACTTGTTGATGGATGGATTGGCTGTTGTGTAGAAGGGAGAGGAAAGAGTTGGAGGTAGTGCCCATGGTTGAGCATGAAAGTGGATGATGACATTTTCAATGAGACGGGGGGCATGAGAGGAAGAAACAGATCCAGGAGAAAGCGATACAGTGAGCTTCGTTTTGGACAGGACAAATATAAAGTGCTCTTGCTGCATCTCTGAGAGTCCTTAGCCTTTGCCAATGCTTAAGGGCTGGAAGGGTAAAGACAAAGGGACATTTAAAAAAATAACGGTTCAGAAACATTCTTGAAACTAAATGAAACAAAAAGCCAAGTCAAACTGTACCAGAGCAGCCTTGTTACTGGCACGATGAATCACTGGCTGCTGTTGTTTGGGATGCAGTGAATTGAGCCTCCAATGCTAAGCTCCTCTGTTTAGTCCCACAACAGAGCTGGTGTAGACAAGGGCCCTGTAAGCATCCCTCACACCCACGCTAATCACAGAGCCCTTGGCCTCCGTCATCCCTACTACTGACAGCTCAGCTGTCATCAGGTGGTCTCAGTCCTGCCTCAGGCTAAAATGCATTTAAAGTCTGACAGTGGATGCTCTCAGTCATTCACCAGCTCCCTAAGTCACCCACCAGCCATGTCTCTTCACTTGCCAGTGCTTCCCTGTGCACCAGATATACCAGGGGCATTTTGCAGGGGGCATTTTGCAGGCTGGAAGAGGGGAGGGGCAATGGGATTTGTTTTGCCTTAGGTAAGAGGGTATTAGAGCTTTAACTTGCTGTGATAGTCCTTGGATCTTCCAACGTCATTTGAAGTCCTCTAGTCTTCTATCTGACCATTTTTGGCTGTATGTTCTTGGCCTCAAGTTTTATTGATATTATTCATCTTGATCATGGTGTGAGAAATTAAAGTGACCACATTTCTATAATGATCGTACTCTTTCCAAGCAAAGAAGAAAAACGTCTTTGTGGACCATCACTGCCAATAGGGCTCTGCTTCGTAGCTGGTGCTATAGCAGGAGGCATCTGCTCTCTATAGCAATCATGAAATCATTGCACCTACAACCAGCTGGGTCAGTGACCAGAATGAGCCCACTGTCTAGAACCTGAGCCAGCTGAAGATGTATTATTTGCCCCCCAAAGTCTTCCTTTTGTAATTCAGAGGACTAGCCTTTGAACACAAAGTGAGAAAATTCAGGTTTCCTTTCTAAGTTGTTAAAATGACCCAGGGCCAAGGGCAGTCTTTTAAAGAGATCCTAAAAGAACTCTTGGGCCCCGAAAATGCAAACAAGTAGAACCTGAGCTGTGTATTTATACTTAGCAGTCCCAAGAAACCTATGGGCATTTGGATTTTATAATGTGATATGTTCTTTGTTTTTTGTTTTGTTCTTTTTTTATAACAGGAGCCTAGGCTTAGCTTTTTTTTTTCTCCATACTCTCTCTGTGTATAGCTGAAATTGCAATCATCATAATCAAGCATTTAAGCAAACAAAAATAATCATTTGAAGGCTATTTTCCATAAGCTCTTTAGTTCTCAATTCACTACAATTCCGTTCAGAAGGAAATGTTCCATTTTTTCCTATTGTAGTATTGTCAGCAGTAGAAGCAATGACCAGTTCTCCACATTTAAAATTAATTCCACTTCAGCTTTTCTGAATAAAAACAAATTGATCAAAAGCCTAATTTTTTTTTCAAGGAAGACTTTTTCTCTACAGACCAGAATCTACTGGAGAATACCATCCTAGTTATACTTGAACGTAAGCAGTTGGTGTAATTTTGAGCCCTTCTTGAAAAATCAAATCACTTATCTCTGGGAAATTTTTTAATCTCTAAAATGTCCTTTGCAGTTCACTTCATGTGAATGCTCCTCTTCACCTAGGCCATTCCTAATTACAGTGAGAAGGTCTGTAGGTGTAACAATTCTATGAACTCACTGTTATTCCATTAGCACTGAAGGACAAGGTGCTGAGCAGAAAATGGGAAAGTAATTGTACTGGACTTCATGAATAGCAGCATTGGGAATTATTCCAAACCCTAAGGGAATAGCTATATAGTCAGCTCCTTCATTGTGTGGGCAAAGAAACAGAATTTACTAGAATAACTCAGAACAATGGACTATCTGTTCCAGGTTCTTTCAGCTTCAGTAACCTGTGAATCATACAAATGAAACAGAATGACAAGAGAAGCTAGCAAAGGCAAGCAGTGGAATGGTGACTTTCAGAGTATAAAGATGGAGTAAAGGAATTTGAGTGGTTTTTTTTTTTTTTTTTCCTTCTTGTCCATAGCACTTTTAGATGTCTACCCCATGATAGGCTATTTTGAATCATCAAATAAATCAGTTTGCTTTATTAGTGAGTTTCTAAACTGGCAAAGCAAAACCTTTACTCAGGATGTGAACTTACCAAGCCAAAGGTCAAACTACAAAATAGGAAATGTTATCAGCTTTTGCCACCTCCTACCAGTCAGCACAGATCTTGAGCTGTCTTGCTGAGCATTCTTGGGCCTTCCGCACTTGCCAGCAGTTATTCTGCACTCCACTACACACACACGCACACACACACACACACGAGGGACCAGAAGGAAGGAGAAGGGAAAGTGTCTCAGAGAATCCAACCTTTGAGTTCTGATTTACTGAGGAAGAGGTAGGTAGGGACAGTGGTGACCAAGGTACTGAGACAGAGAAGGGTCTGAGACATGGAGAGTTTTGCTGACGCATACCTCGTGAGGTCCAGAACTAGTGGAGCCTCGTGTTGCTTCAAGATTCCTAATGACCTGGGCTATCATGACCCAGAGGTGACCTGCACTGGCACCAGTTTCACAGTCTGTCAGACACTAGCAAGTATTATGCTAAAAAGTTTGGTGTTAATCTGAGTTATTTGCTTCCTGGGGAAAACACCAAAAGATGCCATTCTGACGGTTATCTGCAGGCATTGAAATCTGGTGTGATTGCTTTCCAGCTCCGCTTAGATCTAGAGCCACATCCCCAAACTGGGAAGCATCAATAGAAAAGAACATAGCTCCACAGCACAAAACAATGGCAGCTTTAGTCTGAGCAAGAACATTCTGTGAGGCCCCAGCTGAAAGGCGGGTTGGGATTTGAAGGGAATGTCACCAGGCAGTAAACAAGAATGATCTGGGAGACCCTGGTCTCTGCCTGTACTGAGAATGCCTTGGACTCCTTTCAAAATGTCAGATTTCTTCAAGAGCTCTGAATGGCATCGGGCTCCTGTGACCCTGCAAAGCCAACAGAAGGAGCTTGGCTTGGCCTTCTCCGAATCTGCAGGAAGGTCACAGCCTGTATGCCCACCAGCTCTGTGTGCACCGGCCCAAGGCTTTACCAAAGCTCTCAAGTACCAAAGCTCCTGGGAAGGTTTATTGAGACACCCGCCCCTTCCTACCACTACTGCCTCCAGAGCACACGTATACCCTCCTTTGAAAGCACTCTTAAAATCAGCAACAGAAAAAGGAAGCTCAATTAGGAGAAAATAACTAGCATTCAGTCAGCAGATGGCATATGGAATATGAAAATTTCCCAGCCTCTAAAACCGTCACCTTTTCCATGACCTTGACCTCCCTTTTGTTGGTTGAAAGAGAAGAGAATCTTTCAACTCTGGACATATTACTAACCCTGATATTCCAGCCTCTCCTAGGCTCTGGTTTATAAGCCACATCTCATACTTCAATTGTGTTCTAATTAATAAAATGCTCAAAACACCCCAGCTCATGAATAGAACCTCCTGAAAACTTTAATAGAAAGTGGGGAAAATGAGAGATCTCAGCTCCTGTTCCATGGTCCTCTCCCCTTCTTTTTCCTTAAAAATCCTGGACACCTGTGGCAAAAATATTAACCCCGCCACCATTGCAAATGGAAGTCTCCAATAACTCCTCCCCGCTTCATAGAAAATATTTACTAACAAGTTGCAGCTAGTTCTGCTCCCAACCAATCCGAGCCCCATGAATCATGCCACTGAGCTCCCAAGTTATTGTCAACTGGGTTAACAGCTTCATGTATGATGCTACTGAAGCATCCTCAGAGAATGCAGAAAAGTGGAGGTCTTTTCTCAGAGGAGCCTCTGTAAACTCTTTTCAAGCCTAGGGAAGGGATCACGCTGCACTGAGCTCCAGAGTTAAAGAAGGGGCATGTTAGACTATAGTGCAGCAGCCTGTGTTCACATCCTGGCTTCACCACTTCCTACTTATGTAGCCGTGGCTGGCTCCTTTGCCTCTCCATGCCTCAGTTTCCAGACCCATAAAATGAGGATAATGATAAAGCTATCTCCTAGGATTAAAGGAGATTTTTCATGTAAAGTACGTAGAACAGAGCTTCCAATACAAATGCTAGACACCATTAATCGTGTAGTTCTAATGAGAACACATGGACACACGGAGGGGAACATCACACACCAGGGCCTGTTGGGGTGTGGGGGACTAGGAGACAGATAGCATTAGGAGAAATACCTAATGTAGAAGACAGGTTGATGAGTGCAGCAAAACACCATGGCACATGTATACCTATGTGACAAACCACGTTCTGCACATGTATCCTAGATTTTAAAAAATATAGTATAGTTCTGAGCCAGAACATCAGAAAGTTGAACAGACTTTGCGGATGAGAATAGCAGGACTTCATCCATAGTATGGATGAAATAGTATGGAAAGGATCATTGATATCAGCACATATTTACCTTCCCTAGCCCCATTTGTGATATATCAATAGGAATATCAAAGGTATTTGAAACTTCATATAGAGCTGTCTGTATCATTTTGTCACAAGTACTGCTGGGCTTGGAAGATTACCCATAAATGATGACTTCATTTTGAGGTAAGGGAAGCCCCTGAATGCATGGCTGAATAGCAGAGACCCTCTCAGCATTGCAGGCTGCTTCCCATAAGACTTCAAGTTTTCTAAAAAGTGTTTAAATGCTTAGGAGAATGTCTAGACACTGAGGTACTATTAGGTTGAAGTAGAAATCTCATAAGATCCAGTTTCCTTCCAAATTTCAGTTTCCTAAGACTCAGGTTGAGTTGGAAATGTCTACAAAGAAATTATATTTTAGAAACTGTCAATACCTCCCACCCATGGTCACTATGGTAGTAGTGGGATACAAATGAGGGAAAATTCTCCATCCTGCTAAAATATTTAGAGAAGAATTCTGGCCGAAGGTCACAATCAATTCAGCCTTCCCAGTTCCTGAGGGTGATTTCAAATTGGATTTCACAAAAAAAAAAAAAAAATAGAAGGGGCCAAATCCCATAGAAATTTCTGGAGCTGGCATTAAATGAATCTTCTTTCACAGAACTCCTAACAGCAGTTGGATATTAACAAGGAGAAAAGAACAATTATCGTTTGGGACTCCAAGTGCCACTTTATGTCACTTTAAAGAATGAATAGACTTCCAGCTTCACTCAGCTGTCCGTTCACAATTACAAAGCAATGGTAAATAATCGTAGTAAATGGAAGGTTTGATTTAGGAGGGTGAAGTTGTGTAACGACTCGATGCTTTCTCTTGCTTTCTGTGGCAAGGCAAGCAGGACAGCTCCTGCCATGGGTTCGGCTTAAATCCAGATCTGTGCCTTACCAAATAAAAAGAAAAAAAAAGGTCCTGGAACTATTTATTAAAGTGGACACACAACAAACTACCAAAACATTATTTTACAAGGAGAGAATGATCATATCATGAGTCATGGTTTAATTTGCTCTCTAGTGGTTTTATTTAGCCAAAGGACCATACTTGTTCGTGCCAACAAAACTTGAATGGTTTTAATAGAAAGTACATCTTTCCATTTTCTCAGCATGCCAGTTTTCAAGGAGCCATCTGAGCTCTACTCCTGAGAAGATGTGTTGATACGGTGGATATGGGCAGGACTTTGTTTGCACCCATAATTCATCCTAAAGGGAGGTTTTATACTCACGCTGAAAGGGGTCTAGACCTCAGCCAGTGAAGGCTTTGATCTTGGGCCTGAAAGCATCTTATCCAAACACACATTCATTTAATCTTGCAACTCAAGAGTGACGCACCCTTCCAAAGTGGTTTGGGAGGACCAAGGGGACAGGGTTGAGGCTTGCAGGAGAGACTCGCAGGTATGCCCGAGGAGCCGGTTATCTGTGATACCCAGTCTCAGGAGAGCAGCTCTGCCTCTCAGTGAGGCCAGAGGGCAATGTAAAGCATTTCTAATGCAGGTAGTCTCCTCTAGGGCTTTCCAGGGGGAGTGAGATTGTATATACAGGAAAGTATAAGGGCAAACAAGAACTGCCCTAGGGAAATCCAGACAGGCTGAGATCCATGGCTGCTGTTTTTCCCACCTTTCCTTCCAGTGTCCAGCCCAGTGCCCACCCGTCTCTTACACCCCTGTCCCTAAGGCCACCGTCTTGTGCCACTTCCTGACTACATTACTACCAATTAAGTCCAAAATAAGATGGAGGTTTCAGATAATACCTTTCCCAGAAGAATTTGTATGTTAACATAAAGCCCTAAATCCCTTTCAAGTCTCAATTCAACAAACATTGAGGAGACTCATTTCTGCCTACTGGGCATTAAGCACTTGTGGAAACAAAGAGGAATGAGACTTGCCCCTCCCTCAAGGAGCTCACAGTCTAACAAGAGAGGAGACATATAGTCAAATAATTCTGATATAATCAATGGAAACAGAAAGGTCTGTGGAAACCCCAGTGAAAAAATCCTGTGTTTGGGGTACAGGAATAGTGACAAAGAAGAGGTACTATTTGAATTGGGTCATGTATCCAGTATCCATTAGGATTATTGTCTGACTATGTATAACAGAAAAATCCAAATAACTATGGATTAATGAAAATAGCAGTATTTAATCTCACTAAAAGAAGTCTGGTATTAGACAATCTATGGCTGGTAACAGAGTTCCATATGTCACCACCATTCTATATTTCTTCTTTATCTTTTTGTATAGCTTCTATCCTCAAGTTTGCTTCTTGGGCCCCAAATGGCTGCTGGAGCTCCAGGCAGTCCATTACAGTTCCAGACAGGAAGGCAGAAAGGGCAAAATTGATGCTTTGAGAGGCTTCTCTAGAATTCCACTCAAGAACTGCTGTTTCATTGGCCACCCATTCTGAGGAAATAGAACACCTCCATAGATTCAGGCTTATATTGTAAGGAGGAGAGGGAGACTGGATATTGAATCGGTAAGTAGCAATCTATGCAACAGGCTTCAAGAATAAATGGGGCTTCCCAGAAAGACAAAGAGAAGAAGGACATCTCTGGTAGTAGGAACAAAGCATGCAAAGATAAAAGTCTGTCAAGTATTAGGTGGGTTTTGGAAACTCAATAGTCTAGAAAGGCCTTCCAGGTCAACCTTAGTAAATCTTATTTTTCTGAGTGGGTTGTGGGTTTGGGGATGTGTGTTGTGGTTATTGCTGATGTGGAACCCCACCATGAATAAAGGTAAGAGAAGCAGCTCTGGTCCAAAGTGCAATAGGAAGAGAACTGTACTTGAATAATTAGAATGCAAGAGAGAGTGACAAGTCCTAAGAGAGTGGTAACTAAAAGATCAATGGGACTTCACAGGCAATCACAGTAGAGCTATACTGAATGGATTTAGGATTTCCAAGCGCTGAGGTAAAAGGAAAAGCTGTCCAAATGGAGGGAACAGCATTTGCAAAGGCCTAGAGGGATAGTGAAACGTAAGTGACATTGAGCCTGATTCCCCTTTATGAGAAACTACAGTTTGTGAAATGGTGTGGGGAATAAGATAGGAAAGGCAAGTGGGGCAGGATCAGTGGAGGACAGTGCAGTTCTAGTATCTAGCCAAGGACATAACCACGATGGAGGCCTGTGATCTCAACCACTTGAGCAAAGTAGTAGCAATCATGCCTTTGTACTGCAGTTTCTTTTCATAAAAAGTAGGTTGCACTTGTAGTTTGGATTCTCAATGCACATAGGCCTATTGACAAAACACAGGATCCATGAGGCCTGAATCTTGATTCACAGAAAGACAAAGTCCACCACCACTCGGTTTTGGACTAATCACTGGTGCCTCCCCTGCCAAAGCATTTGCAATCTAACTCTCTGTGGTCACACACTGTGTAGTCCTCAAGTCAACTCCTCCCAGAGAGTTGGGACCCTGAGGGAAGGCAGTGCTAGTGTGTGCTCTCCGTCTTCTGTGGTGCTCCCTGTCTCCACTTTGGGGCTACAGATGTGGCCGATTCTGTGGGAGAATGATTTTCAAACTGTATGTGACTACCCATTATGGGTCATGGAATCATTTAGGTAACTCAGAACCAGCATTTTTTTTAATGAAATAGAACACTGTATTAGAATAGGTTAGACTACATTGTGGCAAACATTTCTAAACTCTTAGTGGCTCATCAAGCAAAGTTTTATTTTCTCTCAAAGGCTGCTAAGGATGTGGTGATTCTCTAGGGCAAATGTCCTCCATGTAGCAACTCAGTGACCCAAACAGCTCTGATCTGTGGCTTCACCACCTTCACCTGAGGCCTCCCTGGGTCAGTGTAATAGGGAGAGGGTCAGCTTGCTGGCTTCCTGTGTTTCAGTATAGAAGTGATGCTATCCCTTTATAACCATAACACATGGCCAGAATTAGTCCTAGAGCTGCACCTACTTCAGCTACCTGAAGGAAGAGAGCTGGATATTGGCAGATACTAGCTAGCAATGTCCAGTATAAACAGAGTAGAAGACAAATGGAATGGAACAGAATAGATCTAAGTGCATCACAGAAGTATTTTAGAGTTATATGTGTGTAGTTGAGGAAATGTTGAGGCATGTACTAAACAGCAATTGTAAAATGTATTTCTGGCCAGGCGCGGTGGCTCATGCCTGTAATTCTAGCACTTTGGGAGGCCAAGGCAGGCAGGTCACCTGAGGTCAGGAGTTCGAGACCAACATAGCAAGCCTGGCCAACATAGCAAAACCCTGTCTCTACTAAAAAGATACAAAAATTAGCCGGGCGTGGCAGCGGGCACCCATAGTTCTAGCTACTGGGGAGGCTGAGGCAGGAGAATCGCTTGAACCCAGGGGTGGAGGTTGCAGTGAGCCAAGATGGCGCCACTGCACTCCAGCCCAGGCAAAAACAGTGAAACTCCATCAAAAAAAAAAAAAAAAAAAAAAAAAACATGTAGTTCTAGGTAGAGGCCAGATATTTTTAAAAGGCTTGAAAGGGACTACCTCTGAGGAAAAAAGTATGTCTAGAAGGAGAAGAGATTTGTGACATGTGACCCTATAAAAACAAAGGGCTCTCCTTTGTGTCTACTCAAAGAAAATAGAGTTTCTGAAGTCTCCTGAACAGTCTTCATTCCATAGCTGAAAAATAACCCAATGTTACATACCTGGATTTCTATAACAAACTCGATGGGCTACAGTCAACATTGCTGGGGTGGAAAGTGTGCATGTATTCATTTTGTTTCCTAAAAGAGCTGCAGGATATGCATTCTAACGAATTTGCTAAATGGCCAGGAGTCCATAGAGTTTGGGAAAGTTAGAAGGTGGCCTCAAGAACACCCAGAGACCGGAGAAACAAACATAAGAAAGGGGAGTTCTAGTCAGGGCCTAGTGACTCATGCCTATAATCCCAGCACCTTGGGAGGCCAAGGCAGGAGAATTGCTTGAGCACGGGAGTTCGAGACCAGCCTGGGCAACATGACAAAACCCTGTCACTACAAAAAATTTAAAAATTAGCTGAGTATCGTGGCACATGCTTGTAGTCCCAGGTACTCAGGAGGCTGAGGTGAGAGGATTGCTTAAGCCCAGGAGGTCAAGGCTGCAGTGAGCCATGATTGTTACTAGACCCCAGCCTAGTGACAGAGCAAGACCCTGTTTGTTTTTCTTAAAAAAAAAAAAAAAAAACCAAGGCTGCCCTAAGGTGACATTAAAAATCTAATGCCCCATATATACCATGAAATACTATGTAGCCATAAAAAAGGATGAGTTTATGTCCTTTGCAGGGACATGGATGAAGCTGGATACCATCAGTCTCAGCAAACTAATACAGGAACAGAAAACCAAACACTACATATTCTCACTCATAAGTGGGAGCTGAACAATGAGAACACATGGACCCCGGGAGGGGAATATCACACACCAGGGCCCTTTGTGGGGTGGATTGGGGGAGGGATAGCATTAGGAGAAATACCTAATGTAGATAACAGGTTGATGATGCAGCAAACCACCATGGCACGTGTATACCTACGTAACCTGCACGTGAATCCCAGAACTTAAAGTATAATTGTAAAAAAATTTAAAAATCTTATGCCCAACATGAAGACACCCACCTTCTAAGTAAACACCTCATTTGTGTGGAAACATGGGTCATTCCTATGGCAGGACCCTAATTATGTAAGTTCTCAGTTGAAATCCTGCTGTGAAACTGTGACATCAGTCATGAAACAATGAGCAGTGCCTCCCTGGTACCTCCATGTGGGGCACTGCTCCGAGAAGAGAAGCAAACCTTCAGGGAGAAACTCGGCAGTATTTTTCTGAGGGCTCCAGAAGCCAGAAGAGGAAATGTTATGAACTCTGCGGAGCATATGGAAGGTGTTACATTAGTAAATTGACTTGGGGATAGTTGAAATATATCTCTGAAACCTATAACTCAAGGGACACAGTGAAAAAAATGTTAGCTGACATTTATAGAATGATTATTATGTGCCCAGGACTGTGCTAGAAAGTGTATCTTCTCCTATATTGAGGCCACTACTGTAAGGTGTTTTCATTTTATGATGTCAAAGAGCTTAGGAAGTTTGCCTACTTGTAGATAATAAGTACAGAGCTATGCTTCAAACTCAGCTTGTCTTTTAACTGCTACAAAAAAAAAAAAGAAAAGAAAACTGAAAACTTGGGATTACTTAGAAGTAGCAAGGTGTTATGAGCTGAACTGTTTCTTCCAACAAAGACATGTTGAAGTCCTAACCCCCTGTACCTCAAATGCAACCTTATTTGCAGATAGGTTCACTCATAGATGTAGTTCAGACAAGGTCGGGCTGGAATACGGTGGGCCCCTAAGCTGACATCACTGGGTTGCTTATAAGAAGGTGATCATGTCAAGACATAGAACACCCTGTGAAGGCAGAAGTAGAGACTGGAGCGATGCATCTACCAGCCAGGGAACACCAAGGATTGCTGGTCTCAGAGCCTTCAGAAATCTTGGATTTAGCCTCTAGAACTCAGACAATAAATTTCCAGTTTTAAGCCACTCCATTTGTGTACTTTGTTATGGCAGCCCTAAGAAACTAATAGACAAAGTAATCACAATCTCCAAATAATTACCAAACCAGATCTAACACGGCATCTAGCGTCTCCTTAGTAATGAGAAAAATCTAGGCATAAAGCTTTGAAGACTTTTGCTCAAACTGAGCAGCAGGCACAACAGCCAGACCCTCAGCCCTTTGTGTTTTGTGTTCGCCTTCTTCCTCCCCGTGTAAGCACTGAAGGTAGTTTTCTCTTTGACTTAGTGCTCTGACAATCCTAACCTGTGGGGCCTACACTGCAGTTGCTGGTGCAGACATAATGGTTCCCATCTTTTCAGAGGTAGGAGATGATTATGCATCTCCCTGGGATCCTTGCCCATGCAGGGGATGAGTCCTTTCTGAGGCACACACTCCATTCTGGGAGCCAAGCAGTAGACCTAGCCCCATGGAGTACGGGATGAGCTGCCACCCTCATCTTAAGTGTGAGCTCTAGGGTAGCCAGCTAAAACTCCAGTGCTTTTAGGACCACATCCAGTCAGTGTTGGGGGCAGAAATCAGGTGGAAATTTCTCCCCAAACCAGAGAGAAGACTTGGAACGGAGGAGCACAATTGCTTCTCAGAGTCCATTTCTCTGACAAACTGTCAGGGAAGTGACCTTCAAAAGCCTGTTGTCAAAGTCACCATGAGCTAACAGAGGGCATCTAGGTCTGGTGGCACTTCCTCTGACCAGAAAGCCCTTAAAGCCAAGACTCACACTATGCAAGTGGCAGCCGCATTCTTCTCCAGAAATGTTTTCTTTTAAAACAACTTGAGCCAAATGTAACACTACTCCATATGGCACAAATAGATTTCATCTGTATCTGGTAGGTGGCAAAGATCCCTGGAAATCTGTTGATCTGTGTGTCCAAAGAGAAAAGTTTTAAAGACTTAATAGTGGTAAAATTTATATTGTTATCATGGCACTATGCAGCTCATAGATGCAACACTTCCAAACTCAGAGCCTTTCAAGAGACCAGATACCATTCTGCTCCAGTGGTTTTCAGCACACTGTTGAAATGCAGATTACTAGGTCCTACCCAAGGAGATCAGCTTCAAGGCCCCAAGAATGGTATTTTAACAAGCACAAGAGGAAATTCTGATGCAGATGATCAGGCGACTATACTTAGGGAAACACTGGGTTTCAACTTTCTTCTGTATTAAGATCCCAGGATATAGATCAGATGAACTCTCAGATTTCCTCCAGCCTCATGATTCCAATTATGGCCCCTTGTTTATCTTGTGTCCTTTCGCCCTACTTAAGCTGGTTGCTTTGGTATGCTAGAACCACCTTCTTTCCTTTAACTTTTCCAACCAACTCCATTTCCCTTTCTCTGTCCCTTGTCTGGCTGGCTCTGAGGAGCCAAATAGTATTATCCTAACATTTGATAGGTAGATCCTATAGATATCATTGCTAAAACCAACTCCCAGTACAACTAAGATAGTAAGCATAGCACTTTATCAGCCTTTAATCTGCTCTCATTATTAATACTTAATCACCCCTGGCCAGAGTTTCCTATCTCAGGTCTCTAGGAGGTTATGGATGGGTTTCAAGGCATCTGAAAACTCTCTGAAATGTCATGTGAAATTGTATGCAAATAATATGCATGTAGGCAGTATTTTGGAGTTTTTTGTTTGTTTGTTTGTTTGACGAAAGTCCACAGTCAGTGAAGGTTAAGAACCATGGTTTCAGATATCATCTGACTCACCTGGTTGTGATATAGGAAGTTCATTTTGATAATTCTAAGCTACATCGTTTGCCTCATGGACAGTTCCTAGTCAGCTTAAGCAGCCCCTACAGAAAACAATATCAAAATCTAACTTGACCATGTTTCTCCTATTCATTGGTAATATGCTAGACACTTTACTAGTCAACAAAGAAGATGGCACTGGCATCACAAGCATAGTCTTTCAGTCCCTCCAAATCCCTACCATAGAAACAGGGAGAACAATTAAGTAAACAAAACCAAAAACCCAGAGACACATTTACAACAAAACTAGGGGCAAGTTTTCTCATAAATCTAAAATTACAAGTGGGTGGAGACAAACTACCAATACCACAAGTATACACAGCAGGAAAAAGGAAGCAATGGAGTAGCATCAGATGGGCCCGAAGACAGGAGAACCTCTAATTACTCAACATTATTCCCTGAAAAGTATAGTTGGAATGTTTTTCAAAACATCCTTAAAACTGGAGTTGGGGCTATCACATTCTCTAACAGTAGTAACTAGAGGGTCTCAGTAAGGTAGACAAGGGCTGGAGTCATCAAGGCCCCTGAGAGCTCTCAAAATAGATCCACATGGGCTCCCTCCTAGGACAGGGCCCTATACTGAGGAGAAACTGCCTGTAGGAATCAGAATTGATCAGGATAGGGTCAGTAGAGACAAGGGAGAGACAGACAAGGTCCAGATCAGCTAGGCAGGGAAACGGCAGGAAAGCTCATAATGCAAACAGCCATACTTCACACTGTGAAAAAACAACCAAAGAGAGAACTCTGAAGCTTAGAAAGTTTTCTAAATCCTGCCTCATTCTCTAAGTTTAGGAAAATGAATTTCACATAAAAGTGAATAACAGAAACGAATAGAGATCAATTCCTACAACAGAGCTATTATAAGAAAAATGAGGGTGTGGAATAGAATAATACTCCTACAAACAATGAAAACATGCCAGAAAGACATGCTCATAAAATAGATCAAAATTATAACATATTATATCAAACAAGTTAAGAGTAAGAGACTAAGAAAATGATACAAGACATGAAAGAATTAGAAAAACAAGCTCCAGAAATAGAAAAAAAATTAAATAAGTTTACACTAGAAAGAATACAAAAGTGAATAAGCACAATGGGTAATATCTTAAGAGAAATACCAGGTAAAGAGGAAGAGAAAAATTAATCAGAAATAAAAATAATTCAAGGCAAAGTGACACATACTGAACATAAAGAAATTGAACATCTGGAAAACAGGAATCCCTAAAGAAGAAACGCAAAGCGAGGAAATAGAATACTCCTAAAAACGATCTTGAGATAACATGCTTGGAACTATACATTGAAAGAGCACACAGTGTACCTGAGACATCAACCTTGAACAACCAACATTAGAAAAGTTTTAACAAAAGTAATGAACTTTAAAGAAAAAGTCCTTTGGGCATCTCGGGGGGAGGGGGGAAGCATGTGATTTATGGTAGAAAGAAAGGTTCCACAAGTTCATTAGACTTTTCAGGAACAACTTTACATGTCAAAAGAAAATATATTTAATTTTCTCCAAGTATAAGCCAATGCTTTTATTTCCAGCAAAATGACTTTCAAAATAGGCACGAACTATTATCAACATACAAGACCTCAGAATATTGTTCCCATGAACCCTTGCCAAGAACTCTACTGAAGAACAAGCTTCAGATCATCAAGATGACTAGAGAGATATTGACAAAAGGCCTGGAGGTAGGCATGAGATCACTAGTCACCTGATCATTTAGCTAGGACTAAATGATAGTTAAGAAGGAAACAATATAGTCTGTAATGGCTATATGTCCAGACAATATAAATATATGACAACTATCTATAGTTATACCGCAGGAGTTTTGTAAATGAGAGGTCAGAATGCAAGGAAATGCCAAAAATATGTTAATGCTTTAGGTAATTATTATGATGGCATTATCAGTATTCTTCTGAGATTGCTGTGTCTATGATCTAGGAGAAAGCAAATGAATCATTGTGGAATATTCTCATTTTATTCTTTGTGTCCTTGAAAAACAGAAATACTTGAATTGGAAATATCCATAAGAACTCATGAGATCTAGAACCAGTGGCATGGTGAAGCCAATTCACACCAACAGTTTGTACACTTTTTTCAACTCCATGGTCAGTAACTTTGTGTCAGTAGCTTGAAATCAGCCATTATGGGAGTATTTATACACCATGGAAACCTGGAATTGCTACAAATCCAGCCTATCTTCCCCAACAGAGAGTCAATTGTTAAACCATTTGCCAGCACCCCACAGTATATAGCAATCTTTAGTGTCCAGATCGTAATTTTTAAGTACCATTTCTCTCTCTCTCACACACACACACAAACACCAAAAAAAAAAAAAAAAAAAAAAAAACACACACAGGAAATTTTGGAGAAATGGTTGGCTTAAGGTCTGAGACAAGAAATATATGAGAAGCCTAGAACAACTTGTCACACAGGTAAGTTATAAAGATACAGCCAGGCATAGTGAATCATGCCTGTAATCCCAGCACTTTGGGAGGCAAACACAAAAGGATCACTTTGGTGCTAGGAGTTTAAGACCAGCCTGGCCAATATAGCAAGACCCTATCTCTACCAAAAAAAAAAAAAATTAGCTGGGCGTAGTGGTGCATACCTTTAGTCTTTTCTTAGCTATCAGGCAGCTCTGAGGTGGGAGAATTACTTGAGCCCAGGAGTTCAAGGCTGCAGGTTGCAGTGAGCTATGATCAAGCCATGGCACTCCAGCCTGGGCAACCAAGCAAGATCCTGTCTCTAAGAAATACACTTTTAAGTTGTAATGA
The DNA here is from genome assembly GCF_000951035.1 of Colobus angolensis palliatus. NCBI lineage: Eukaryota > Metazoa > Chordata > Mammalia > Primates > Cercopithecidae > Colobus > Colobus angolensis. Next base: position 3,444,032 of record NW_012118043.1, read on the forward strand.
TATTGGCATCATGTCAATAGGACTCCAGCCAGTTTGGAAAAAAAAAAAAAAAAAACTCCCACTGACCAAAGAGGGTCAATTTGAGCATCAACAATGATAATAACTGCAATAAAATACATTGAAATTCATTACAATCATGTTCAAATAAAGTCAAAGAATGAGTCATCTTCAGAGAATGATAGGGAACAAATCGTTATCTAGAAGGCTGATAAATACCTGGACTGAAGCAAGCATTTATCTTGCCATTCCTATATCAACTGTTCCACTGAATATCCTGATGGAGTAAATGAAAAGTATCTCTTTACAAAAGTATCCTACCTAAGAAAATAATAGCTAAAACATATCAATATGACTGAGTAGTTATATTCCTGGGAACATACTCAATAGAAATGAGAGTATGGGCCCACCCAAAGACACATACAAGAATGTTCACAGCAGATTTATTCCCAATCCTGGGGTGGGGGGGAACCCATAGGAAAAAAAAAAAAGAAAAAAGAAAATAATAGCTAATTACAATTCCATGATTTTGCAATTCCCAGTAAGCAAATATAAGCATTACATATCAACAGCTGCTCAGATCACACAAAGAGTCCGCCAGATAATATTTCCTTCTTTAGTCTTGCTAAAGGGATAGACCAGAACCTGAATCTGATCTCTGGATCCAGCTGGAAATTTGCAGGAAATACCAAGGATAGAGGAACATGCTGAGCTGCACATGAGTCTGCAATCAGCGAAGTCCAGACTGTGGAAAATTCCACAGGTCAAATAGCCCAGATTCTTCAGATAAATTGTAAAGAAAGTAAAAGGGTGAAGGATGAGTTTATAAATTAAAAGACAAAACGTTTTTTATGGGTAAGACCAAACTGTAGTGCATAGGAATACATATTTGGGTGATAAAACTATAATATAAACTCTAGGAAGTGATTGGTATAAAATCAAGATGGTAGTTTCTTGTGGGACAAGGGGAGACCTGTGATTAGGATAAGACACCTGCAAGGGACTTTTGGAGTGAGTGACAAAGTTATGTTTCCCGCTCTGGGTAGTTTCCTTGCCTTAATTTGGATTTGTAAGGTTTGCTGTATCTCGAAGGTGGTTTTGGAGACACAAAAGGGGGAGCCTTGCTCCGTCACCCAGGCTAGAATATAGTGGTGCAATCATAGCTCACCACAGCCTCAGACTCTTGGGCTCAAGTGATCCTCCCAAGTAGCTAGGACTTCATATGCATGCCACCACATTGTTGGTTTTGGAACGGGAAGGGGTTTGTTTTGTTTTATAGGAATGGGGTCTTGCTGTGTTGCCCAAGCTGGTCTCAAACTCCTGGCCTCAAGCATTCCTCCCACCTTGGGTTCCCAAAGTGCTGGGATTACAGGAATGAGCCACCATGCCCTGCCTCCCTGTTTCATTTTACAATAAAAAATTTTTAAAAAATATAATCACGTTCTTGCCCTCAAGGAGCTCAGTCTAAAGAGTGGATGGGGCCGGGCACGGTGGCTCACGCCTCTAATCCCAGTACTTTGGGAGGCCAAGACGGGCAGATCATGAGGTCAGCAGATCAAGACCATCCTGACTAACACAGTGAACCCCATCTCTACTAAAAAATACAAAAAATTAGCCAGGCATGGTGGCGGGTACCTGTAGTCCCAGCTACTCGGGAGGCTGAGGCAGGAGAATGGTGTGAACCCAGGAGGCGGAGCTTGCAGTGAGCCGAGATTGCACCACTGCACTCCAGCCTGGGCAACAGAGCACGACTCTATCTCAAAAAAAAAAAAAAAAAAAAAAAAGAGTAGATGGAGAGGCAAACAATTAGTTTCAAGATAATGTGATCAATGCTGTCAGATAGGTATACACATGTTGCTTTGGAACCAGTGTGGCACTGAAACAGTTTATTTAGCATGGCAGGTCCAAAGAGGCTTCTGGGAGGAAGGGACACACCAGCCTGGCCTTGAAGAGAGAGCCATTCTCCAAATGGCATAGGAGTAACAAAGCCCAGCCCAGGCTGCAGGGGGTCGCATCACAGTTACTCCAGGCAGCCCTCTGCACCCATCACTGTTTATTGCAGCATTGGTTGCTTCCTTTCTGCCCCTGCAGTTGTCTAGAGCAATTTCCTTTAAAATGACAAAGGTGACAATTATCAGCCAAAGGAGCACATGTTCACATATTTATGTGAATAAACCAGTGTCTCTGCCTTTTCCTTGTTTTTAAACCAGAACTTAATGGATAATCTAAGAGAAGGGGCCATCTTGATAACTTTTTCTTGAAATAGAGCAGTTGCAGCAAAGACAGAATTCTACACCCAGCCAGATTCTCTCTACAAGCACTCAGAGTAGAACTGGAATTCCTCTCTGAATTCTCTCTCCAAGCACAGAAGAGCTTAAGTCTTCTTGGTTGGACTCTTAAAGCCTTCCTGACCTGACCCCTGAACACCAGAATAGCTCTTCACATCCTTAGCCAAGAAGGCAAGACAGTGAATGTCCAATTACAGAATCTGACATATCCAAAAAGACGATAGAGAGTACAATTTGTTAGGCCACATTTCCTGAGAAACAAAACGGAAGGGGTGCAATTTGTATATTGGAATCAAAGAGCAATGGGATGTGGACAATTTGAGGTGTCCTCTGTTCCTGGGTGCTGTGTAAACAACAGTGTGGAGGCACAGCAAGTGGGACCTGGTTATTGTGCAGGAATGTACAGACTTGGAAAGCAAGATTGGTGTCCACTCGAGGATGCGCTTATCCTCACCCACCGGGCACTGATCCCTGACCATCTCTGGTAGCAAGCTGGCATTAGAAGCTAAAAAGCACTTTAGAAATGGAGGTAAGAATAGAAGGGAATAGAAAAACCATCTGTGTACACATTCCCTGATCTGTAAAATGGGACTATACACCTACAAGTGTAAAGAGAAAATAAGACATATGGAAATGCTATATAAATGAAAGGGCGTAGGGTAGAGTATTCCTGAAAATCCTATATGGAGATGAATGTGCTTTCCTTCTTTACACAGCTCTGTGCTGACAAGCATTTTATCCTTATAACAAGACCATTTATCAAGTCTATAAACACTTGCAAATGCTCCCAATAGGCACAAAGTCTTCTTCCACAAGCTGAGATGTGATCATTTGTTAATCTACTCCCAAGTATAACACTGAGTATTCATTTTGCTGAGTCAAGTATCTATCCCAGCCCTCAGACAAGATGCAACAACTGGCAGAGACCATTATATAGGTCTGGGTTCAGAGACAAATGGGATTATGGCTTGCCTTATACCTGTCCTCACCCTAAAAATGATGGCCTATGGACAAGGGAGACAAAAAGAACATGGTCTACTATTTAAGGTTTGAATCTTATATGGAAGGTAATACTCCAGAGAGACCACTGTGTTCCAAACTCACCTGATCAGTCACGTGGGATGCTTGCTGAAAATTCACTGTCTTAGTTTACTTCCCTGATCTGCTGAATCAGAATCTCCAAAAGAGGTCTTTAAAATCTGAATTTTTAACAAATGTTTTAGATGATTTTCATGATGAGGCAAGTGCAGAGAAAAATAGAACACAGCTCCACAGGGTTCTAAAAGTAAAGATTTTTAAAGAGGGCCCAAGAAAAGTGATGTCTTAGTCAACTTGGGCTGCCATAACAAAATACCATAGATTGGGTAGTGTAAACAACAGAAATCTTCTCAGTTTTGGAGGCTGGAAGAATAGAGTGGTCAGGTCTTGGTGATGGCTGCCTTCTTGCTATGGTCTCACATGACCTCTTTGTGGAAGGTGGGAAGAGGGAGAGAGAGAACAAACCCCCCGGCATCCCTTCTTATACAGGTATTAATTCCATCATAAGGGCCCCATCCTGATAAGCTCCCAAAGGCCCCATCTCCAAATATCACACCTTAGGGCTAGGGCTTCGACATAACCCTAGCTATGTTAGAGGGCAGGGGGGTGCAGACATTCAGTCCACATAGGTGCAATGGGGCTTAGTCCTTCAAAGGACCAGGTGCTCATTTGTGGAGCTGGATCTTTGGGGTTTTCGCTTTTCACCAACCTATGCAAAGCCACATCATACAAGCCATAGGCTTAAGCAAGCTGTGCACCCATTGGTTTCAGCAATATGCAATGAACAAAACATGATGATTTAAAGCAAACAACAACAAAAGATAAATCAGCGTCACCAGGTATTTTGGATGTTATTCAGTTAAACACCAAATTTAACTCTGGACCTGCTGATAGCCCAGACCAAAGGAGAAAATGCACTTGCTAACTGTCTTTCCTATTTCACGCAAGTTAAATTCTGGGTAGAGTTCCAGGTTTTACTTACACCTCCTGAACCACACTGCTATTCTCAAACTTATGCCCTTTAAAGATGAGAAAAGTCATTGTTTTTCCCCCAGAGCTGAACATTTTTTATCTCAATACATTTCTGGCTTATTAGAGAAGCAAAACTAGTCATATTAAAAATTCCCAATGGGGAACCTCTCTCCCCATCCTGGAAGCTGATGAGAAAAATAACACATTTTGCGAAATCTGCAGTTTGGGTTTTTTTAATAGATCAGAAGAGTTTTCTTACCTCTTAATAATTCAGGTAACCCTGGAGATCCAGCCACTTTCCAGACATTGCCCAGCAATGAAGAACTCAGGATGTCCCCAATTCCAAATTGGTTATCCAATTAGGCAAGTTCCGTTACTCGGTGTCGTCGTAACAGAAGGAGGGTAGCTCCGTGTGGTAGAAGAGTCCCTGAATTCAGGCCCAGCTCTGCTATAAACGAATCAGCAGTTTCCACGGAACAATTTATTTACCCTCTCTGAGCCTGTTGCCTTCATTAATTCAACTACTATTTCTTAAGTATCTAAGAAGTGCCACACTATCCAGGTGAAGGGGACAGCCTTCAGGAGACCACAGTTCGGAGAAAAGGGAATTTTCCATTCTGTAATGTAATGGTTCCTTTCCTGGTGTGGGTGCCTTGTCTCTGTTCCTCACTGGCTTGGCACATGAAACAAAAGCTGTGAGTGTATGATGGAACAGATGAATGAGTGAGTGAAAGAAAACGGTTTTTTAAATCGCCTTATTTTATGCCACTACCACTCTTCCTAAGGTCCCCTTTGCCTGATAACTCAGGCCCAAGTAGTCCAACTTTGATTGCACCTTTCTTAGGTTTCTAGCACTCAGAAAACTCATTTGTTGGCTGTAATCTGCCCCTTCATTCTTCTCTGGCACTGTTCCTCCAAATCTACTTCCATCCCTCATACACCCCTGAATATTTCCCTATATTCTAAATCCAAACATCCATTGAGCACATAATATATAGCGAGCACTGGGCAAACCAAGATGCTGGAGAACAGACTCTGCTCCACATTTTCTGTGGCTGCAGATGGCGCCCTGTGTATCCCGTTCACAGCCACAGAGGGTATGCCTCCTTTGACTCACAGCTACTGAGATACCAGGACAGGCAAAATGATGCCACATAATTCTCAGGAGAGTCTTACATCAAATAATTCTACCCACCTCTCACCACCTCATGCTAGCCCCCTGTACAATAAATTTTAACAAAAATAGCTGTTTAGGAGGATTGAACCACCTTAAATTTTCCATCCACTTAGTAGTCCATGAATCTGGGTGCTACACCAACTGACTGGAGCACAAAACTCTTATCTCTACCTTCAGTATCATTTTCCCGTCATTATCGAACAATGAGACACCAGTTTCTCTGGAAAACATTACTCAGATTTTTTAAGTAAGTAGCATTTTTATAGCATATCAAGGTTTAAAACCATTTCTACATATGCTATTTCAGTCAATATTCACAACAAAGCCTGAGGCTCAGAGGATAAATAAGTAGGCCATATGGTCAGTAAAGTGGCAGGGCTGGTATTTATGCCTGGGGTATGAGTCAAAATCCTGGAGCCTGCACAGAAGGAGCCAAGTGATCCTGTTTGGTTTAGTCCTCATAGTAACTAAAAGCTACACATTTAGCCTTTAGGCATTTACTCCAATAGCATTATATAGTAGTAACCCCTTATCTGCCAGGGATATGTTCCCAGACCCCCATGGATGCCTGAAACCTCACATATACTAAGCTCTGTATACACTATGCTTTTTCAATCTGATAACCACAGTGGCTACTAAGTGACTAGCAGGCAGGTAGTGTAGACAGTACGGGTACACTGGACAAAGGGATGATTCGTGTCCCATGTGGGCTGGAATAGACTGTGTGAGATATCACTCAACTCAGAATGGCGCACAATTTAAAACTTGTGAATTATTTCTGGATTTTCCATTTAATTTTTTTGGACTGTGGTTGACCACGGGTAACTAAAACCATGAAAAGTGAAACTATAAATAAAGGAGCACTACTATGCATGGATTTAAAGAGATAACCTCATCAGGATTTTTTAAGGGTGTTCACTACACAATCCTAAACTTATATTTTACTTTTGTAACATTATTTTGGCTTTTGCAGTATGCTGAGCCTCTCAGTAGAAGTTGCTCAGGCCTCTTTCAAGCTCAGAGCCTTGACAAACTTTTTTTTTTTTCTTTTAACATGACATCACTAAAAATCTTGCTTACTTGCTGTCACTTTTCCATCTTTCCACCTGGAAAGAAAATTGGCTGGACTTTTTACATTTGTACTCCAGTTGTACATATATCTTGTCTACCTCGCCTCCATATAGACATTTTTATTGACCCATACATACTATAAACCCCAGAAAGATCACATACCCCAGCCTGAGTCTGCAGCTCCCCAGCAGGGGAGAGATCTTGTGTTTTGCTCTCCAGAAAAACCCAGCTGGTTGCAAACCATGACCCTGCCCTGAGAATTGTCTTCTAGGGGTGATATTGGAGGATTCAAATAGCAGAGGGAGCCTTTGGATTATTTAAAATCATATCCCTAGGCCTTAATTCCTTCATACCTAAAATGAAGGAAATAACACTAATGAAAATTAAAAGAACATCAAGAGTTTTTCAGATTTGTAGATACATTTACAAGATACTACACCCAATACCAGGTTCTGAACTTTAATATCTTTGCCTAACTGGGCACAACAGCTGCCCATCTGAAAGGAGGGATCAACTTTTCTATTTGCAGTTGGAATTGCGGGCCCTCCTAACATCTTCCCAGTCACTCTCCTCGCATCATAACAAGGCTTCATTCAGGTGCGTGGCCTGCTTTGGTGACAAATGCATCAAGCCAGAAGTACCAGACTCTTTGGCCTCCATTGGGCTGTATCTTCCCTCTATGCCCACATGCTCAGGGCATCATGAGAATGGCATGTGAATTATCCAGCTATGGATGGACTCCACTAGAGGCATCTCCAAGATCTTTTCATGCCCTGAGTGCCTGAGCGCAGCTGTGGATCTTCACAATCCAACCAGTGATCACTCCTCTCCATTCTTTCCGTTTCCCTATTTACCATAGCTTTTTGGAAAGTTGATGAAGTGAAATATTCTCCAGCAGAGGAAATGATATAAAGCTTAAAAGGCATTTCTGATGGAAGGATGAAATAATTCCACTGCTTTCCTTTGAGCAAAAATACTCAAGGCAACCTGAGGCAGCTCTGGGGATTTCATTATTGATAGACTGGAGGGAAACAATGGCTTTAGCTGAACAAGTTTTTCTCTTAACTTGTTAGAGCACTTTGGAATGAAGAGATGAGAAAGACAGGTGCTAGACAATAGAATAAACCCAGCACCAACTTATTTACATAATTTTATATAGAAATCCATTGATGTATAAAGTATAAAGTGACTGTTGAATAGTGAAAATTAAGTATTTTGGAAAACAATCTATGTTCACTACCTAGCTCTAAAATAACTGAACATTTTGTAAAATACCTCTTGCATCTTTGTAAAACTTACTGGCAGTTTAAGCTATGTGTGTGTGCAGTTTTAAGAAAAGACAATCTTTTATGTTATCATTTAAGGTAATTCTTAAGAATGCATTCTCTAAGCAGATGAGACATTGAGTCGGGGATAGGATGGGAAGAGCACATTTACACTTCTAATGCAGCATGGGCCATTCACCATTTCTTCATGATTAAAGGCTATCAGGAAGGCTGGAAGAGTATGTGTAGCAAAGATTATAAAGTGCTTCCTAAGTGAGGCAGTAGGGGATTTAAAGGCAAATGTAGCTGTCTCAGCATACAAAGGTTTGTGCTGTGTGAGATTCCTAAATCCTAACTCCCTTTTGACAAGTATTCCTTAACAGCCCTCCCAGATATCTGAAACCAATTTTAACCCACTCTGGTCCCCCGCTGACTACAACATTACCTGAATGGTGTGGTCCAATTTCCAGGCTGCTTACCAGTCCTCAAGCCTATGGGGTAAGTAAATCTCAGGCCTCTGGGGTGAGGTATCCCTTGTGGGACAGATGTGGTGAATATCGATGAGCCCAAGAACCTCAAAAAGCCTGCTACTTGCAGGATTGAGGAGGAAGCATTTTTTAAAAATTCACTGCCCCAGGAAGCATTTCTCTTATCAACTGTTGCTGATGTTGGCTTATTCTTTTTTATTGTTACCAATATTTTTAACCATAAAATGACCTTAGAAAATGTAAAAGAAGCATCCTCACAAACTGCTGTGTTTTGAGGTGTTGAATATTAGGCCTGTGCTTTATGACTCAAGGGAGTGGAATGAAAAATGCTGAGAGGCACTTAGAATCATTACCAACAAATCAGAGGTCAGGGAATTGGAGAAGTGCACAGTCTTAGGGTTGCAAGCGCCCTTAGAAGTGTCCAGCTGGCTAGCCCTGTACACCTACAAAAACTCATCTCAGGTGTGTTCAGGGCACAGAAGCCTGAGGCAGTGGTTCTCAAACAGTAGTCTCCAAACCAGCAGCCTCACTTGGGAACTTGCTAGAAATGCACACTCTCAGGCCCTGCCTCAGAAACTCTGAGCTTGAACAATAATCTGTATTTTAACAAGCCCTCCATGTGATCCTGGGACAGGCTAAAGTTGGAAACCACTGCCCTAAAATCCCCCAGCGAGGGCCCATCCTACAAGTAGTTTAGTATGGCTTTCCCAAAGCCAATAGAAGAAGAATTGGGATCTTAATTCTTTCAAGGGAACCTCTGTATGGGAAAAATTGTTATTAGTCAGATCCAGTTAGCTTCTAGCATTATCCACTATGGTGACTTCCAGCCATTTCTAGACTTGTGGTACTAATCCCAAGAAATATGCTGAGAAGATACACTTTTAAGGTAAAATGTTAACAGGAGGCCAGGTATGGTGGCTCACGCCTGTAATTCCAGCACTTTGGGAGACCAAAGTGGATGGATCACTTGCAGTCAGGAGTTCAAGATCAGCCTGGCCAACATGGCAAAACCCCGTCTCTACTAAAAATACAAAAATGAGCCAGATGTGGTGGTGGCACACGCCTGTAATCCCAGCTACTCGCGAGGCTGAAGCAGGGGAATCACTCAAACCCCAGAGACAGAGGTTGAAGTAAGCTGAGATCGCAACACTGCACTCCAGCCTGGATGACAGAGTGAGACTCTGTCTAAAAAAAAAAAAAAAAAAAAAAAGTAGCAATAACTGTGTTTCGAAGATTTTTTGATAGGCAGGAATGTTACAAAACCAACATGAGAATCTTCCCGTATTGTGAGATCATAGGATTATGCTAACTCCTAATTCCTGTCAACCCTAGTTAATACCAGTGATGGAAACACCCTTAACCCAAGGAGGAATGTAAGTAGCACACTCTTCAACACCTCTTACCTCAGCTTGGAGACCCCTTATGGCTGTACAGCATCAGATATTCAATGCTGACTCAGGGAAAGGCTGTACCATGCCTGCAGCAGAAACATCAGCCAAGGCCAGACAGGGCAGTTACAGAAAGAAAAACATGCATTCTATTAAAACACACACACACACACATTGTAGGACTGCTATTGTTTTCTGCCTTCATCATGAAGTGACACCTCTCTCTCTTTTCCCAACCAGGAACAGCTAAAAGATGATGATGTGGAATGCATTGTAAACCAGGATGAACTAGCCATACATTACCAGGAGCAAGCCTCCTCACCCTGCAGTCCTCCTGCAAGGCTAGGTCTGGACCAGAAAGCTTCACCCCAGACGCCAGGCAAGGAAAACATTTATGAGGGAGACCTCGGCCTGGGAGGCTATGAACTCAAGCTTGAGCAAACTTCGGGTCAATCCCAGTTGAATTAATTGGCATGAAGAGTACAGATGTAATCACAAGTAATGCAAGGCTCACTGAGGAATACAAGCCAAGCTGATGAGGCAGTATAGGGGAGAGGCTGGAAAATGTATTAAGAGCATAAATTGGAGAGAATCAAAGCCTTGTCACATGGATCCTCTGGTGCCTGAAGAAATGAGAATTTATTATCCCTCTCTATTATGCAAATGAATTTAGTTTTTTGACAGCAGCCATTTTGATTACTGGATTGACTGGGGTGGGGATGGGGGTATCAGGAGTCTAGCTGCTGGACGATGGGACAGCTGTGCTGGGTCTTCAGGGCATTTCTGCTGCGTATGCAGCTCTCCAGGCCCTTCACTTCTATTCTGGATTTTATTCCCTCCACTAGGGTGAGTTTAAAAATAAGAAAAGAAAGCTTCTGAGAGTAAACATTTTGCTCCTAAGCTGAAGGGAATGTACAGCTATTTAGTAAGTGATAAGTTTCTTATTTTGAGGACTTGACTCCCATTTGCTCTCAGTGACCCCAGGGCAGAGCCCAGAGAAGTGTTCCGTCCCCACTGCTGATGGCTTCCCAGAGTCCATGCTGAGTTGAAGAACCTATTGTTCTTGTTGGCATCCTTCCTATGCTACTTCTCCCATCGCTCAAAGGGGTTGCCTATGGCCGGGTGTGCTCTGCACTAAATGCAGCACCACTTTCAAGCTTGGTAGGACCATTCCAAGAAAAGCAGGTTTCTTCTCCCCATACCACATTGTGCCTGAAGAACAAGGCTTCCCGTCCTTGCCTGCATGTGGGTCACTTCTTGGCTGTGCAGGAGGTCCCCCCGTCTCCGTATGCTGGAAGGTAGGATTCTGCAGCCCATGTTGCTCTCCACCTGGCAGCAGACTGTGCAGGAGCCCCAACCTGTCCTCCAATTCCAGCATTCACAGCTGATGAGCAGTGCAAGAGCAGGGCGACAGGAGCGGAGCCAATGATGTGTGGGTTACACTGAGGAGCCAAGACAGGCCCTCAGGACTCCCCCTTACAAGGCATGGCTCATGACCTACATTCCAGAGACCAACAAGATAACTTTTAATTCAGCTGCATGACCTGTGCCTTTTAAGCCATAAAGATACCTCAAGTCTAGCGCCTCTTGAAATCCAGATGTTCATATTACACTCCAAAAAATAGACTCCAGGCCTAGGTGCCCAGGCTATGATGAGTCTGCTTTTGAAGGAGGTAGAGAATGACATCTTCCTTGGACCCAAAGCTTAAAAGTAATGTATGCTTTGCTGACCACTGTTAGGCCTTAAACATTCACTGTGGTGGTATCAGGCACACTGCTATGTGCATCCATTTTTTTTTTTTTTCTTTCTTTCCAAACAACAGAATCTCTGGGGCACAAGTTGTTTTATACTCAAGCTAAGTATAATTTTGTCATTTCAGATAAATATGATAAGTGGTGAAACATGAAGTTTTCTAATTTGACTTAATCCTAATAAATTTTTGTTATAAAGTATGATTGTGTTTGGCTATTTAAAGTCATTTTCTCTTTCCAGATGACTTGGTGGTTCTAAGGTCTTATACTCAGAGTGCTGGCTGAAGTGGGCACTGAAAGCTAATGTATGGGAGATGCAGGGATCCTGTGAGCCAAAAACAGCCAAGGGGATAGCAGGACAAGTCACTGAAGGAATGAAGAGAGCAGGAATGGGCTTGGGAGGCATCCCAGAGAAGGGAAACCTGAGTCAAGCAGAGGGGCACAGACACCATCTTTCCCACTAGAGATGACCAGGGTTCACAAAAGCTACAAAAATAAGGGAAGGAGTTAGTTACTAGAGGAGAAAGAAAAGAAAGGCAAAAAGATAAAAGGTTCTCTGTCCCTATCATGCTAAAAGGAAGAGAAGCAAACTTGGCGATTTCTTTCTCTTTGTGTGGAGAAAGACACCAAGGAAAGAAAAGATCCACCCAAAAAAGGCAAACATTAGTAGGGGGCAGGAGTGGAGAGAAGGCAGAGAAATATGACATACCAGATGGAAATGAGATCAAGTGGGGAGGGGAGGGTACACAATCTAAAACTAGCACCAACTTGCTAAGATGGTGTAGCAAAAATAGTCTCCTGCCCCACAGGCAAAGCCCTCTTCCTACTTAGAAGCAAAAGTCTCTTTCCCTCTTAACATCATGAGCTGTTGCTAACATGGACAATGAAGGGCTGTTTAATCTGGGCTGGTTCAGGTATCCCAGCCGACTTCAGGTAGGTACGATATAAGATTGAGTAAACTGTGCTCCACCCAAACTGTAAGACAGTGTTCCAGTTTCGTGATGTGATTGCCAGCCTTCTTCCCTCTATATCAGTCCAAGACCCAAACAGAGGCTAGTGTCCCAGTTAGCAATTCATAAAACCAAATTCCCTTTATGCTCCTATTGTAAGGATAATAATTTATGATGTTAAGAAAAGGTCTCTGCTTTGATTAGCATCAGGACTGTGAAATTCAAACCTATTATTTACTGCCAGTTTTAATGAATAATAGAGGCAAAAGAGCCTTATGCAAACCACTAATTCTTCTGCTGATTACTAAAGCTTTAAGCAGGACTGTAATTCATTGACTTACAGGTCTCCCCTTAACTTCCTATCATGTACATCATACACACATTCATCGGTGCACGCATACATATTTCCACTCACTTCCTCTACCGGGCTCCCAGCTACGGCCTCTATGGTGTTCCCTGTGGTGCTTGGGCATGTCTGAGCAAGTCTGAAGCCTGGTAGCAAGTGACATCAGGGTCTTCATTCATGACATTTCAAAGAATTTTTTAGAGGGCAATTTAATATAAATCCAAGCTGAGATTTTAAATACCCTTTGACCCGACAATTTCATGTGCAGAACTTTTATTCTAGATGTGCCAGAAAGTATATATATGAAAGGTATCTACTAAAACAAATGAATTGCCATCAGGTTAAGTAAATCATAGCACAGCCATTTTACAAAACAGCATATGTGCTGATATGGAATGATTTCCAAGACATTATTGTTAAATGAAAACACCAAGTTGCAGAATAGGGATGAATAATGTGTGACCATTCTGGCAGGTTAAATAAGAAACTGGTAGTATCATTGCCTTTTAAGAACTAGGGGACCTGACTTTTCTCTTTTATACCTTTTGAGCTTTGTACTCACATATGCATTATTTAATTTGGTGCTGAATACATAAGATTCCTATGAAATAACTCATTCTAAGTACTACGCTATTAAAGGAGTAAAAACCTGAAAAGCTGTTATTTTTGTCATAAACTTTTGGAGACCCTGAAAATACAAAGGGCAGCACCAATAGCTTCTGGGTTTATTTATTTATATCATCTAATGTACATGGATGCAAACTATATAAAAAGTCATGAAATTCAGACAAATGACTCAGTCCCATCCATCAAACATCTAGAAGACAGCTAAAAAAATGAATGATTTCTTATTAGATAGCAAACTAGATGATGAAGCTCTAATAACTAGAACAGTGTAGTATTGACCCAGAAATAAGCAACAAAATCAAAACAAACCTAATACGAGGTACAGAAACAGTCCCATGAATTTCTATATTTAGAAACTTAATTAAAATGGCATTTCAATTTGGGGTAGGAATTAATGGGCCAACTGACTATCAATTTGAAAAAATGAAAGTACATAATCACCTCTAACATATACAAAACTAAATTCTAAGTAATATAAACAGCTAAACAAACAAACTGTAAATCTTGGCATATGGACAGTCTTCCTAAGACAGGTGCAAACTGTAAACAATAAATTCACTACATAAAAATATGAAATAGGACAAAAGACATAAGAAACCAAATTTTAAAGCAGGATGGGAGAAAAATATGTATACACACTTTGTGTTGTATATCGGACTAAGGGTTATTCCTCCGAATACACAAAGAATTCTTACCAACATATGAGAAGAGAAAAAACTACCAAGTACAAAACTGTGCCAAGAATATGTAGAATTAAATATGTACATCTTCTACCTGGAATTTCTACTTTTAGGTATCTCCAGAAAATAAGTCCTTGGCATTTATACATAAGAAGGTATACAAAACAGTATTCATTGTGGCACTGTTTGTTACTGCAAAACACTAGAAGAGAAGGAAGAGAATAATGACACACCAGATGGAAATGAGATGAAGCTCCTATCAACTTAAATAACTAGGAGGAAGAAAAATATTCATTAATAGAAGAAAAGTTAAGTAAACAACAAAGCACCAATACTAGGGAATACTCTGTGCCAATTATACTCTGTACAGAAATGGGTCTATATGCATGCATTTACATGGCAATATTCCCAAGATGTGTTGGTGAAAAAACAGTCTAGAATAATAGTCTAATTAGCAAACAGTGTAGGATTAGGAAAACTAGATCAAGAATGCTTTTTGGTTTATCTGTATTAATTTTCTACAACAACACTATATGCATGTATTCTCTGCTTATTAAAATAAAGGTATGAAAAATGTAAATGATTAATATGGACACTGTTGTTGAATTCTGTCTAAGTAAAGAGGACCCATGAAAGAAGATGTCTATTCTGAGGGCCGTCCTGCCTTCAAGATGGGAGAGTGGAAAGGAGAAGGGGGCATGGTCAAGAAACACTTCGAAGTAGTCACATTTGAGTGAAGTCTTGAATGATGAGTTTTTGAAAGACAAGGAGACATGATTGGTGCTGGTCTGTGAGGCAGGAGGTGGAGCTGGATCACTAGAGTACAGTGAAGGCCTTCCAGTTGCAGGAAGCAGCCTGGCATCTTAGAGGACCTATAAGCTATTCCACATGAGTCTGGGCCACAATCGTGTGAGAATGGGGAGCTATTGAAATATTTTAGGCAAGGAGGATAACTGCCTGGGTTGTCAGGAGAAGGGGTGCTAGTAAGACCAGCGGCAGTGCAATATCCCAAGAGAGAGGTGACAAGAGATGCAGCTAAGGCAATATCAGGTAGGATGGAGAAGACAGGTTCTAGATGTTTCCGAATTAAATCTACAAAGTTGGTAACTGATTGCATATGGAAATTAAGGAAGCTGGAAGGGCCCAGAATTATCCCAAGTTTAAAGTCTAGATGATGACTGATGATTTCACTTACTAAACAGGAATTGAGAGGAGAAACAGATTGGAGGAAATCAGAAATGTTGATTTCTGCTGTTGCTGTGCTTGTGGCCTTACACACCTGCTCTCCTGTCACCAGTGGAAAAGATCTGAGTTACCCCCAAGTTACCAGTGGCCTATGTATAAGGAGCTGTAAAAACTTCAGTCCTTGCCTCCTCAGAAGAATGAATTTAACTGAGACCAAGGCAAGTTCCAGAGCAGGAATGGAAGTTTATTTAAAAAGGTCTTAGAACAGGAGAAAAAGGAAGGTGCGAGCGGGCACATGAAGGTTAAAGAGAGAAGTCAAGTGCCCCGTTTAATCCTGATCCTAGGACTTTTATAAGCTCAAGTCTTTCCCATGA
This sequence comes from Colobus angolensis palliatus, assembly GCF_000951035.1. NCBI lineage: Eukaryota > Metazoa > Chordata > Mammalia > Primates > Cercopithecidae > Colobus > Colobus angolensis. Next base: position 3,459,630 of record NW_012118043.1, read on the forward strand.
TTCTTCCCTTAGGGTGGGCTGCCTGCATGCGCAGAGCCCACCTTACCCTTGGGAAGTGAGCACGTGCAGTGTGTTTAGGGAGGTAGACGCATGCCCGTCTGAGGCTTGCTTCCTTTTTCAGGTGGAGTGAACCCCTGGAAGATCATACTTTACTCATTTTTGTCTCTTAACACACAAGCCCAGGAAGGTCTCCCTGGAGCCTGCATTCAATTAACACTTCTAATGTTAACAGGCATGGACCATCAGGAGATTTTCTCTCCCTGGCTGCAGAATTATCATTTTTAGAGAGGCAGTGTGATAAATGTCACATCATCACCCGACATTTCTAGTGCGTGCGGGGAGAGCCCTCTCCTGTCCCACTCACACCTCTACCTGTAACACTACTTCCCAGTTGCAAATGGCCAGCTTGAGCAAAGTATCATATCCTCTGGTACCTGGCACACAGCTATTAATCTGGCAAATGCAATTTTCCTGGATACCTGTTAGTAAAAACCACCCAAACCATTTGCTTTCAGCTAGCAAAACTAGCAATACACTTTCGCTCTCCAACTTCAGAGGTATATATCAACTTCCCAGTCCTAGGTCATAATTTAGTCCTTAGGGACCTTGATCACTTTTCCCTTCAAACCATCATGCCTGGTCCATTGCATTGATGTTACTTGGACCTCACAAGAAGTAGCAGCAATTACTCAAGACACACCGGTAAGGTATTTATCTGTATGTCAGAGGTTGGGAAATAATTCTGACAAAAATGAACGGGCCTTCAACCCCAGTGAAATTGTCAGTGGTATGGGCATGTTGAGATGTCCCCTCTAAGGTGAAGAATAAGCTGTGGCATCTGCCTTCCTACAACCAGAAAAGGCATGATGCATAGTGGCTTCAAATTTGAGGCAACATATTCTTCATTTGCTACTCCCGCTCATTTACCAAGGTTGTGGGTTAAATTACGTCCCCCCTGCCAAAAAATGTATGGTACCTATGAATGTGACATTACTTGTAAATAAAGCTTTTGAAGATGGAATCGAGTTAAGATGAGGTTGTACTGGATTAGAATGGACCCTAAATCAAATGATTGGTATCCTTACAAGGAGAAAGACACGCACACACACACACACACACACACACACACACAGGAAAGAAGGCCACGCACGTGACAATTAAAGAAGAGATTGGAATAATGCAGCTATAAGCCCATGAACACCAAGGATTGCTACAACCCAAGAGAAGCTAGAAGAGAGGCATGAAACAGATTTTTCCTCAAAGCCTCCAGAAGGAACCAACCCCTGCAAACACCTTAATTTCAGACTATGGCCTCTAAGACAATGAGAGATTAAGTTTCTATTGTTTTAACCTACCTAGTTCATGGTAATTTTTTACAACTGTCCTAGAAAACCAATACACAAAGTGACCTGAAAACTTTCTAGTTTGGAGTGGGGCCCAGAACAAGAGAAGGCTCTGCAACAGATCCAGGGTGCAGTGCAAACTGCTCTGACATTTGGACATGATCCAGCAGATCTGATGGTACTTGAAACTGGAGTAGAAATTGAGATGCTGTTTGAAGTCTGTGGTAAGTCAGGTTTTTTTTTTTTTTTTTTGGAGATAGTCTCGCTCTGCCACTCAGGCTAGACTGCAATGGGATGATCTTGGCTCACTGCAACCTCAGCCTCCAAGGTCCAGGCGAATCTTCTGCCTCAGCCTCCAGAGAAACTGGGATTACAGGCACCTGCCACCACACCTGGCTAATTTTTGTATTTTTAGTAGAGTTGGGATTTCACAATGTTGGCCAGGCTGGTCTCAAATCCTGACCTCAAGTGATCCACCCGCCTCAGCCTCCCAAAGTGCTGGGATTACAGACATGAGCCATTGCACCCAGCACTCAGTCACTTTAGATCAATCATAGTACAGAGCCTTAGAATGTGGGAGCTAAGCGCTGCCAGCCTTTACAGGTAACTATTCCCCTTTTGAGAAGCAACTCATGGCTTGCTACTCGGCCTTAGTAGAGACGGAATACTTAACCATGGACCACAAAGTTGCCATGTGTTCTGAACTGCCCATAATGAACAGGATGTTATCTGACCCACCGAGACAAAGATGAGCCTATACAGCAGTACCCCATAATTAAATGGAAATAGTATATGTAAGAGATCAGGCTCTTGCAGGCATGTGTAATTTACATGAAAGCATGTATAATTTATATGAGGAAGTGGCCCAAATGTCCATAGTCTTTCTGCTATTATTTTTACCTTTTCTCTCCCAGCCTGCACATAATAGCCTCATGGGGAGTTCCACAGGAGCAGTTGCCTGAGGAAAAGAAAACTCAGATCTGACCTACAAATAGCTCTGCATATGTGGGTACCACCCAAAAGTAGAAAACCACAGCACTACAGTCTTTCTGGAACATCCCTAAAAGACAGAGCTCAAGAGGAATCCCAGTGCACAGTGCACCTCGTTGTTCATTTTGTTTGGAAGGAGAAACAGCCAGAGGTAAGAGTCTATACTAATTTATAGGCTGTGGCCAGTGCTTCGGCTGGTCAAGAGTTAGAAAGATCATGACTGGAAAATGGAGACAAGGAAGTCTGAGAAAAAGGTATGTGAATAGACCTCTCTGAATGTACAAAGATTGTAAAGATATTTGTGTCCCATGTGAATGCTCATGAAATAATGACCTCAGCAGAGTTGGATTTTAATAGTCAAGCAAAAAGTGTAACCTCTTCTGTGCTACCATTCAGCCTCTTTCCCCAGCCACTGGGCTGCCCAGTGATCTCATGAACAAAGTAGCCATGGTGGTGGAGGGATAGAGGTTCTGCATGGGCTCAGCAACATGGACTTTCACTCACCAAGGCCAACCTGGCCACAACCACTGCTGAGTGCCCATTCCGCCAGTAGCAGAGACCAACACCAAATGGCACCATTCACCAAGGTGATCAACCAGGTATCTGATGTGGGCTGATTATACTGGACCACTTTTATCATGGAAAGGACAGCACTGTTTTGTTTGTTTTTGAGATGGAGTATCACTCTGTCACCCAGGCTGGAGTGCAGTGGCGCAATCTCAGCTCACTGCAACCTCGGCCTCCCAGGTTCAAGCAATTCTCCTGCCTCAGCTTCCCAAGTAGCTGAGACTAACAAGCAAGTGCCACCACATCCAGCTAATTTTTTTGTATTTTTAGTAGAGACGAGGTTTCACCATGTTAGCCAGGATGGTCTCAATCTTCTGACTTCATGATCTGCCTGCCTCAGCCTCCCAAAGTGCTGGGATTACAGGCGTGAGCCACCGCGCCCAGCAGCACTGTGTTCTTATTGGAACAGTTACTTGCTTGGATATTGATTTGCCTTCCCTTGAAAGCAATTCGTCTGCCAAAACTACCATCCATGGACTTATGGAATGTCTTATCCACCATCATGGTATTACACACAGCATTGCTTCTGATCAAGGAACTCACTTCATAGCAAATGAGGTACAAAAATAGGCTCATGCTCAAGGAATTCACTGGTCTTCTGTTCCCCCTTTATCTGGAAGTCAGCAGCTTGACCTACCAAGGAATAGAATGATCTCATGAACAAAGTAGCCACCGTGATTAGCCACGGTGGTAGAGGGATGGAGGTTCAAGGAATGGCCTCTTGAAGACTCAGTTACAACCTCAGCTATGTGAAAAAACCTTGCAGGGCTAGGGCACCATCCTCCAGGAGACTGCTCTAAATCAGCATCCAATCTGCAGTGTTTCTCCCACAGCTAGGATTCATGGGTCCAGGAATCACACGATGAAAATGGTAGTATTACCACTATTATCCCTAGTGATCTACTAGCAAAAGGTTTGCTTCCTGTCCTCTCAACCTTAAGTTCTGTTGGTCTAGAGTGTGGAGTCCTGATAAGAAAGTAACAATGAAGAAGTGGCCCCAGGTGGGGGAGGGCCCCAGGTGGGAAAGAACAATAAACAGTTATTCTGACCCATAGCTAATCAAACCACCCCAGCCACCTCTGCATGTACAGCGACCTCCTTCTGTGGTGGCCCCAGCAACACAAACTTGGAATGCATGTGGCCCCCTCCAGCATGGCTCTATAAAACTTCCCTCCAGTCTCTGCCTCTTTGCATATAGCCCCTTCTCTGCTATGCTACCTATTGCAACCTTACAACATATTTTCATACTTTCTCTGATAAATCTGCCTTTCTTTACCTATGACTGTCTTGGTAAATACCTTTACTGTCTGTGACACGGGTCCTAGCTAGCCGCTACCAGCAACATAGAGGTCAGTTCTAATGGGAGAAATACTTCCACCAGGAGATCCAATGATTCTACTGCACTGGAAGCTGAGACTGCACCAGACCAATCTAGAGTCCTCATGCATCTGAATCAACAAAGAAGGGAGTTATTGTACTGACTGGAATTATTGATCCTGATTGCTAAGGAGGATTTGGGTTCCTATTCCACAATGGAGGTAAAAAAGAATAATGAAGATCCCTTAGGATATCTATTAATACTACCATATCTTGTGATTAAAGTTAATGGAAAACTACAACAATCCAATTCAGGAAAAACTGATAAAGACTCAGACTCTTCAGGAATGAAGTTTGGGGTTCATATGTGAGCCCAAGAACCACAACTAGCTGAGTCCAAATAGAATATGGAATAGATAGTGGAAAAAGGTAATTATAAATACCAGCTACAGCAATATGACCAGTTATAGAAATGAGGACTTTAATAGTTATTTCTTATTTTGTTATGAATATAAATATGTTATGCAAATACTTTTGTTTTCTTCCCTCTCTTATGCCATCATCTAACGCAAGACATATTAATAGTTATATCACAGTAAGAAGTTATAGAAAATCCAAAGAAAATGAAAATTATGCAAGAACTTTGATTATCTTCTGGAGAAAAGGTTAATGTGTTTTCAGTTGTATGCAGGACACTTGTAGCATTAAGAGGAAGTATGACTTTGTTATTGTCTTTATTTAGAGATTAAATGTGATTTAATGCGACATATATGGGTGCCAGGTTGACAAGCATGGCCTATTGTGGCCATTTTTATGTGTCGATTTGGCTAAGATATAGTCTCCAGCTATTCAGTCAAACACTCATCTGGGTGTTGCTGTGGAAGTATACTTTGTAGATAGTTGACTTTAAGAAGATTATGCCAGATAATCTGAGTGGACCTAATTCAATCAGTTAAAAGGCTGTGAGAACAGAATGGAGATTTCTGGGAAGAAAGAGAAATTCCATCTCTGGACAGCAGCTTCAGCTCATGCCAGAAAGTTCCAGCCTGCCCTTTCTGATAGCCTGCCCTACAGATACCAAACTTGCCTCATCAGTCTTCACAATCACATAAGCCACCAATTCCTTGCAATAAATCTCTCCTTCTCTCACCCTTCAGATTAGAGCAGGGTGAACACTGTAAAAAGAATGTTCACAAAAATTAAAAAAGTAGATTTGACAAATTCAAATGTTTTTGAAAGGAACATTCCAGGAATTTGTTTCTTAAAACCACATTCCATGCTGTATCTTTATTGACTTATAGTTTGATCCAATCTCCTGCCCCTTCTCTATCAATAGCACAGTTCAAGGAGAAATGATGTTCATAAGGATGGCCCTGAAGCAAAATCTTGGAGTACTTGAAGCATTTGAAGCATTCAGATACATTCATCATTCATGGCAGGGCAACTGTTAGGCTAGGTGTACAGGCAGTTCAAGGAAGATGTTTGCCTAATTTGGAAGGTTCCAGATGCCTCTCCAATATTGTTATCAACCTGTCATTCATTCTGTTCAAGAAACATTTATTAAACCCTTAAAATGTACTGCTGATAATCAAGGTTAGGAATTGCTGATGCTGGCATCATTAATGGGGTAAATGAAGATGGGGCAGAGGAGAAATGACAGAGTCCAGAAAGTACATTAATCTGCAGATATGATGACCCACCTCATCACACAGATTGATTAGTTTTAGCAATGAATGGGGAGGAAAGGGGAGCTCCAACAAGCAAGCCTATAGGTAAAGGAGGGACTGGACTATCTGAAGGCTCTACTACAGTGGCCAGTGTCTCTGCCTAGCAGCATCCTCCTGCATGCCCCACTCCCCACTGGGAACTGGTCAGTGGGAGAAGAGCACCTCAGCAACACCCTAACATAAAGAATCAGATTCAAATGCCCCTACTTAATAATGTGGCCAAAAGCAATACAGAGTCATACTGTGAAACTCATCAATCACATGCTTGGTCTATAGGCAGTGCTCAGTTAAGCAAAATTATCAAGTCACCCTTCCTGACACCCCATTGTCCAGTCATCTAGCAGATGGCAAGTGTTCAGAATATACTGATTAAGCAGAATTAAATTAAATCCTGGCTAGGTAGCATTCAGCTTCTATCTCTAGAAGGGGAAGTGAAAAATTATAAGAGAAAAAAATATTAGTTGAGCCTTTGATATGGGCCTCACTTTTCCACATATGATCTCATTTCATCCTCACAACCACCCTGGGAACATCAGATTACAAGACCTTCTTTATGTACACAACCTGGGGGAAACATATTAAGTACCTGGCCTAAGATTACAGTTGATTAATGACAGAGCAGGTTTTATACCCAGGACTGTATAGCCCCAAAGACGACAGTTTTTTCCCCACTATACGAGGCTACAAGAAAATTTACCACAAGTCTGTCAATATGCACTAAGAACCCTTAATGCCCCAGCACTGGTGCAGGGAACTAGGTAGATGTACCTTAGGTTTATGGAGTTTACAGCGGTAAGACCAGAGACTGAAGAATGGCCACACACAGAAGAGAGGACAGTGGCCTCTTTTGAGCAAGGAGGCCCCTGACCTCCCGGCCAGGGTTAGCCAAGACTCATTTGATACTAAGAGGCAGAAATCGAAATCAGTCTAACTGAAGAAACTCTTTGCTTGCATAAGTTACAAGTTCAGGAAGTTAGCTTTGGTACAGCTGAATTTTTGGGCCTTTATAGAATTTGGGTCTTTATAGACCCAAACCAGGTCATTAAGATGCTGTGTCTCTCTCTGTTCTCCATTTTGGCTTCATTCTCAAAAGGTTCAATGCAGTGGCAAAGATGTCCACCAGCAGCTCCGAGCTCTCATTATTCTTAGAGTTAATAATCCCCAAACTATGACACCATAGGGGTGGCTTTCTCCCTATTGCTCTAGCAAAATCCTAGGACTGCAGTGATTGGCCAGGTTGGGTCACTTGCCCACCTCTGCACCAGTCATATTCACCCAGGGGCAGTTACTGGGTCTACCAGCCTACAGCATATGCCCGTCCTGTGGAGGATCAAGCAGAACACTTTCATCCATGACTCCTGCAGTGAGCAAACATCAAGTCCTTTGTGTTGCTCCCTCCCATGTTAACCTGTGTAGCTAACAGGATACATGGAGATAATGGTTCATAATTACAAAACACATTTCAGCTTCCGCCTTGCTCTCTTGGATCTTCACTCTGGGAGAAACCATTCAAGTAGTCACGTGGAGTTCATGTGGCAGGAAATTGAGGCCTCTCGCCAACAGCCAGCAGCAATTTGTCAGCCATGTGAGTGAGACACCTTGGAAGTGAGTCCTCCACCCAGTCCGGCCTTTAGATGACTACAGCCCTATTTGATCTTGCAACTGCGCCTTTGTAAGAGACCCTGAGCCAGAGTCACCCAGTTAAGCAGCTCCCAGATCCCTGAGCCACAGAAACTACATGAAATAAATGTTTACTATTGTCTTAAGCCACTAAATTTGGGAGTAGTTTGTTATGTAGCAGTAGATAATTCTAACGAATAGTTCCTGGACAGACAAAAAGAAGTCTGTAGCCATCCATACCATTAAGCACACTTTTTCTAGCAAAGTAAAATACTTTGCTTAACAAATTTCCTAGAAGCATTAGGCTCTCCAGCATACCCACATCTAACTTTGCACACCCCTAATCTCTGAATCCAGAAATGGAGGTGACAGGAGCAGCAAGAACCACACAGCCCCTGATGAGGGTCCCACAGTGGGGTGAATGATCGAAAGGAGAAGCAGTGTATAAGTGCACTGAGCCACGTGCTAGAGGCTGCAGGGGACTCAGGGGAGAAAGATCTACTCCTGACTTCTGGGAGTTCAGGGTGGGTATAGGGATCAAGTAAAAATTATGTAAATCATAGCAAGTTAGGGTTACAAGGAAGCTCAAAAGGAAAAGGATTATGGTACTGGTTCACAACCCTGGTTGTGATACAGGCAGAAGATAGCCAAATGCCTAGGAAGATAGGGGAGGGTGCCTGGAGAATCTCCCACCTGCCCAGGTCATTGTGCACAGGGGCCTTTCCTAAACATGCCCATGGTGAAAAATTCCATCCCTTAACACAGGCGCAGTAAGGGAAATAAATCAATGTGGAGTGGCTTAGACTAAGGGCCCACATGCACACTGGAAGGATGGTGTGGCGCCACCAGGAATTTGCACCTTATGCAAGGGAGGAGCCTGGCCTCTTCAGCTCACAGATGAGAGCCCTTGTATTCAACTGTAAGGGGGAAACCTGCTTGGAGAACTCTCTTTGCTGAGAGCTTTCTTTTCCCTTAATAAATTCTACCCTCCTCACCCTTCAATGTGTCCACCTGCCTCATTTTTCCTGGTCGTGAGACAAGACCCCAGATTTAGCTGAACTAAGGAGCAAAAAATCCTGCATCAGTTGTCCGTTGGACTCACCTGGAGCACTGTAGAAACTACTCATGGCTGGGCCCCACACTCAGAGACTGACTTAACTGGCCTGGGCTGTGGCCTAAATTTTTTTTTAAGCTTCCCAGGTGATTTTAAAATGTGCAGCCAGTTTGAGAGCCACTAAATTAGAGAGACTTTTCAGGAGAGATATCAGTTGGAGAAAATCAAAGGCTTCCTAGAGGAACCAGTAATTGGGATGGGCTACACAGATTTCAAAAGCTAGGTAGGACTGGTAGGAGAAAGGAAGAGCATGAGCAAGCTGTGACTGCAGAAGTGTTGTCTGGGACAATAAGGAGCATATCGGCTAAAAAGTAGCTACAAAGTGATGAAGATGCTGCTATCATGTATATTCTAGTTCTGAACCCTCAGGCTGTAACTACATGCATTGCCGAGACCACTGTCTGGCTCTAAAAGCACCAACTCACAAAACCTGTGAATCATCAAGTTCTAAATCCCTGGCATGCAACACATTTGAGATATCATTTTAGGGAGCCACAGCTGCTGCCTGAACAAAAGAAGAAAAAAAATAACTGCTCCCTTCAAGCCCCCGTGACCATGCAACGTCATCCACCACATTACTTTCAATTGTCTCCCTTTCATTAACACCAGATCCAAAGATGAGGACGGCATCACAATTTGGCTCAACCCTGGCTCAGTTATCCTTGGCTATGGGTCTTCAAAGGGCACCCTTTTCCTGGTGAAATCTTGACCAGGAATCCTCTTCTGTCCCCCAGCCTTAACCCACAGTCTGCACCAGCTGGAAATGAAGAGATGATTATCGATTCAATTAGGATTTGCCAATTAAGCTGGTGTTTACTGCCGTCCTTAAAGACCTGCTGCTTTTCTCTATTAAGAGAGTAAGTCAGCCCTCCTGTTATCCATCATAATCAGAAATAGAGCAGCACTTCTCAATCTTTGAGCCTTTGAATGCCCTGAGGATCCTGTTAAAATGCAGATTCAGAAACCCTGGGTGGGAGTGGAGGGTATGCATTCGTACCCAGCTCCCAGGTGATGCTGATCTGCTGGTCCCTGGACTACACTTCCAGTAACCCTGGGCTGGAGCACTATTTATCAGGCTTGGTTAACTGTCAAGGGTCTACAGGCAATTTGACAGTCTCAGAGATAAAGCAACAGAACTATGTCATCCAGTCATGTCATTCATTTGATATGCAGTATTAACTGATTTTCACAGAAACCTCTATTTTATATGTATTTTAGGAGAAGGAAGTCTCACTCTGTCACCCAGGCTGGAGTGCAGTGAAATGATCAGAGCTCACTGAAGACCCAAACTCCTGGGCTCAAACAATCCTCCCACTTCAGCCTCCCAAGTAACTGGGACTACAGGTACACACCATCACACCCAGCAACCTTAATTTTTTGTAGAGATGAGGGTCTCGCTATGTTACCCAGGCTGGTCTTGAATTCCTGGTCTCAAGCAATCCTCTTTGCCTGACCCTGCAAAGTGCTGGGATTACCTTGCCCAGCCAGTCCTTCTATTTTTAAAGTTTGACTATTCATTATCAGGATGGTGTTGGTCAGTTTGTCCCAGCTAATCTTTCAGTTAACAGGGCACAGCTCAATCTTGATCAATATACTTTCACCTTATTTTGACATCATTGTTTACATTTGCCAAGTATGCATTTTGGTTGTTAATACTGACCATAATAAAAATGGGTCTATGACTCAAATGTAGTTCACTGGCGCATAAAAGTAGAGATGGCAATAGTAGTGTGAATACTACAGTTCAGAATGTTAGATGTGTATAGTAAGCAAGACTTCAGTGAGAGGTATATTTAATAAGTGCCTACAATATGCCAGGCACTTCCTGCCCACATAAAGCTTACATTCTAGCAGAAGACGACAGACTTTAACAACGATGTAGCTAAGTGATATGGCTTTGCTCGGTGTTCCCACCCAAATTTCTTCTCGAATTGTAATCCCCGTGTATCAAGGGAAGGACCTGGTGGGGGGGTGATTGAATCATAGGGGCAGTTTTCTGCATGCTGCATGCTGGTTTCATCATAGTGAGTTCTCAGGAGATCTGATAGTTTAAAATTGTGAGGGAGTGGGGGTCTTGTCCCGACCCACTCCCTGCCATTCCTGCCGCCATGGCAAGACACGCTTGCTTTGCCTTCGCCTTCCACGATGATTGTCAGTTTCCTGCAGCCCCCCAGTCATGCTTCCTGTTAAGCCTGCAGAACCATGAGTTAACTAAACCTCTTTTCTTCAAAAATTACCCAGTCTCCAGCAGTTCTTTATAGCAATGTGAAAACAGATGAATAAAGTAAGTTATATGGTATATTACTAAGTGATAGCACCACAGTGGGGTTGGGGGAATAGAGCAGTGTAAGAAAATATAGGATAGGAAGTGGTACGGAGGTTGGAATTTGAAACGAAACAATCAGTTTAGACCTCTATGAGAAGATTGCATTTGAGCAAAGACTTAAAATGAGAGAGTGAACCATGGAGATGTATCTGGACTTGTCTGGAATATTCAAGGACAACAAGGAAAGAGCATGGCCAGAGCAGAGCATGCAGTGGGGAGAGTTGTGAAGGATGTCAGAGTGGAAGCCAGTAGGGGAAAGGGGCAGTTCAGGCAGGTTCTGGTAAAGTCCTTGCTTTTATTCATAGTGAAATGAGAACCAATTTCAGCCAATCACAGGGGCAATAAGTAACTGACAAAATATGACTAAAAGGATCATTCCGGCTGCTGCATGAATATAGACTCCAGAGTTAGTAATAGAAATAAGGTATCTGGGTCAACTACGTAACAATCACAAAATCTCAGCAACACGAACAGTAAGAATTTATTTAGCTCATGTGTCTGTGTGTCACTTGGAGTTCTGCTATCTAGGCTGGGTCCTCTGAGGCCATCTCAATGGGGACGAGTGCTCCTCCTCGCTGCTCCACCTCCCAGCCTCCTTGGGACCAGAAGGCTACAACTGAAATTTTCTTTTCCTAGGAATCACTTGCTTGTAGATGGCATCTTAAGCCATGATCTTGATTTAATATTAAAGTTGCTTATCACACAAAATCGTGGCCCCTGAGTGTATAGTTTTTCAGCATGCCATGTGAAGAATAGACAGTAGATCTTCTGGGCATTGACTCACCAAAATGATCTAAATGTCAAGGGGAAAGGGGCTCACAGTTTAAGGGGGTGCTAAGATATAACTTTGTACTTCATGATGCTGGATGCCAAGAGATAATTTTTTTTAAAGCTAATTATTTCAACTGCGTTGCTCACATTACATACAACATTTTACATTCGGTGTCCTGAACCTATCACTTCAAGAGCTGAGATAACATATTTTTAACGTTGGGGATAAGACATCTGCAGTTTTAAAAATCAAATTGCAGACAACTCCATCCCTGAAAGTGGCTATTCTCCAAAACTATTTTCTTGTCTTCTGAGAGAGAGAAATATATGGTTTATTAATGAGCATATTTCAAAGCCACATCTAAATATGATAGAACTGGAAGAAAAGTTACAAATACAAGCAAAGAATAAATGAGGGATCCATTCACCATCACCTTCCTTGTTGAAACATCCAGATTTCTACAGTAGGATAGTGAGGGCTGGTGGGCACTAAGACTAGGGATAGTCCTCTGGAATTTGGAGGTCATGCACTTTTCGGATACTTAGAATAATCTGACAGAGCCACCCTCCATGTCCCTTCATTACCAAAGATATAATTACAACTTAAAGATTTTCAAATTCAGGAGAAGTATAAACTAGGAATAGCAATGGACCAGATAGAAAAACTCATCTGTGTCTCTCACTCTCCACCAAACAGGGCATGGACATATCGGTGAAAGATCATCAACTATATCATGTTTCTTACCGTCACAACACTATTATGGTTGCATTTTAAAAGCAGTTTCAGTTTTACAATGAAGAAGTAGTGAATTCTTTTTCCCTTGCTAATAGTGGTCTACAGGTACACCAAATTCCTGATAGATAGCTCATATAGTGCTAACATTGAGAAATACATGCCAAGAAGCTGCAAGCAAATCCAATTCATTCTCCCACCTACCACAAGTCACGTTATACTAAGTACCTTTAACAGATAGCCTAGGAAGAAGTACAGGCAGCCTTCCACTTGAAGGTAAAAAAATACTCCTAATAATTTTCAGTCCACAACACTCAGCTGTGCCAATAAGCCAAGCCAGTTATAAGAAAGATGAAACAAGTACAGCCATAAAAACAATGACCCTTCTACATTAAAAAGGAAAAAAAAAAATACACACAACTCCATTTAGCAGCTCAATTAAGATGACCTCTAGTCATCACACTTGTTACATTGACAGCTCCTCCCTCTAACACCAGCTAGATTTGGCTTTCTCTGGTGGCCTGGAAATGACAGGGGAATTATTAGCTCTTTCTCTCCAGGCATCAGCATTTCACAAGCACTTATGGTGGCTTTAACCTTAAAAGAGTTCCTGCTCTGCGGGGTAAACTTTCCTCCATGATATGTAATTAGCCCATTGACGCATCTCCCATGCTGGGCTGATCTTCTGGAAGGCAGCATTAGCAGGTCAAGTTCAAGTGCTGAAGGCAGGTAGCACAGCTGCATAAGATTGCAGAGAGCTCTCTGTGGGGAGAGGGGTAGGCCTGAGGATCTCTGAACAAATACTGATTCCCTGGGAGACAGGACAACAGTTTAAACCATATGTTACATAACCAAAGTATGCATGTACATGTGCGCATGCACGCACACACACAATAGGTGTGCCGGCCTAACTATTCTTCCTCTGGGACACAGGTGGTTCCTCGTCCACCATTCATAGGAATTCTGAACCAGATATGGGAAGAGCTGGTCATGGGCAGAAGGAAGAGGGAGCAAAGAGGGAGACCAGAAGCTGTAATACGTGGGCAGCCCCTGAGGGACACTTGGCAAAAAGAAAATTATTGCTTCAACATCATTTTCTATTAAACACAATTACAAGAGAGAAGTCACAACCAACTATAGCTGAAATAGCAACTGATTGGAGTAAAGAATATGGGTATGATGTTAAGCAAAGCTGAGTTAGTGCAGTCATATGGAAGATAGACGCTGGCACTCACTGTCGGTTGAGCTGTGCCAGAACGTTCAGATTGTATTTCTCATTTAGGTTTGTGAGAAACATGAGGATTTTGCACTGCTGCAGAACAAAGAGAATCACAACTCGAGTTTCTCACATTTTGAAGCTGAGTTTGATTCTGACACTATCTAATTTCAACACTTAGAATCCCTCCTCATTCACGAATTTGGGGAAAACATGAAACGTGTTTTCTCTGTCTCCCCCATTCTTGCTAGGCTGATGGGTGGGTTTCCTGTTAGGAGAGTAGGCATTGCCCCCAATGGGCACCATCACCACACATGTGCATAAAACATGGCAGTGGCTGTGGTACCCAGAAAACACTCAAAAATGAATTTTCCCTCTGAGACACCACCAGCAACACCCATGCATAATGCATGAGTTCAGCCATCTGTGGAAATACACCAAAAGATTGTAAACCTGTGGCTGAAAAGATTGGGAATGTTGAAAACTCCAATCAAGGGGGCCAGGGTGTAATTTCAGAGAAACAAAACTCAAACGTGATTGTAATTTAGCAAAATAAATCTGAATCAATCTCATTGTACCCAGTTTAAGAACAGACTCTGGAACACCAAGGGGAGTGGGTGGCCTGGAGCCCAAAGAGCCCTGGTCGACAGGGCCTGTCCAGCTCCGTAACATCAAGGACATCTATTCTGCCATCGTGCAGGACTGAACCATCAGGCCATTCAGAGGCCACTGCATGTGAAGGGGAGGAACCCTGTGGCTGTTCTGGAACTCCCACCCCTGCAGTACCCAGAGCAGCTCTCCCTTGATAACTCCCACATACAGGTCTTCACTGAACATTTCATTTTTTAAAAAAGAGTGCCTCCATCTGAAAATAGCTGTCCTGGGTTAAATATCTCCAAGACTGTCTTCTCTATTAATCCTTCCCTTTGCCCTAACTTCATAGCTACTAAGCAACCTTCTGATAATTCTTCCCCTACTAAAGGGAAGAAGGCTCCCAAATGGCCAGTATTCATGTTAGTCACTTACAGTAAATATGTCCAATTGCAGACATAAAATGCAGCATAATCAGTCTCTTCTGAGTCTAATTGGCTCCAACACCCAAGTACACTCCAAGTCAAGTCACCCTCCTGTCCAGCTGAGGCCAGCCCTCTGATAAATTTGTCTCCCCTTCAAGACACTCAGTGACCCACTGGCTGTCCTTCTACGGATATCTTCACATTGCAATATGTAAGTGTGAATTAAATGGTTAACGTTGAATTGGTCAGCTGACAAGAACCCTTCTATCACAGTAAAACCCAGTGAACAAGCAAGCGGACAGTTTTTACCTGCACCTGCTGTGGTCGGGGAAGTGGTTACTAGAACAACTCAAGCAGCAAAAGAAGAGTAAAGGCCTTGTAAGTAAAGGGAAAGATTTCTGAGGATGCACGCAAACCAAAAGTTATTATTTCCCTCCTTAGAGCCAGAGGGAAGCATGAGGCCCATCCACCTGGAACAAGGGAAGTCAGTTGTATGTCTTCACGAAAAGGTGTAATTAAAACACTGTGTGGCAGGTGGTTGCAGAAGGTATTTGCTGGCGGAAAAAAATTCCTCCAGCACCTAAGCTTTGGTTGAAGCATTGTTTTAGTTCCCTATGGCTACTGTAACAAATTACTACAAGGTAATAAATTTGTGTTGTGTACTTTCCCAACACAAGTTTATGACCTTATGTGCTGTGTCCTTAAACAACACAAGTTTATGACCTTATGTGCTGTGTACTTAAACAACACAAGTTTATTACCTTACAGTGCTAGGAGTCAGAAGTCCAAAATCAGTCTCACTGACCTAAAGCCCAGGTGTAGGCGAGCTGGTTCCTTCCGGAGGATCTGAGGGAAGAGTCTGTTTCCTTGCCTTTATCTGCTTCTGGAGGCTAGCTGCATTCCTTGGCGCAGAACCTTTTCCTCGCATGGTTCCAACCTCTTGCGTCCGTCATCACGTTTCCTACGACTAACTGGGATCACCTGATCCCTGCTCTATACAGACTCTGTGGTTACATTGGACCCACCTGGATGCTCCAGCCCACTAGTTCCATCTCAATAGCCTTAATCACACTTGCAAAGGGCCTTTCAGTGTGTAAGGTAACATATTCACAGGCTCCAGGGATTTAGATGTGGCCATCTTTGGGAGCCATTATTCAGCCCACCACAAGTGTCATAGCCATGGGTGGGAACAGGAGTAAATCGCCGACTGAAATACAATTGCTAATCCTTAAAGGCTGAGCTCTGGATGGTTGCATTCTCAAAGACAAGAGAAGTCTTTGTAATTTAGATACCAACTCTGCCTCAGGAAGAAGATACACATGTGAAGTGGGCTGGCCTGGGTTAGTGTGGCACTCAGGTCACCACAGGACATTCACATGGACCAACACAATTCCCAGGACTGGCGCAATGTAAGGAGAAAATACTAATAAGGCCCAACAGACACCTCCCAATCCCAGCCAATTTGATATTTGAATGAGTAATTGACACCAGATTCTCAAACATAAAGAGCACGTAGCATATTTAGGATCTATGTGGCTTTATTTTACAATCTATAAACTGAAAAGAAAGCTGTGCTCTACACGGTGTTCTTAATTATTTCTTCTTCTTGTTTTCATGGAGTCCTGGGTAAAGAATTCCTTAGGTAGAGAATTCCTTTAGGTCTCGTTTGGCAAGTAACCTAACCAAAGGTCCTAACTAAAGCTGGTGGTCACCATGCCTAGGTCCGAGGTGGCACTGAGGGTCAACGCCATACATGACAGTCCTGTTGACTGTGCCTCCCGTTCTGATGTCAGGCATGCTGAGAGGCCCTCATTAGCCTGAATATCTCTCCAGCCACACCTGTCACAAGACTGTAAGTCAAAATCTGTTTCATATCAAGCTTGGCTTCCAAATTAGATCTCTTTGAATACACACTTGTCCTCTTTGGCCACGTGGCCATGAACAACTTACTTAACTCTTCTGAACATTAGTTTCATCATCTATAAAATACAGATAATAATCTATATTGTAAAATATGTCTACAGTATATCTTGCATTATGACTGTAATGGATAAAGTAGAATTATAAATAATGTTGGAGCATAGCATTCAGTGAATAGTAGCTATTGTTATTGATACGTTTTTCTGATCTGTGAAACTGGGATAATGATACACACAAGATTGTTGTAAGAACTGAGTGAGTACCTTATGATAAGCACCTGACGCAGTATCTGACACTTAGAAGATGCTCAGTACGGATTCATTCCCAATCCCCTCTTTCCCTGCATCCTCACAATTACTCTGTTGAGGTTATCAAAAAGGGGGAACCATCGGCTCCAGGAAACTGCTGTCAAAATCAACCTTTCACCTGAGACAACCCTCCACCCCACCCTATCCCTCTCCTGCCGGTTCAGAGGCACAGACTCATTTTTCAGATTATCTCAACGTGTACCCCTGCCCTTAGCCTGCCCCTAAGGAGACAGGGGAAACTGCTTCCAATGAGACAGGACACTAAGGTGTGCAAGAAGATGTCTACTAAGGGCCTCTTATTGAAAGATCCTATGAGTGACAGAAACACAGCTTTATCAAGCTTAACAAGAAAAAGACAGAGTGAGAGATTTGTTGACTCATATAACAGAAAAATCCGGTAAGCATATCTGGTAAATATGACTGGATCCAGGTATTTAAAAGATGTCAAGAATTGTGTCTTGCTCTATCTCTTTACTTTGCTTTCCTCTGTTCTCTTTCTCTTTGTCAAGAAGCTAAACCCCTCAGGTGGTCCCTGGTCACCAGCTTAGCACAGAGAGAGCCTCTTTCTCAATAGTTCCAACAAGATCCGTGGGCCAAAATTCACTGAACCATTTTGAAACAGGTAACCATCCCTAGACCAGTCAGTTAGCCAGAGGAAGGTAGTATGCTTTCGCCAGGCCAAGGAACATGCCCACCCTTGCAGCTTAGATATATATGTTGAGGGGAAGAGGAAATAGTATCAGCTCCCATCCGAATTCCATGGATTGAGAGTTGGGGGATGAGGAGTTTGCCAAAACAACAGTGATAGGATTAAAAGAAGTAGAAGCAGATGCTGGAGAAGCAAAATCTTCCAGAAGATGGGGGCCTGGGTCATAAAGGGGGGCCTGGGTCAGCTTGGCAACATGAGGTCTCCAGGCCAGTGTAGCAGGCCCTGGAGGTGGGAGGAGAGACATGTAATTTCTAAGCAGCTCTTCAGGTTACAGTTCTTGCTTTGTCTGCCTGTCATTAAGTGGATTACCACAACCCATCAGCCTTTCAAAACAGTTCCTACAATCTCCATGGTTCTTTTTATAAAGAACAGCGTGCTATAAAGAGCACTTTATAAGAGCTTACATTCTCAGAGTGTGAATCAAGGTCTGGGTTAAGCCAAACAAACAGCCATTTAACCTTGCTGCTCTGTCATGGACAAGCAGGGTGAAGGGAAGGATATGGGCTAAGACAGGTGAGCAGAAGGAGGTCAGAGAGCTGATAGCCCCCGTGCTTGAGTCACCTTGTTTCTCAAAGGATGCTCTGAAAATGGATAATAAAAACAAGAAAAGAATCTTAAAAATCCATTTGTTGATCAGATTATTGTGTGGGCCCCTACCAAACCTGACCACATTGAAAATGGCCATTTGTTCCTGATTCAAAGCATCCCATCTCCTAATCAGCCCTTAATCCCTAATAGCTCTCCAGTTCCTTCCATGGTTACCAAGTCCCCTTCTTTTGAACAACCAAGGGCCTCAGGAAAGACTAAATAAATTATAACCATTAGTTCCTTTTATCTACTGCTTTATTTCAAGGACTTCTGACAGGTTCAAGAAGCATAATTTTACCCAATCCCAAGGCATGCCAGCTTGTTCTGTTCAAATTCCACCCAACCCCTTGCTTTAGAAGATGTTTGAGTGATTCTGTTTGCGTCGTCTGTCTCCTTACAGACGAGTTATATCATCAGTCTGTAATTCCCAAGGATAAGCCAAGGATTCTGCTTTGGCATCTGCAGTGTAAAATAAATGTGGCTTAAATTAAAAATAGAGCAAAGTTCTGACCTGTTTGGCCATGGCTCTATATAGCCTGCTTTTCAGGATGAAATGGTTTTGTACCAAATTGGCAAGATAGCCAAAAATATGCTTAACCCTGGCCGCAGATGAAAATCATTCAAGGAAGTTTTCTAAAATAACCATGCCTGGGCTTCGCCCCAAACCAATTAAACACACATCTTTGGATTTGGGGCCTAAGTTCCGGAATTTTCTTTCAAGTGTGCAGAGGAGTTGAGAACTACTGGGAGAAGATGTTGGGGATCTCGGGACATTGAGTCCAAGTCAGCATTTATGATTAATCTTCAGGCTGGTGTCACCTGAGAAAAAAGTCTGAGGAGCTGTGAGTCCCATTTATCATGTCTTGAGTATGTAAAGAGTATGAGTTTATGAATTAAAGGATCTTGAGTCAGCTTTAAAAGAGGTCAAATTTTCGTGCTTATGAGAAAAAAAAAAAAAAAAACTCTGTCCAGTCATAAAGGAGGACAATGACCAATAGAGGAAGCTTGTCACAAAAAGTATAACATATCAGATCACCCGGGTACAGTTAGCAAAATCTTGCAGTGACAACACGTCAACATGCTCACTCTTCCCAGACTTGGATGCTCATTTGCTATACGCCCTTGGATACATCTAGTACCCTCCCTTGCCAATTTACTAACTTAAGGAATGAGCATGGCCTTCATGATACTTAAGAGATCCTTTAAAGAAACAAAAGGGATTCACCACTATCTAAAACTAACTTTTGACCTATAATAACTGAATGAAAAAACAGTCAGCAGAAGTTAATGGAAGAGACAGGCAAGTCCTCCTAATAAATACTACCTTTACCTCCCTCCCCATTGCTTTAATTCTGTTACTTAAATAAACAAGGTACAAAAATTCTGGAAATGCAACAAACTAGGTAGAGAATATAAGGTTCCCCCAGTGCACTGAAGATAAACACTTTGAAAAGTAAGCTAATCAGAGATACTCAGAACTGAATTATGTTCAGGGTAAATTGAAGATTCAGAAGTCTTAATCTGTTAAAAAGTGTAAAAACTCACAAGTTTTCAAAGAGTACCCCAGATCTACAGATGTATTTGTGTGTTGTCAAAATTTCTTTTTTGTTACAGAGAAACAGGAGATAATAATAAAACTGAAGTGGAGGAGATGGTATTAACCATTGCAAAGCCACTTGACAATGAAAACTAGCACATAAAAACTAAACAATAGGCCGGGCGTGGTGGCTCACACCTGTAATCCCAGCACTTTGGGAGGCTGAGGCTAGTGGATCACAAGGTCAAGAAGTCGACAGCATCCTGGCCAACATGGTGAAATCCTGTCTCTACTAAAAATACAAAAATTAGTTGGGCATGGTGGCATGTCCCTGTAGTGCCAGCTACTCGGGAGGGTGAGGCAGAAGAATTGCTTTAACACGGGAGGTGGAGGTTGCAGTGAGCCGAGATCACGCCATTACACTCCAGCCTGGCAACAGAGTAAGACTCTATCTCAAGGGGGAAAAAAAAGAAAAAAGTAAACAATAATACACAGTGAGAAAGACTAGAGTCAAGGTTGACATACCAATGCATCTTGGCATTTATTCTTTCAGAATCTTCAGTACTCCTAAGACAAGTAGCTGAGAAGGTGGAGAAGGTGAACTTAAACTCTTTTTTTTTTTTCCTATGAGATGGAGTTTCACTCTTGTTGCCCAGACTGGAGTGCAGTGGTGTGATCTCAGCTCACGGCAACCTCCACCTCCCGGGTTCAAGCAATTTTCCCGCCTCAGCCTCCCAAGTAGCTGAGATTACAGGTGCCTGCCATCACGCCTGGCTAATTTTTTTTTTTTTTTTTTTTTTTTTGTATTTTTAGTAGAGATGGGGTTTCACCATGTTGACCAGGTTGGTCTTAAACTCCTGACCTCAAGTGATCCGCCTGCCTCAGCCTCCCAAAGTGCTGGGATTACAGGCATGAGTCACTGCACCTGGTGGACTTAAACTCTTTATGTGAGCTCCATTGTCAGAAGGACAGAACCTGAGAAGCAAGCTAGTTAATTCCTTCTAGGCCTAAGGACCTAGCCTTAGTGGGCAATGTTATTTTGATTCTAATGAGTATAATGAACAACTGGTGTTCTCTTCATGTGCAGGTAACTGAGATGGAGCAAAGACATTTCATTTCATAATTTAAAGACCCCTGTGTCAAGTATCAATGTATAGACATTGTACCTTAGTAGACAATCTAACTCTTAGACTTAGTCCCATCAAAACAATGGTTAACATCTTATCCTCTCCTTCCTTCCTTCTTCCATTCACTCTTTCAGGAAACAAATATTTGTTTTCTATTGTGTGACAGACTGAAGAAAAGTATGATGGATACAGAGTTTAAAAAACCAACAAACTCCCTTCATTCCAGGAGTATGGTAAGAGTTATGATTAAGAAATGCCTAGAATGCAATGAGAGGGAAGCCTAACACACATGTGAGGGTCAGGAAAGGCTGTACCCAAGTATCAACTGAGCTGAACACTGAAGAAATAAATACCATCCCCCCAAAAACTGGAAAAGTGCATTCTAAAGGGAAGCATTTATACAATATTAAGGGATGTCCTTTGAAGGGGAAGAGCTTCCACGCATTCCAATACAGTTGCAATATGAAGAACTTAAAGTGAGAGAGATGGGCAAAGCTAAAGGGGCGGACCAAATCAGGAAGGGTTTTGCAGGCCTATTATAGGGTTTGGATTTTACGCTGAAGGTAATGTGGAGCCACTGGAGGTTTGAAGCATCGTGTGATGAATAGAGCCACAGAGTGAGGGATGGATTGGAAGATGGAGAAAATAGATAGGAGAGCCAGTTAAAAACGTTCATTACAGGCTGGGCGTGGTGGCTCACGCCTCTAATCCCAGCACTTTGGGAGGCCGAGGTGGGCGGATCCCGAGGTCAGGAGATTGAGACCATCCTGGCTATCAGGGTGAAACCCCATCTCTACTAAAAACACAAAAAATTAGCCGGGCATGCCGGGCGTGGTGGCCGGTGCCTGTAGTCCCAGCTACTCGGGAGGCTGAGGCAGGAGAATGGCCTGAACCC
>NW_012118043.1:3481503-3483089 GCF_000951035.1 Colobus angolensis palliatus
ATTAGCCGGGCATGCCGGGCGTGGTGGCCGGTGCCTGTAGTCCCAGCTACTCGGGAGGCTGAGGCAGGAGAATGGCCTGAACCCAGGAGGCGGAGCTTGCAGTGAGCCAAGATCGCACCTCTGCACTCCAGCCTGGGCGACAGAGCGAGACTCCATCTCATAAATAAATATATATATATATATTTAATGTTATATATATATTTAATGTTCATTACAGCAAAACTGTAATCAAGGAAATTGAGGGTCTCCAAGACAGGAGTGAGGAGGGTAGAGCAGAGGGGCAGGAGACAATCAGAGGGACACGGCACATGGAGACTCAGTGGAAGGGGGACTGGGCAAGGCCCAACTTCTGCCTTAAATGACTGGTAGGGGGGCAGAGCAAGATGGCCGAATAGGAACAGCTTCAGTCTCCAGTTCCCAGCATGAGTGACACAGAAGACGGGTGATTTCTGCATTTTCAACTGAAGTACTGGGTTTATCTCACTAGGGAGTGCCAGACAATCGGTGTTGTCAGCTGTTGCAGCCCGACCAGCAAGAGCTGAAGCAGGGGGAGGCATCGCCTCACCTGGGAAGCGCAAGGGGGAAGGGAATCCCTTTTTCTAGCCAGGGGAACTGAGACACACAACACCTGGAAAATCATGTAACTCCCACCCCAATACTGCACTTTAAGCAAACAGGCACACCAGGAGATTATATCCCACGCCTGGCCGGGAGGGTCCCATGCCCACGGAGCCTTCCTCATTGCTAGCACAGCAGTCTGCAATCTAACTGCAAGGCAGCAGCGAGGCTGGGGGAGGGGCGCCCGCCATTGCTAAGGCTTAAGTAGGTAAACAAAGCCCTGGGAAGATCGAACTGGGTGGAGCTCACAGCAGCTCAAGGAGGCCTGCTAGTCTCTGTAGACTCCACCTCTGGGGACAGGGCACAGTTAAACAACAACAACAACAAAAAAAAAAGCAGCAGAAACCTCTGCAGACGCACATGACTCTGTCTGCCAGCTTTGAAGAGAGCAGTGGATCTCCCAACACAGAGGTTGAGACCTGAGATCGGACAGACTGCCTGCTCAAGTGGGTCCCTGACCCCTGAGTAACCTAACTTGGAGACATCCTCCACTAGGGGCACACCGACACCTCACACGGTGGAGTACACCCCTGAGAGGAAGCTTCCAAAGCAATAATCAGACAGGTACACTCGCTGTTCAACAGTATTCTATCTTCTGCAGCCTCTGCTGCTGACACCCAGGCAAACAGGGTCTGGAGTGGACCTCAAGCAATCTCCAACAGATCTACAGCTGACGGTCCTGACTGTTAGAAGGAAAACTAACAAGCAGGAAGGACACCCACACCAAAACCCCATCAGTACGTCACCATCATCAACGACCAGAGGCAGATAAAACCACAAAGATGGGGGAAAAGCAGGGCAGAAAAGCTGGAAATTCAAAGAATAAGAGTGCATCTCCCCCTCCAAAGGAATGCAGCTCATCACCAGCAACGGATCAAAGCTGGACGGAGAATGACTTGGACGAGATGAGAGAAGAAGGCTTCAGACCATCAAACTTCTCAGAGCTAAAGGAGGAATTACGTACCCAG
>NW_012118043.1:3487408-3518822 GCF_000951035.1 Colobus angolensis palliatus
GCACACCAACATGGCACAAGTATACATATGTAACAAACCTGCACGTTATGCACATGTACCCTGGAACTTAAAGTATAATAAAAAAAATTGTAAAAAAAAATAAATAAATAATAATAAATAAATGACTGGTAAGTGATGGAAAGAGAGAAACCTCAGAGGAAAACCACATTTGGGACAAGATCAATGAGTTAAATTTTAGTATTAGTTGTAATCTGGGTTTCATCAGCAAGTGAATTTATCAATCTGGGCCTGGGAGGTGAAGCTTGACCAGCAGTACAAGCACAAGAGTAGTGATACAGGCTGGAGGTAGAGGCAATTGCCCATGGAAGTCATGTTTGTGGGATGGAAACATGGTCAAGGCCAGAATCCTCTTTCTGGGAATATATGAGTTGACAGTGATGAAATGTCTAAAGCCTAATGAGGAACTTAAAGCCCAGCAAACATTTCAATGTACCAGTGGTGGTAGCATTTATGAAACATTTCTCAGGTGCCAGGCAGTGCATGGCTGTGCATGAGTGATCCTCATTTAATCCTCAAAACAAGGTTGGGGGAGGGTTCCTCCATTATTATCCCCATTTTTCAGTTAAGTAAAACTGAGACTTATAGAGCTTAACAAAATGAACCAAAGTGATGCATTAACTGGCCCAAAGTGAAGGAGCCAGGTTTTAAAGTTCATTTTATCACTCAGCAGAGTACAAATCTTAACTAATGTGTGGTGGTTCAATACCACATACTACTTACAAAAAAGAGTTTTTCTTTTTCTCTGCTCTTTGCCAAGAAAAGTGGTATAATTTTTAAAATGAAACTTTAAAATAACAAACTTAATGATTTGAAGGCTAGGAGAAAAGAAAAAAGACATGGTTCACTAAGATCACATCAGAAACTGCCTTGGCCACAGCCTGCCTGTGTTTTGGGGGGGAAAGGACAACGTGGAGAACAGATGTCAGTCAGTAGGATTCTTCCTTTCTAGATGTGACAAGCGCAAGATGATATTTTAGTCTAGTTCATGCCACATGGGAAAGACTCATGCAGAATGGGTGGTCCAGGGACCAAGATGCCAAAGCACAATAAACTTTAAAGGCAGGGTGGAACTTTGCCAAAAGGGCTTATTTTCTTCAGCGAATCATCAAAAAAGAAAGTGCCTTTTCAATTCCTTGACATCAGACAAGATGGTTCTCACATGCTTTTTCCTTTTTTTTTTTTTTTTCCTGGAAATCTGTATCTCAGCAGGGAGGTCTGGGCTTGGGCCTGGTTTTGTTTTCCACAGCTTGTGGTGTTCAGACACAGGCTCGGCAGGAGCCTGACCTCATCTCAGAAAGGGGGTCCTTGAGGGCAACCGTGCTGATGCAGCCTTCCACAGAATCCCACAAAGGATTTGTGTTTTCCTCTTTCATTTCACATGGCTGACTGGAGCCAATCAGCTCATGGAGCCAATCAGCTCAGGAACTGGTTTCTTGGTTTTTTGGGGTTTTTTTAAGGTGAGTGTTTTTCTTCTCTTCACTAAACACAAGACTGACCAATATTCTCTCTGTTTGTGTGTGTCTCATTTTCTCATTCTCTGTGTATATGTGTGTCTCATCTTCTCTCTGTCACTCTCTCACACACACACACGAACACACACTCCTTCCTTTCTAGCACAATCTTACTGCCTTGATGAAGAGTGCAGTGAAGCTGAAAACAAATGCAGGAAGTGACAGACGACACAAGCATGTGTCCAATTAGCAATAAGAAAATTATAAGCACGGGTGGTGACCACTCATGTTGAACAACCAGCTCAGCAAAGAGCCTTGCTCCACGTCTCGCTGATCTAATTAGAACCACTCATGCCACGAGCGACCTGTCTTCTGCATTTTCCGCATGCTGCAGTGCTCATGCTCTCTCAGGCATTCATGAGGGACACGGAGCCATCAATAGTTTTCATTAAGCCACAGACTTGCAAGCTTGTCAGATGCACCATATTTTATCAATTCTACAACAAGCTTTTCTGCCCACATTTTAACATCTTTAAAATCACAATATGCTTCAGAATCAAGGCAATCATAGTATGGTTGTCATTGCCTCTGAGTGGCAAACTTGGTCACTGCTGTTCATATTGTCATAGTTTCAACTGAGTAAAATATGTGGTTACAAAATGGGTGCTGGGGTTCAGTGATGTTTAAAAGTTCCTCAAAATGTTATTCTACATATTGGCATTCATACAACGAGCTATTGTGTATGCAGAAAGTTGAATAGGGCTGGGATGTAAATTTTACATTTGTGAGGCAAATATTTGTTGTTATAGGAACAAATGCAATTTCATACTTTCTCACAAAGCGACAACAAATGGTTTCATAACACCTAATAACACAAAAAAAATCCACAAAAAATGAAGCAGTTACATTTGCTCCACATCAAGCAATGCAACGGAAAGTAAGAGTAATTGCCAGGTCTCTCACAAGAGAGGAAAGAAATTTCCAAGCAGTAAGGGGCCAGTATTACGGACTCAAGAGTCATGCGGAACTACTGTTAAGACATTATGTCAGAATTTAAAATAACTTTTTAATCTTAGAGATTCATAAAGTAGTAGTACATCTAGATAGTTTCTTAGGTTTGATGAAATATAGTATGACCACAACAACTTTCACACCCAGGAAAACACAAAACTCCCTTTAAAGTGCTTGAGAATTTGTAAAAGGGTGACTCTCATTTCATGAGATAGTATCCACTTGCTAACTTCGATTGAGATAGAGCTAGGTTCCGAGCACCCAAAGGCATCACCACCCTGTAGCAGATGTGGTTGGTTGCCATTCCCCACCCTGTCTTTCTTGCTAACAGAACTTTGAATTGATTCAAGGCTTAGGGGTCTTGTGCTTCAGAGGAGACTTGGCCTTTCTCCACCCCAGAGGATCTTCATGAATTGATCCCATGATGGTAATCTCAATCTCTTCTCTTTCCCACTGGTTTTTTAGAAGTGGGCCTGTAACCTAGTTCTGAGCAATGAGATGAGAAGGGATGAGAGTGAGAGGGTGGGGAAGATTTCTTGGATCTTTAAAAAAAGAAAACAAAAGATGCATGAGAAGAAACCTCTTTTCTACCTCTGGGCTTGGTGATGCCTGGAGCTACTTTAGCCGGCTTGAAACTATGAGAGAGGCTACCTGAAGAACCAAGTCACACACTAAAGACAGCGGAGAGGGAAAAGAGGGGGGACCTGGATCCTTGATGACATCACTAAGCCACTTTTTAACCAGGCCTAAAACCTTAGCTTCTGGTTATGTGAGTTCAGCCCATTGTTAGTAATTGAGTTTTGTGTTGCTTGCACCCAAAGACCCATAATTGATACAGTCCAATGTCCCCACTACTGCCACAAAGCCACCTTCTCCTCTAGACTTTGTGAAACTCCCACTTGGAATGAATGAATAAAATATGCACGTTAAAATAAAGAATATGAAAGCATGGTCAACTCTGAACTGAGCTGGACAGTCAATATCTACTAGAGTTTGTTCGACTCTATGGACCTCACATTTCTTGAGGGATGAGGGAGTCACATATTAAGAAAAACACTGACAAAATACAACTGGAACCTGTCCAAAAGAACAATCTGGTATTTGTAATTTTATTGAATACATTTGTTGAATAAATTGCCAGAATGATAAAGTAATATCAAAATCATGTGAGAAAGAGAGGGTTGAAAATATTTTATCTCGTGGGAAAAACAATTTTTGTTTGGGATAGGGGAGCAGAGTCTCTTCCAGGAATTGAAGGAGCAGCCTATATAAGAGGGATGACATTGTTTCTGAATGGCTCCAATGTGTAAAACTAGAATACAGTCTTGTATTAAAGTAATGGCAAAAACCACAATTACTTTTGCACCAACCTAGTAATTCATACATTCTATCAACAAAGTTTTATTGACCTAACAGTCAGAACCTGCCCTCATGAAACCTATAATCTGGTGGGGCAGATGGAAGACAAGCAAACAAGCAAATAAATTCTTACGAAGTGTAATGTGTAGAGGAAATAAAATAAGGTGCTGTAAGAGAGAAGAGGGAAGGAATTCTAAAGTAAATCACACAATAAGAAATGACGTTTCTAGACCGGGCACGGTGATTCATGCCTGTAATCCCAGCACTTTGGGAGGCCAAGGCAGGCAGATCACCTGAAATCAGGAGTTTGAGATCAGCCTGGCCAACATGGTGAAACCCCATCTCTACTAAAAATACAAAAATTAGCTGGGCATGGTGGCGGGCACCTATAATCCCAATTACTCGGGAGGCTGAGGCAGGAGAATTGCTTGAACCCAGGAGGCGGAGGTTGCAGTAAGCCAAGATTGCACCACTGCACTCCAGCCTGGGTGACAAGAGCGAGACCCTGTCTCAAAAAAAAAAAAAAGGAAAGAAAAGAAAAAGAAATGATATTTCTGAGACAGTTGTATTTCAACTGAGACCTAAACAATGAAAAGATGCTAAGAGAGCAGGGAGGACATTTCAGGGGACGTAACAGCATGTAAAAAGGCCCTGACGTAGAAAGAACCTGGCCTTAGAATCAAGGCAATTGTTGTATGGTTGTCGTTGCCTCTGAGTGGCAAATGTGGTCACCGCTGTTTATGTTGTCATCCTTTCAACTGAGTTAAGTATGTGTTTGCAATAATAGGTTTTGAGTTTCAATGACATTTATAAGACCCTAAAAATATTGTTCTATATATTGGCAATCAAACAACGAACTATTGTATGTGTGGAAAAGACACACAAAAACAGGACTGGGGTGGAAATTTGACATTTGACATTTGGGACACACTAAAGCAGCCAGAGTGCATGGCTGAATGAGGACATGGAGGAAAGGAAAGAACAGGAAAATGGTGAGGGGGCCCACATAATAGAGAGCTTTAAGCCATCTAAAAGTTTGAATTTTATTTTAAATACAAAGGAAAGCCATGCCATGAAAAGTCTTTAAAAAGTTGAATAATTCAAATTAAAATTTTAAAAGATCACTGGCTGTGGTCTGAAAATTAGTTCTTAGGGGAATGTCATCACTGTTCCAGGAATTGCAGTGATGGCAGTAGAGATGGAGAAAAATGGACATTTTCAAGACATGTTTTTTAGTTATAATGTAGGACTTGCCGACAGAGGCAGGCAGAATGAGTGAAAGCAAGAAATCAAGGGTGATTCCCTAATCTCTGGTTGAAACAAATTGGGAGAAGGTGGTACCATTTGTCAAAGAAGAAGGCTGAATGAAAAGGTCTGGGAGGGTGGAGAATGGAGTATTCCATTTTAGATATGTTAATTTAAGATGCTTGTGAAATAGCCAACTGGAGGAGTCCAGATGGCAGTTGGATATATGAGTCTAGAGCGCAGAAGAGTGTGCTGAAAAGGACCTACAAACTTGGGATCCATTAACTTCTGGATGCTATTTAAACTCGTGGATTTTAAAAATGGATGAATTCATATAAGGCAAAAGTATGTAAGAAAAAGATGGTTTAACACCAAGCCCTGTGGAACCGAGAGACTGGGTAGAGGTAGGATGTTAGCCAAAGACAGTTAAAAAAAAAAAAAAGAGAGAGAAGAAAAAGAAGAAAGAAAGAACAACAAAGAGAAAAACCAGAAGTGCATGCTATCATGGAAGTCAACCAGATGTTTCAAGCAGTGGTCTGTCAGCTACAGCAAAATCATTTGAAAGATAAGTAAATTGATGACAGAGTAAAGTAACATCGGATTTATAAACTAGAGGTTGCTGGTAGCCTTGACAAGAGCTGTTTCAATGTAGTGGTACAGACAAGACTAGAAGGGAGAAGGCTAACCAGTGATTGAGTGGCAAGAAAGTAGAGATGGCTTATGGGGACAACTCTTTCATGACATTGGCTATGAAGAGGCTCAGGAGATGCAAGGAGAAAATAGCAACAACAACAAGCAGAAAAGTTGCCATTTATTTTCTACTATCAGCCACCAAATTGTCTCCAATCTTTACAACAACTCCAGGTAGTAGATATTACCATCTCTGGTTTATAGAAACTCAGTGAAGTTAAGAACCATGCCTAAAATTATACAGTATACTCATTTTCTCTGCTGTGTAACAAATTACACAAATTTAGCAGCTTAAGATAACACACATATATTATTGCACAGTTTCTGTGGGTCAAAAGGCCAGAAATGGCTTAAGTGGGTCCTCTGCAAAGCTGTAATCAAGGTGTCAGTCAGAGATGGTTTTTATCTGGAGGCTTGCCTGGGGAAGGGACTATTTCCAAGCTCTCTCAGGCTGATGGTAGAATTTATTCCCTGTGGCTATAGAAGTTATGACAGCTTGCTTCTTTAAAGCCACCACTGGAGATAACAAGACAATACACTAGGGACATGGAGACTTATATAATGTAACATAATTATGGGAATGGCATCATCTTTGCCACGTAATATAATGTAATCACAAAGTAATGGATTAACAATCCATTACCTTTGCCATATTCTATGGGTTAGAAGTAAGTCATAGGACTTAACCTAAACTCAAAGGAAAAGGATTATATAATACAAAGGCATGAACACCAGGGGCAAAAGTCCTGGGGTCACCTTAGTGTCTGCCCCACTCACACTTGGTAAGTGGCTCTTGTGGAATTTCATTCTATTTTATTTCAATACCGATTCCCTTTCAGTTTGACAATGTAGCCTCACAAATATAGGAATACATTTCTA
Source organism: Colobus angolensis palliatus (assembly GCF_000951035.1). Taxonomy (NCBI): domain Eukaryota; kingdom Metazoa; phylum Chordata; class Mammalia; order Primates; family Cercopithecidae; genus Colobus; species Colobus angolensis. The sequence continues at coordinate 3,494,065 of NW_012118043.1, forward strand.
AAAATGTAGAGCCTTCTGAAAATTGAATATATTGGCTACAAAGGTACTAAATTCTCTATCACTAGGATGTCCAAGCTTAAGTTGGACAATCATTTGATGTGGATGTGGCCAAAAGGCCTTACACTTTAATGAGGGTACTGTGGGGCAAGACATGGGTGGAGGAAGGTGTTGAGCTGGGTGACTTCCAAGGTGCTTCTTAACCTTAAAGTTCTGATTTTTTTCAGGCACTCTATAGAATCACAGAATTTAAGATTGGAAGGAGTCTTTAAGATGAAGCCCAGCCCCTATACTTAGGAAAACTGAGGTCTAGAGAAGCAAAAACTTATTTCAGGCTCAGTGCAAGCCACTGGTGACAGGAAATTAATAGACATAATTCCTGTCTTCAAGAAGGTTATAACCTAATCAGGAGAAAGCAGTAAAAGTGTAACATAACATACAACAAATAAATTCTATTATATAATTATGTTTAAGGCACCCCAGATATTCAGAAGAAGAGAGGAAACTCAGGAGGAGGGACAAGCTGTAGGGGCAGATGATTGGGTCAGATTCATACCAGTAGACGTTTGAGGTGCCTAAGGTACAGCCAAGTGATGTTATCTAGTACGGGGCTTCTCCAACCTTAAAGTGCACACAAATTCACCTGGAAATCTTGTTAAAATGCAGCTTTCAACTTGGCAGCTCTGGGGCGGGGCCTGAGATTCTGCTTTTCTAACAAGCTTCCAGGTGGTACAGGGATTCTTTAGCCTCAGACCATACTCTGAGTAGCAAAAATCTACTAAGGAAGTTACTAACCAGATCTCAAATATCTGCCCTTTGACCACTCCTTTCCAACCTCATTCTGCCATCTGCTCTCTGAACTGGAGAGATGAGAAGCCAGTGCCAAATGAGGAGGAGAGACACCGAGGGGATTTCCAGACAAAAGCACCTTTACCACAGGCCACGTGGGACAATCAGGTTACCTGGGAAGGGAAGATGCCCTTGAGTGACGCGAAGAATTCATCCACTATTTCTCACCTTAGGCTCACATTCACGAACCTGCCTTCTTAAGGGAATACAAAAATGAATGACTTAGTAATGCAGATGGGTATGTCTGATTAACTGAGAACTGTACCTTTGATGTGTTAGACAGTTTCAATATAGAGGGTGAAATCTAAAAAATGGTAGGTGGGAGTAGGACACAAAAAGAGAATCAGGACTCAGTGGAGAAGAGGCCAGAGCTAGAAGAGTGTCCTCAGATGTCCTTAACACCTAGAACCACTCTATGTAAGAATAAATTATGAACATGCTGCATCTACAATTCTATGGGACTATTTTATCCATCAAGGCACTCTAGGTGCAATGCCCATGTCGTGTGAGTTCTTCAGGGACCTACAAAAATGTTTGAGGCCACAATATAAAACCACTGGCTCCCACATGTGAAAATAAACTAGGAAAATATAAATTAATCAATATTTATTGTCAAAATATATTATTTTAACCTCATTAGTTGTTCAGTTTAGTTTTTATAAAAAGTTCATTACATCTGAAAACCATTTTAAAGTTAGATTTGCTCACCTTGCCAAAACTCCTGAGCGAGTTATGATGATTGCCAAGAAAGAATAACAAATGGCCAATTAAGTAAATTTCCAGTAGCCAGTCATTTCTAAAGAATCATACAGAATTTGTGTCTTATTTTACATCTAAGTATATATCTTTTTGATGCAGTCTTTATATGTGTATTAATACATATATAAGGTGATACTACATATATAAGGTGATAATATATAAGGTGATGTGAGTTCTGAAGCCTGGCACTGGCTTTAGAATGTGGCAGTTCTTTGTGAAAAATTATAAACTGAAAAAAGGAGATGACTGTCCAGTTGACAATAACTGTTCAGGTGAAAATTACGAGATTTTTTAGGGTTTTACTCAAAGTAGTCTAAAGATAAAAGAAACTAATGAATTCACTCATTCAGCAATACTGATTGAGCACCTACTATGTGCCAGGCACTATTCTGGGCAAAGGAATACAGCAGTAAAACAGTTAAAGTAGCAGACACCAGTGTAACGAAAGAGTGAATTAAAATAGAGCTCACCAAGCCATACTCACCCCTTGGCCTGAGGGGGGGCCAGGAGAGCCTGACGGAAGGGAAGTGGACCACATGGGCTCCTGGGAGCTGCCCTTGCTTCCTCAGAGATTGAAGAAAATTCACATGGATGCAAGGCCTACTTTGTGCCAAATTCTGTGCCTAGGGCTGTTTCATTATCTTTCTTTTTAAGATGGAGTCCCACTCCGTCACCCAGACCGGAATGCAGTGGTACGATCTCAAGTCACTGCAGGCTCCACTTACCAGGCTCAAGTGATCCTCCCACCTCAGCCTCCCAAGTAGCTGGAATTACAAGCATGCACCACCACACCCAGCTAATTTTTGTATTTTTAGTAGAGACAGGGTTTTGCCATATTGGACAGGCTGATCTCAAACTCCTGACCTCAAGTGATTTGCCTACCTCAGTCTCACAAAGTGCTGGGATTACAGGCCTGAGCCACTGTGCCTGGCCCCTTTCATTGTTTTGTGTAATCCTTCTGACAGCTTTCTGAGGGCTTGTCATTTCTATATTAACAACAAGGAAACTGAGCCTCAAGTGCTTGGCCACCTGCCCAAGGTCAGGTAGCTCGTACATGAGTGAGCCAGTTAGGATTCAAGCCCAGGGCTGTCTGACCCCAAAGCCACACTTCTTCCTTCAGACACCCTTCCTGAGGGGCAGCCACCCTGAGGATGTCATGCTGGGGAAGCTCAGTCAACGGGAGTGGTTGGCAAGAACCAGAGAGACAGGGCTGTGCTGTTAGTACCATGCCTCTGTCACTACCCAGGGACACAGCCCCACTCAGAGCTGGCTGTCAGAGAACTCCAGACAGTGGCCTTGAAGGGTCTAGATGTGCTTTGTCTTCATCCTCACTTACCTCACCTTTAAATAAACACCTCTCTCGCCTGGAGCAGGGTTACCTGGATTCTAAGGCAGGGCATTCTTATGGCTGCCCCTTCCCCCCAGCACCTTTTACTCCTTCCGATGGGCATCGTGGCTGAGCGATGCTTGATGCTTTGAGGTGGGAGCTCAATGTCCCCCACCTTACTAGCCAGCTTGAAAAAGTGCCACTTCCTCCCTTGAAGGCCACAGCTCGGGCCAGCTCTTCTCCCAGCAGCCCCAGCCAGCACCAGGCCCGAGGGGCAGTGAACAGGCCTCCTGGGCCCTGCCGCACAGCCATCCTCCGCACCCCCGTTGCTTCTCTCAGGTGACACCTGGGCCTGACTGTCCTGCAGAGCCAGACACCAGAAGCACAGGGAATTGGACGTATCTCAGGCCATCCCCAGTCTCAGCTTCTCCCTTCCCAGCACTCCCTCCCTGAGGGTCCTCCTCCACAGGCTGCTGGGAAATGAGTGCGAACCCCAGCACCTGTCTCTGGTAACAGGGCTAAGGTCTCTTAAGAGTGGGTGAAGAAAGCAGTTGGCCTTTCTGCTTCATTTTCTAGCTTTCATCTCTTTTTTGAAAACTACTTAAGTGTGAAGAGACAGCTGTAATTATGGTTTTTTTCTTTCCTGCCAAAGAGCTGTACTTAGAAAGCTGGGGAGATTCCTAAACAATATATTTGGACTTTTTTCCCCACTGTCCCTAAGATAGAAGTTTGTGTTCCTGTCCTTCCAGGGGCAGCTGCAGGTACCACAGTAAAGGGCTGGCTAGGAGCCAAAGCAAATCAAAGCAAGTGTAAACCATGCTGTCTGGTAGTAACAGCAATTGATCCCAGCCAATGCCCAAAATATACCAATAGAGACTTTCTTTCTCTCTCTCTGTCTCTGCAACTGGTTTTCTTTAGCAGACACCGCCAGTCGCCTACTCAATGTCCAGTCTCCTTGTCTCCTTCTTGTTGAAGCCCTTCACTTCCAAGCTCCTCACAGCAAAGCAGTTCTGACTGGCCGCACTTGTTGTCCTGCCAGCGTCCCTTCTTTCTGCCTGTGAGGATCTAGGACAGGATAACTCGAGACGTGGGAGTTAAAGCTGACTTTCAAGATATGACGTCCACCAGGTTAAACAGACCCTACAAGTCTCATTCCTTTCATCTATTTGGAATTTATTTTTACAAATGATACTAGACATGAATCATTTTTAACTTTCCGCCAGATGAATAGCCTGTTTCACTCACACAATTTATTAAATAAACCATTCTTCTTCTACTGAATTGAAACAGCACATTTTCATATACAGAATTTTCATGTAAGTTTGAGATCTGTAATAAAGTTATATTATAGATATTTGGGGGCTTAGAAAAATAAGGAAACCATTAATATCCCAGGTAAAAATCAGGATTTTGGATATTCAGGTTCCCTTTATTCAAGCAGAAGGCTGAATGTCTCAGAGAACTCTTGTCATGGGCAGTCTGGTGCTGTTTTATTACTATAACATAACAGTTTGGGATCTATTTCTGAATTGTCCATCTGTGTTCTAATCTATAGAGCTATCCCTGTGCCTATATCATATTGATTTATTATGATGGCTCTTAGTGTTTTAATACTTAGTAAAGCAGGTGCCTCTACATCATGCTTCCTTCTGCACTTTTACTGGCTGTTCATAGACATTTTTCTTCCATGATGAAAAATTTCTTAATATGAAGTTTAAGATCATCATCATCAATTACCCACCTCCCATGGCATTTCTGTATTAATATTGACATAATTGATTTTGTATGGTATTAACTCTTGCCATCTAAGAACATAAGTTTTTCCATTTATTCAAATGTTAATTTATATTCTTCCGTTTTGATATTATCATTTATGTCACATAGGTTCTGAACTTTCTTATCCATATTTTAAAATGCCGTATTTGTTGGCATTGTAAGTGAAATGTTTCCCCTTTCTATTTCTAGGTTCTTATTTCTAGAATAAAGAAAAGCTTGTATCCAACATTCTCAAATTCTCTTAACTGTTCCAGAAATGTTTAGAACTAGAGTTTCTTTATTTTTCTAGGTGTAAAATTATATGATCATTTTAGCTCTTTTTCCACCATGCTTGTGTGTATTATTTTATTTTGCCTTAGTGTATTCACTAGAACCTCCAAAACAATATTGAACAATAAACGTAATAGTTGGCACCACTGTCTCATTTCTGAATTTAATTGATTGGCTTTTAGCATTTCAGTACTTAGAATGGTATTTTCTATTTTGTTTTCAAAAATAGTCTTTATCATATTTAAGTAGTTTGTCTTTATTGCCATTTAGAGTTCCTTGGTGTAAATATCTGCTGTGGACCATTCTTATTGTTGTTTTTGTTGATCAAATGCCTTTCAGCACTGATTGCTCTGGCTGTATGGTTTTTCTCAATTTGTTGATATGATCAATTATTGATATCCAATCACTCTTGCCTTCCTTTCTTGGTTATAATGTACCATCCATTTGATACTTTGCTGTATTCTTTTTGCTAATATTTCATTTTTACTTTTTTCAGCTTTATCCGTAAGCAACATTGGTCTATATATTTTGTGTACTATTTGTGCAACAACTCTTTTCGATATAATGTTAATTTAATGGCTTCGTAAAATAAGTTTGGGAGATTTTCATCTTTTTTCTATGATCTTTAATAGTTTTCTATGATCTGGAGTAACACTGGCATTATTTTTTCTTTAAAGATTAGATATTATTCAGCTGTAAAATCATCCAATCCTGATGTGTTTTTACTAGGCAATCTTTAAGTGCCTTTCTGACTTCTTCCATAGTAATTGTTCTATTCAAATTTTCTACCTCTTCTTGAGTCATTTTTGGAAATGTTAATTATCTGGAAATCACTGTTTTTCTCTGGATCAAGTTAGCAAACAGTGACCCATGGGCCAAGTCTAGGCCTACTACCTGTTTTTCTACAGCCACTGAACTAAGAATGATTTTTAAATTGTTTAATGATTACATTTTAAATAACCACGTAATGGCTTTGATTTTACCTGTTGGCTCACAAATGCTAATATATTTACTACATGACCCTCCAACAGAAAAAGTGTGCCAGTCCATGTTCTTGATTTTCAAATAGACTGCCAATGAGCTACATGTCCTATGCTCTTACAGTTTTCATCTTTGCCTTATCTGTAGCTCTCTCTTCTTGCTCCTAGTCTTGTCTGTTTTTGCTCCCACACTTTTTTCTTAACCAGACTCATGAAGAGCCTAACTTTTTCAAAACACTAGTTTTCACGTTTATTTATGCATCCCACTCTTTTAACATTCTATTTCTTTAACTATGGCTTTTGGCTATATTATCACATTTCATCATTATTTTGGATACTGTTTAGAAAGACAAAGTGCTTTCACATAACCTAAAACATAAGGCCTTCTTATCATTTAAAATGTTTATTTGTACTTATTAGAAGAGCTGTTTTAGATGTATTTAGGCATTAATTTTAATCACGTCTTTTGTGCATCCATAAAAGGAAAAAATAATTTTGCTTAAGGTATTTCTAAAATGTCTTCTCCTTGAGAGTCCAGCTCTTTTAAATCATTGTGGATTCAATCTTCAGTGTTCATATTTTACAAACAATATTGTCCTCTGTGCTGGTGATGTAGTATTTCTTAAGAGTATTATGCTGTTGCATCCAAGATTTATTCTAAACTGTTGATACTTGCTCTATAAGTTTCAATGCTAGTTATCTCCTTCTGGAGGTGTCATTCAAAATATTGCAGACATCAACCAGTACTCATACTCTCTCCCCAAACAGTGCTTAAATGGTTTTTTGACTGACATGCCAAGGGATTTCAATCATGTCACCAGGAAAGACAGCCAGGTTCTTACAAGCATAGGCAATAACAACAAGGTCACACTGCTACGTGGTCAACAGAAATTGAGGACACATCCTGATTTCAGAGATGTCAGAATAAAAAATAGAGCAGGCCTTGAATTGATGAGATATGGTAATCCTCACTTCTTGGTTTACTTTATATTTTTGCTATTTTTAAGACAGGGAATATGTTTAGTTGCAGTCTTTCTTCTACAATAGTAAAGATATTTAAGGCTATACATTTTTTTATGAGACTAACTTCTGCACTGATCATTAAAGTTTTTATATAAAGTATTATTTTTACTGCTTTTAAATAGATTGTAAATTCCATTTTTATTTCCAGTTGGACAAAGTATTATCTGTTTATTTTTATTCTCCATGTAGTGGTATTTTGGTTACTTTCCAATATTTGTTTGTTTATAATTGTATTGGATTATGACCATACAACTTGCCTCATAAAATCTCTAACTTTAAATGTAATAAGAGGTCTTTTGTGGAAATACGTATAACTAATTTTATAAATTCTTATGGACACACAAAAATGTATAAGATTTATTCAAAGAAAATAAAATTAAAACAAACTAAAACAGAATTTACTAAGAATCAAAATCAGTGTCATCATTGTTTGATTTAATTCCTCATTGTCTTTACTTGATTCTCTACTAGTAATAAAAAAAAAAGAAAACTAGAAAAATTAAGAAATTTCAAGAAGCTCGGTTTCTGGGTAATACAGAAACTTAAGTGGAGCTGGAGAGTGATATTCTTTTTTAACCACATGGTCAAGCAAAGGTCAACCTGTGGCCATAGCAATCAGAGGTCAGGATGGTGGGTGCTCCTGTGGGGCTGTGACTGAAAGGGGCCATGAAGGGAGCTTCTGAGATCCTGGTAAGGCTATAGCTTTCTGACTCATGTGCTAGTTACATGACATGTTCAGCTTGTGAAAATTATATATATATATATATATATATATATATACACATGCATGTGCATGTTTTTCTTCCTTAAAAGATTTTTTTAATACAACCACAAAGTAGAGTTATTAATGTCTTTTCTTCTCTCTTTCCCTATTCCCTTTTCTCTCCATCAAGTATTGATCTAAAAGAAATATTGATTCTACCTTTAGACTTTTGTTTGTGAAAACTGTTTCATGTTCCTTCTCCTTTTCTTCATCGTTCTTTTCCCATGAAATAGTCGGGATAGTTTAACCTATGTTTAACCCAACATTTCTGTGGCTTAACGTGCTCTTGGAAAGCCCTATACAGATCAGAATTTCCTGTCTTGTAGCTACTCCATCTAAAAGCATGACCTTTAGAGGTCTCAGTGGCAGAGAAAGAGGAATCTGGAGGGTCCACCCAGCAGGCTTTTAAAAACCACGGTCTAGTTTACACCACTTCTGCCTGCATCTGATGGCCAGAACCCAGTCACATAGTCCCAAACTAACCGTAAGGGAGCTGCAAAAAAAGTAGCTGACATTTTCCTCTGGTTGCTTGCCTTAATGGCCTAGAAGAGCATATTTCAGGGCTCAACCCTGCAATCTTCTCAGCTGTGCAAGATATCTCTTAATCCTGCTAATCAGCTCTTAAGCTCATGAAACTTGTACCTTAATCCCTTATCCTTCACCCTAAGACCAAATGATGTATATAAACATTTTGCTTTATTAAGAGAGCAAAAAGGTTCCAATGCTTGTTTATAGTTAGGTTTGGGAGTAGGAAGGGGGAAGTTTTATCTATCTATTTACTTATTTGTTTTTAACATCTCTAATTTTGCTTGAACATTCCTTAACACTGCTCCAATTTTATCTTCAATATATCTTATAAACGATATATTCAAAGGATAAAACTCCTGTGATATAATCAACAAATGGCTTGATCATTTTCTCCTCCTACCCATTCAAACCTGTTTTGTCAGGGTAATTTTTCCCCTGCCCTGTAGATGAAATTTAAGGCAAGTCTCATGGTTTTATGGTCATTCATCATTAATTTTAAAAGTTTCCAGCTACTTGTGACAATAAAATCAGTCCCAGTTTAGTTAAAAAAAAAAAAAAAGGTTTATTTCTAGCCCTATGCAATAGTCACAAGATTTAACTTCATTTAGAATTAAATCCACCTGCCCGCCAAATAAGATATGCTTTGAGAAAAAAAAAAATAGGTGGGGTCAACTCTTTTTCTCTTTCCCCATTTGGAGTTTCTATTCTCCTTCTCTGTTCTCTAGGCTACTTCCACTTCATTTTGGCTTAGAGAGCAGCAAGAAGTAAAGAGCAGAAATGTTCTTACTAAATAGATAGTGTCATGAGTTAGTATGTTATAAAGGTTAACCCCAGCAGGCATGCAGTAAGCCTGAGCTGTTTTACACACAAGAATTGTACCAGCATGGCACAATTCCGGTCAACAACTGATTAATAATGTCACTTTATAACCACATGTCCAAGGAGTTTTGGAGTGCTTTTTATCAGCTTGTCAGCATTATTTATTGACAGCAGTAGGACTGATTATTTGAACCCAGTCTTGGTAAGAGTGCCCCCCACCCCCCGCCCCAAAGCCTCTGCCATTGCAACTGGTTGCACAGCAAAAATATACCTATATCATCAGCAGGGTATAAGAAACCCCAGCTGAAACTCCACTTTGGGCTCCCTGGTTACTAGGTATTCCGTGAACACATCAGTGGTTCCTGATCTGAGAGAGCAAGTGCAGCCTGCCATGGCCTTACAGAGGGAAGACAATTGGAGCTTGCCCCTGGTGTGTCTAGACCCCTTGCTGGGAGGTAGCCTTTGCCTGAGATGTACATCCTTGCTTTAATGCTGATGCTATATTTTATCCTTTTCCTATAATAGAATATAGATCCATAGGTATTGCCATTTGGGGTCCTATGAGTCTTCTTTAGTAGTAAGCCCCAAAGGCCACATTAGTGTGATTGACGTCAGTGCTTTCTAGGATTAACAGCTACAAACAACTGACTCTTTGAGGGGCATTTTGTGGGTTCTTCAGAGACACCCCGCCCCTCACTGTACTGGGTTTCTCCTGTGAGACTGAGTTCAGCAGCACCCAACAGCATTCTCTGCGGGGTTCAACTTGCCCCTCCAGGCAGTGTTCTTGGTTGCTATTTAAGAGAACCCATCATCAGTTTTCTCACACTCCTGTGCAACATCTGGTCAAAAGGAAGCATATCAGTAGAACATTTTCTTTCATGAACAAAAAAAGGAAACATATATTCTCTGCCCCAGTCAACTTGGGGAGTGAAGTCACCCCCTTTGCAGCAATATCTTTTCACTCTTCTCTCAGAGAAGCAAAGCAACAATAGTCTCTTGCCTTTCTGATGTCTCAAACATGACTCACGTGCCTATCCACTGGGCCACATATCAAGCCCACTGGTTGCCCCATTGAAGACCTTCTCCCTAGGCTGGAGTTAAAAGAAAAATGCTTCAACTTTCCCAACAAAAATCTTCTTCTAATTTCTATTTAACCTTTTTATAATCTTGATGGCTGAAGAAGATAAGAAATCCAAAACTGGTTTTAAACACCTCCTTTTTCAAGCCCTGCACGGCAGTCTCATACCTCACTTTGTAATGTAAGTTACATCATGGTCTAGAGGGTCTAGCTGAAACTAACAGCAAAAAAAAAAAAAAAAAACAGTTTTACTTCTACATCCTATTACACTAATGTAACTTGGAAATTAACTATTTGGACCCAGATCTACCTGATCCTAAAATCCATATTCTTTTTATTATGGCAGACAACCTCTACCAATGTAAAATTAAGGATGCCAGTTCAAATTCATTTAATACTTTTTTGATAGTCTTCTGTTTTTCCTAAAAGAGATACCTCTCCAAATGTGTATGAGCCACACCCTTCCATTCTTACTGTCTTTTTTTCTACTTTATGAAGAAAAGAGAAATCAAGGGTTGTTTTTTTTTTTTCCTACTTTATGAAGGAACAAAATGCCAAAGGAAGCCATTGGTTTCCCTTTCCTTGATAAAGTGGGAGGAAAATTAATTCGCTCCTATGCTCCTATAATGCAATTTTAACCATTGTCAAAATATAGTCCTTTCGAATCACTAGAAATTAAAACTATGCTTTTCTTAAAGACCCTCAGACTGAAGCTAGACAACTTGAACTTCAGGAGAAATAACAGCAACTTACACATAAACAACTTTCTTGCCTACTAATGTATGGACTTCTCAGAAAGCTCTAGAGTCAATTTTGTGAAAAACACAATAGTTCTTCTTTTTAAATGCAAAATAATCAGTCTTTCCCCAATAGCACTTATCCAACCACACAAAAGAACCAGCAAGACCTCTACCTAGAAGCAAGTTTGAGACGACGACCTTACAGATAGAAATCTTTAGGACAGATGCAGCTCCCTACCACAGCAAAACATGCTGGGCTTCTCTGCCTCCAAAGCCTTCAACAGCATGGTTTAAATAAGCAACTTCATGTTAGCTGCTCCTATTTCAGGAAGACCTGAAATAATGTTTTTCTGTAAATTTAAAAGAGCTTTTATTATTATAACAAGTCAAACAACAAGAAACGATGTCAAAGAAAAATGGGAACACCCTCTTCCCTCCCTACCCCTAAGGGTATCAAAGTTAGAAACTTGGCCATATACTTTTCCACCATTTTCATGATCATTTCAATGTTTACAGGCATATATGCATATGTACAAAGTAGATTCTTTGTTTCACAGGTATTTTTAAAGATACTATACTACACATATTACTGCACAACTAAATTACTATTTCAACTTAGATAAGATATTAATTAGACTCTGGCTTTGGTTCCAGGTAACAGATTCAAATGAACAAGACAGAAATTTTTTCTAAAAATAAAATTCGAATTAAAATTAAATTTTTTTTCTAAAAAAGGAGTGTATTTCTGCCTAACTTAACAGAAGTCCAGGGACTTTCTGGAACTCTGTGCCATGTATTGAAGAATCCAAGCTCTTTCTGTTTTATTGTTTACCTTCTCCAAGCAGTACCCCTCATCCACATGGCCTAAGTTAGTTTTCCATCACAACCATGTTCCAGGAAATAAGATGGAGGAGGAAAGGGGGAAGAAAGGGCATCCCACCCCACTCTCCACCTCCTTTTAAAAACACAGCAGAGAAGTTGCTCATCTCACTTTCCCTCGTATCTCATTAGCTGATCACATGGCTATAGCTGACTGCAAGGGAAACTGGGAAGTGTAATCTTTTTTCCTAGCAGCTGTGTGCCCAGTGAAAAATCACTGAAAGGGGTGGACTTATGAGGAGCTAGGAGGTGAGGTGTAACTAGCAGGCTTTGCCCCAGATAGAGCTCCTCCTACAATACATGTTGCTGTAAATCATTCTTTTTAATAACTGCTCAGCTTTCTAAAGTGCAGCTGTATCATAGTTTGCCCAGCCATTCACCTATTTCCAAAAATCTGGGTTATTTCCAGTCTTCTTTTTGTTTTCCCTTTGCCACAGCAAGCAAGAGTATTGAAATTGAGTGGGAATTACCAAATACATTTAAACAAACCCACTACACTTTAACTCTTCTTGACTAACAGGTGGAGGGACTGTCAAGTCTCTCTTCTTCTATATTAAAGACTCTTGAAGAAGGGTGACAAAACACATGTAAAAAGCCACAATCCTGTCTTGTTTTCTCTTGTCTTCTAGGTGCTTGTTATTTCCTTCTCCGTGAAAGGAGCTGCAGACGCTCACATAAATAGAACTAGACATACTTACTTAATAAAGAGGAGGCTGCCTTTAGGGAAGAACAATGACTTTGCTTATTTTCTTCAGACAACAGATTATAAGCTATATTCTGGGAGGTAAACTCTTCAGCTTCACTTTCCCTCTGAAGCTGAGGGTGTATAGCTCTGGGATTCCTGGCAGGAAAATGGCTTTGGGTTAGAACAGGAATTCTCTGTTATCTGAATGCACAATTACAACGCAGTCTTGGGGGAAAAAAAATAAAAAGAGGAAAGGGGGAAGAAAGAAGGGAGAAATGATGAAGGAAGGGAGGAGGGAGACAGGGAGAAAAGGTTTCGCAGCAACATTTGAGCACCAGAAACACGACCAGACAAGAGGACGTCTGTCTTGGTTAAGTCTCATTGGTTGTAAGTAACGAAAAGTAACTCAAATTGGCTTCAATATGGAAAAAAAAAAAAAAAGACGTTTAGGAAGATATAGGAGTATCTCAGGAGTCAAAAGGAAGGTGGAATAAGGGAGGGATGGAAGCCAAAAAGAGCAGATCTATCTGGTAATCTGCTTCTTGTTTTCTTTCTGCAGGCCAGCCTTGATGCGTCTCTGTACACGTATGAGCTGAAGGTAACAATATCAACTCCCAAGACTCTGTCCTCTCTTTCCAAAAGACTAGCCCAGGCTGACTAGGTCATATCCTTAATTCTGAGTTCCTGGAAGAAACAAATCTAATTGGTCCCGCTTGGGTGAGGTATCCACTCTTGGTTCAACCAACTCTGACCAGAGGGAGGGTCTGGAAGTGGAAACCTGGCTTCTGGGACTTCAGCCCTGTGAATAAAAGTATAGTCCTACAAGAAAGTGTGTTATTGTGAGCTGGGAGGACGGTGAAACAAAGTAGCTCCTCAAGTCTCAATAAAAGAAGGATAAGATATTCTACCTCAAATAATATAAATATATATGTGACCCTGGCCATCTCTGGACATGTTTCATAGATTAAAGATTCAGATTATGCAGGTGAGGATTAATAACAATGGATACAACAACTTTTGTCAACAATATGGGGCAAACCTTAATACTAACGCCAATAGATCAAGAAAAGATGAGTAGTTATTTTACAATCATCTGAACACTACCCCAGCCCACAGGAAGAGAGGCTGGGGGTTTTATCCTCATATTCAGATCAAACTATCAGGAAAGTCATTTTAACCCTAGGCATACAAAGGCCTACCTGCTTCTAGGAAGGCATAAGCCAGGACAAAAACCAGCTCAGGGCCAGGTGCAGTGGCTCACACCTGTAATCCCACCACTTCGGGAGACCAAGGCAGGCGGATCACCTCAGATCAGGAGTTCGAGACCAGCCTGGCCAACATGGTGAAAAGCCATCTCTACTAATAATAGAAAAATTAGCCAGGTATGGTGGTGCACACCTGTAATCCCAGCTATTCAGGAGGCTGAGGCATGAGAATAGCTTGAACCTGGGAGGCAGAAGCTGGAGTGAGCCAATATGGCACCACTGCACTCTAGCCTGGGCAACGGATCGAGACACTGTCTCAAAAAAAAAAGCTTGGGAAACAAAAAGAAAACTGAATTTATCCATGACACTTCCCATATACAGCATGGAGGTAGGCTGGTTAGAACAAATAAATGGTATGTAATCCAGCACCCACGGCGGGAATTTCAAAAGCAGAGGTCATTTCTTAGTGTCGAGTGTTATGAATTCTAACACCTGCCACTGGAGAATGCTAGAAGCCAGTAGATACAGTATGACTTGGAAAAGCTAAGATTCAATTCTGCTCAACCACTTGTTCCTCTGGCCTTAGACAAGTCACTTAAACTTATAGGCCTTGTTTTCCTCATCTGTAAATGGGATAACAATGCCTACCTCAGAGAATTGTCATAAAAATTAAATAAGGCTGTAAATATGATAGAAACTCTTAGTGATCAATGGAACCATGAGTAAAGAAGGTAAAATAACATGAAGTGACAAATTGGTAACATCAAGTTGAGGTCACAAATTTATCTTCTCCAATGTTGTCATTTCTGAAAGTGGTCCAATAGCAACAGCTGCATCCTGCCAATCAGCAACTCAGATATTACCCCTAGCACTCAAATCTTGTTCTATAAGAAGAATCAGGATCCTTTGAGGGTAGAAGATTCCATATCTTGTGAAAAGGAAATTCAGACAAGTCTGGAATAAGTAAGGAAGCTTTAAAGAGTGCTACAGTCAGTATTAAAAGTAAATGGAACCTGTGTGAGGAGACTCTGACTGGTGAACTTGTGATAAAATTTGAGCATAGATTGATATCACACTTTATAGTTAATTTAAACAAGTTTTTGTGTGTACATGAAAGATCATGAACTCTCAATAACACTCAAAACAAAAATGCTAATATAAATTACTCAAAATGGCAATTGTTATGAAAAAGAAAGGTGAACATGATATTATGCTTAATCTGTATTGGTTTATTACAAGTATAAAACCAAAGTATTGTTTTGAGTGTTTTTAATGTGTTTTGAGTGTTTTTAATGTGTTTTGGAGATTATAAGGCAACTATACATGCATTTTTTCCTTAATGTGGGTTGGCAGGAAATAGTGAACATAAAAAAAAGTTGTCAGTAAGCCAAAAAATAATGGAAAAATTAGAAAGTAGATCAGGAAGAGGAAGGATGGGGCAGGACCAGTGGCCATGCATCATAACCAGAGACACGGGGAGCTTCTGTTATACATCACATCTGTTAACTATGGTGGTTACGTACAGTGACCCATTGCAAATGGTCCAGCTAGGTGCAACAAGATGATGAAATGGCATGTTGCAGACTAGCCTTCCCAGGAAACAAACTCTGAGGTGGAGATGGCAGACAGGAGGTTTACTGTGGAGTGTTCTTGGGAGCAATTCCCATAAGAGAGTGAAAGAAACAGAACAGAGGAAGAAGTTGAAATGAAATACAATTGCAAGAAAGGCCATAGGCAATCCGGTGGGGAATCACAAAGTTGGGATGGCCCTCCAAGTGGCCCACGGTGAAGTAATAGGCCAGGCTTTCCGACCCCTGCATTGACCAGTTACTAAATCAGGCTTTATCCTAGATCATGACCTTGGGCAAGGCAGCTTCCCTTTGCCAGAGGGAAATTCTTGAGGGACTCATCTATGAGCTACAAGCAGGCAACATTTCTGGGGAATAAGTTCCTTGATAGGGAAGGAAGGATCTGGGTGCACTACAGCATTCCCTACACTCCACACCTTGTGCCATTCAAATCCACTCCCTTCATATTTGTAAGTCTATCCCATTTAGAAGCAGCTCCTCCAGGATTTCAGCTGGTCTCTTTTCCTGGGAAAGCTTGCAAGGGAAAGGTTAGTGGGGCAAACTTACCAGGCCCCATCACTGCAGCTGGTCTCCAGTCTGCAACTAGAACACAGAGGTTTCCTGGGGTGCAAGATTTTCAGTCATAAAACCAGGATAGTCTGGGGCAAACTGGGAGGGCTGTTACCTTGGCAGAACCTTTCAACTGATACCTCAACTTCCTATTCTAGATGTCCCACACCATCAGCTAACAATGTTGCCAATCTTGAGTTCTCTGTTCCCGACAGGTCTAAATTCCTGGTTACCATGCTCTTCCTAGGCCATCAAGCTGCACTTGACCACTTACCCTCAAAATTAGCCAGACAAGAGTCACCCAACTCAATTTCTTGGGTACCAAACATATTCTTTCCTGCCCCACTGTGAAACACTAGTCCTTCCTCGTGGTTATTATGGTAAATTAACTCTGCAAAAATGGTGACTCTTTTTCCTTACTTGCAGGTCTCCTGGTATAAGGATTCCAAAGCAACTAGGTGCCACTCATAGTTTAAAGTTTAATGGGACTTATACAGTGTTGCCTAGAGGACAAACTCAGGACCTGTAGACCTAGAGTAGAGATGGCAGCAAAAATTCCTCAGATGGGCCACTGGAAGTGACAGTAAACTGTGCCACCATGATATGTACCCTTGACTTCTCAGACTCATGTACTCTACCTATTAAGGAAATAGCATATAATGGCTATTGATTTACGGCATATACTCTATCCTTGAGGATGTCACCCTATACTTTTAGGGTATCTGCTCTAAGCTAGCACCTCAGCAGTACCATCAAAAGGCTATTTTGTTGTTCTGTCAGGCTAAAAGCTTCTGGAGGATGCAGTACACAATGGGACTAGTAGGTTCCATGGTCATGTGCCCACTCTCATACTTTCTTTGCTATAAAGTAAGCTCCTCAGTCCATTGAATTGTTATGTCAGATCCCATGTCAGTGAACAAAACACTCAGTTTTGTTTGGATAGTGATGCTGGCTGAGCCCTGTGGGAAATGCAAGCCTGTACCTGGAATACGTGTAAATTCTAGTTAAAATTAACTACTTCCACCTCTTCTACAGTGGAAGCAGCCCAATGTAGTCAACTTGCCAGCAAAGGATGGGACAATATTGGAACTTAGTGTTGGTCTCTGTTGCGGGAGGGTAGCACATTCAGTAGTGACAGTAGCTAGATCAGCCATGGTAAGTGGGAATACCTGCCATTGGGCCCATGTGTAAGCCTCTATTTCAGTGACCACAGCTACTCCATCCTTGTGGATATACTCACATGACAGCATTGTGTCCGCCCTAAGGTAAATAGTAAAAAGGATGCCCAGTGACAACTGACCACATCATTCTGTCTTCGTGGTTGTTTAGTGCTTCTTTCATGGGATACCCTCTGGTTGCCATCAACATGCATTAAAGAGATGCTTACACTTTGTGACCATTCCCATAGGTCCATTTATGTGCCACTTTTCTGCACCTCCTTATCCCCATTCTTCCAATATTTCTTCTTTCAGACCTCTGACCAAAAAGGCAAGCCATTTACCACCATGTAGTCAGTGGTTCAGCTTGAAAATCCTAGTTTGGATTTTGCTTCCTAAAATTGTACCTGGCACCAACCTTCATAGGTGCGTTCCCTCAAAGCAAACTCCGAGATGGAGGTTTCCTTGTGTGTCCTCTTGGGAACAGCTCCTGTAAGCCAGTGATGCAGCAGAGAGGAAAGCTGAATGGTGATGCAGTGGGAACAGACCCCTGAGCTGATCCCATAGGGAGCTCTGAAATTGAAATGGCTCTTCAGAGATGTCCCATATTGAAGCCAGGGGATCGGCATTTGTACTCCCACTTCAACCTGTCACTTTGCAAGGCAGCTCCCTTTATCCTAGGACAATTTCAGGGACAGGACAGTGCTATGAGCGATTAGCAGGCAATGGGCCACTGGCGGAATAAGTGCCCAGTCCTGAGGAATGGAGCTGAAAGGCACATGTAGCATCCACTGTATAGCCCAGATAATTTACTATGCAAGCTTAATCCTCTAAGCGGACTTATTAATACTAATGAGATACTAGGAAGTATAACTGTGTTTCCAATAATACTGAAAGACCCAGCCAACATAGACAATTGAGGACAGTGAGAAAGTCGAGTATCAAAAGCCTAAAAACCTCAAAAACCTAAAATCTCATGATTACTAAAAGAAACAAATTTTTTAAAAAGTGAACCCAGCCAGGGCCACTAAGCAGGGCTATAGTTTAAATGATTTTGAACTTAAAAACCAAAAGGTCCTATGTCCAGACCGAGAATCAGCTGGTACATCCCGAAATCTGCCGGCTAAGTTAGTCGGGTAAAATTACTGCTACTCTGAGAAGGTGTGAGAATGAAAATGAAAATAAGGACACAAATAGAACAGAAATAATAAAACATTTAAGTCCACTGTGTAAGCGTATCACAAGATCTTCAGTCACTGCATGCTTTATCTCCTTCTTAAGGGTGTTTACAGTGTTTGACAGAATGGGATACATCAGACCTGTGAAAATTAACTGTTGAAAGGGGGTTAATTAAATAAATTGCTAATCTGCGTTTAAATGTTTGGGGAGAAACATCTCAAACTCCTAAGTTTTGGCAGATTCGGTGTTAAGTAGTGTGTTTATTTAGAGGAATATTCGTTATTTAATAATTAAAGAAATGCTTATTGTTTCATTAAATCCAAAAAGTTAATAAACTGAGCATCAGAGGAAAGCTAATGATATAGTTTGGATGTTTGTTGGAGGTGGCACCTAGTGGGAGGTATTGGATCATGAGGCAGATCCCTCAGGAATAGGTTAGCGCCCTCCCTGAAGTAATGAGTGAGTTCTTGCTCTGGGTTCAGGCACGTTCTAGTTGATTAAAGAGTGTGGTGGCCAGGCGTGGTGGCTCACGCCTATAATCCCAGCACTTTGGGAGGTTGAGGCAGACAGATCACGAGGTCAGAAGATCGAGACCATCCTGGCTAACATGGTGAAACCCCGTCTCTACTAAAAATACAAAAACTTAGCTGGGCATGGTGGCGGGTGCCTGTAGTCCCAGCTACTCGGGAGGCTGAGGCAGGAGAATGACTTGAACCCGGGAGGCGGAGCTTGCAGTGAGCGGTGATCGCACCACTGTACTCCAGCCTGGGCAACAGAGCAAGACGCTGTCTCAAAAAAAAAAAGAGTGTCGCACTCTTCCCCCAACCTCTTGCTCCTGGTCTTGCCAGGTGATGTGCCTGCTTCTTTCACCTTCTGACATGACTGGAAGTTTCCTGAGGTCCTCCCCAGAAGCAGATGGCAGCACCATGCTGCCTGTACAGCCTGCAAAACTGTGAGCCAATTAAACCTCTTTTCTTCATAAATTACCCAGCTTCAGGTAATCCTCTACAGCAATTCTAAAACCGACTGACACAGCTAGGTAATAGTGAGTGCTCCCCTCCAAAGACAAAAGATAGTAAGTAAGAGAATCAATAGAGATAATACCACCAATGCGAAACTCCCTTACACATGCTTGGCATGGAATCTGTACTTCATACATGTTGGTATTATTTTAACCATAAAATCCCCCAGATTCAAAAGACAGTACCAAATAAAAGGCAGTTCAAAACTAAATATATATAATTGGGTATTGTCCATGGCTTTTACTTTTCTAAGTCCACTGTGTTCCATTCCCCAGACAATTGTGAACCTATGTGCAGGTATTTATGAAATTCTCTTGGTTGGCCATGGTAAAGGAAGCTCTGTCTGGTTCTCAATCAACTCCTTCCATCCTTGTTCTTCCTGGAAGGCAGTGGATAGAGTATGTTCCAGCATTCCAGCGACTGTCAGCTGGAACCAGCAATTAATTATTTGAGACTTTACCCAAAGTCATTTTCACTGAGAAATCTCCTCTACTTCCAGGGTAGAAAAAAAATCAGAAAAATCAAAACAAATCCAGATTTATTTTTGTGTGGTACAATAAACACAAAACGCTAACCTACTGACACTTCAGAGAAGCCAAGAGCCAGGCAAAGACTCAGATTTTAAAACCAATTCCTTCCCAAGTGTGTTTTTAAGCAGTCAGGGCTTCCAAAATGCACACTGTACTCTCAAAACGACTCTCCTGGAAGGATCAAAACAAACTCCAATGAGTTTATTTCCTTTTCTTTGTAAAGCATTTAAGCTCTGTTCCTGTAATGAGAGATCTCTGTCCCTGGACTAATAACCTCTCTTGGAAGTTTTTAATCCTCAAGCAAGATGTAGATGTGTGAACTTCCTGGCTCGAGTCAAAGCCACTTTAATGTCAAAAGAAATGAGTACACAATGCCCACTCTGTTCTCACAAGTTTGTTTTTGTTTTTTGCTTTTTTTCAGACTCTTGACTTCCTTTTCATTTTATGTTGAGTTAGTATTTTAAGTTTCAAGTCACTTTCTCAAGCCACCTTGTCATCAGTATCAGTGAAGTTGACCCAAGACTGCCTAGCAAGAGAGAGACCCTGGTGGTTGCTCTATGCCTGACCATCATCCTTCAGCACTTTCTCCTTCTCAACAGATTCACAAAATATGGCAAGTAGCCCCTGGAGAAACAATCTTCTTGTCTTCCCAGTGGCTTTCCATGTGGTGCTGTGGAGGACAGGGTAAATCTCTGGTCTCCAGAGACCTGGATTCCAGCACCAGGACTGCATTAGCTAGCTATGTGACCTTGGGCAAGTCACATCCCCTCTCTGTTTCTGAGTCCTCATGGGTAAAATGAAGGCACAGGGTTAGATAATATAATAAGACTTACTTATTATCAGCCCTCGAAACTGACAGCTTTTAAGCCTCCCCCTCCCTCTTGCGCTTCTGTCCCCCATCTAAGAAAGCTGGTAAGAAAGCCCAGGTACTCCCTTGGAGTTTCAAGCAATGCAAGCACCTGCTAGTATGTCAGAACCCTCACCCTGGCCCCATCCCCTAATCACCATAAAAACCCAAGCTAGTCTTCTTTCCCTGCTCTCAAGCCATTTGGGACCTCCTTGGGATCTATCCTGCCCTCTCCAGAAAGCCTCATTATATAAGACACTAACCTTTTCTTACACTATTGATATGTGTGCAGCATATCAGCCTTGACATCTAAACCAAATTTTGGGTGAGAATTCATCCAGTTTCTACACAGTGACTGCAGATAATCTTTGGCATCT
The DNA here is from genome assembly GCF_000951035.1 of Colobus angolensis palliatus. Lineage (NCBI taxonomy): Eukaryota > Metazoa > Chordata > Mammalia > Primates > Cercopithecidae > Colobus > Colobus angolensis. Next base: position 3,514,993 of record NW_012118043.1, read on the forward strand.
GTGTTCTAAGGCTGCACCATTCAAGAGAAATGTAATGTGAGCTGCACATGAAATGTTAATAGCAGCCACCATGAAAAAGTAAAAATTTTTAAAAAGCCAGGTAAAATAAATTTTAATAATATAGTTTATTTAATCCAATACATCCAAAATATTATCATTCCAACATGTAGTCAATGAAAGAAGTATCAGTGAGCTAGATTAACATTATTTTTCCACACTAAGTCTTCAGAAGCTGGTGAGTATATTGCACGGTAGCACATCACAATTTGAAGTAGCCACATTTCAAGTGCTTGAAACATGTGTGTGGCCCGCGGCTAGATAGTGCAGGTCTAAGGAATCCCAACGAAGGCCCCAGATTCCTGAAACTATGGTTGTTTATTAAAAGTAGTGCATATTTATGAAAACTAAGATGCTATCAGTTATAAGATGCATTCTTATTTCACAGACCATTTAAACATTTTAATTATGAATGCCATAAATTCAGAGATTTTAAACTGAAAAAAAGTATGCACCTTAGAACTCTTAAATATATAATACCATTACCGATATGGTATTATCACCCTGCAAGATCCTGTTTCTCCCCTTGGACCCTAATTCTACCTAATTAGGAATTCTACTCAATTCCTGTCAATCCTTGTTTTAATTATCATTAGATGACAAAAGAGCATTACGTGTCTCCCGAAAATGTACATGTTGATTTTCTAACCTCCAGGGTGATGGTGTTAGGAGGTTGGGCCTTTAAAAGGTGATTAGGTCATGAAGATGGAGCTCTCATGAATGGGATTAGTGCCCTTATAAAAAAGGTCCCAAAGAGACCTCTTGCTCCTTCCACCATGTGAGGACACAGCAAGAAGTCGGCAGTCCACAACCTGGAAGGGGACCCTCACCAGAATCTGACCACACTGGTATCCCGATCTCAGATTTCCGGCTTCCAGAACTGTGTGATAAAAATTTGAGTTGTTTACAAATCACCCAGTCTATAGTACTTCATTATAGAAACCAGTACGGATGAAGACAGGGAGTACTCATTGATAAGCACTCATTGTATTAGGGGAATTCTTAATGTGACACTTGCATTTTCTAAGAAGACAACTAAAATGAGGCATTTATTGAGCACTGTGCCATGCAGTGAGCTCATCTAATCCTCCAACAACCTCGTGAGTTAAGTATTATTTCATTTCCATTCTTCAAAAAAAAAAAAAAGGCAGACTCAGAGAGGTTAAGTAACTTGTCCAAGGTCAAACAGTATCTAAATGGCTAATTCAGCTTAAATCTCTCTGATTCATGAGCCCATTTATTTTCTTGATAACCAAAAGAGGGAAGTAATAAAGATGGGTTGAAAGATAGGATCCCAGAAAGCAACTACTTACCTACTCCTCTTTAGGAAGAACCCACTCACTCCTCCTCAAAGGCCTGAACGATTAAACTGTAGATGGCCTCCTCCATCAAACCACCATCAAATGTCAGTGCTGACCACAGTATTTGGCCACCCCTGGTAACTCAGCGGGTTTTCTTTGCAGAACTGCAAAAAGCACTTGGAAAAGGCAATCCCCTTTTTTAAAAAATGCACTATCTTGAGCTTCAAGGAAATGCCTCAGTGAGCAGAATCAAGAGCACACACCAAAAAAAATGATTGTGTGTGCAGTTTTGGAGGTGAGACTTTGCACAGTTCAGTGGCCATGGCCTCTCACTCATGACATGATGCCCACACAGCTGCAGTTCTCAAAAGCCTGGCAGCCAGGGCTGGGCAGACATTACTTGTTTTTCGTTGTTGTTGTTGTTCGGATTTTTTTTTTTTTTCAGTCCATGGGCTTGAAGCAGCCTGAAGACCTCAACCCAGTCTAAAGGGCTGCCCAGCAAGCCAGCCAGATTGAATTCCAACCCAGTTCAGAGAACTGAAATGTGAGAAGGAATTATTCTTCAGCATAACCAGCACACAGCATAGGCAATGCTTCAAAACACACAGGCAAAGAAACCCCTCAACTAAGTCTCTCAGCTGGAAGTATGTGGGTACCAAAATTGTTCTTAAGCACTATTTATCACTGACAAGCTGAGAATATCAGGGGAACAAAAGTAAACTTGAAAAGCATCATTGGAGACATTACTACAGAAATAAATAAGACAGTGCTGAAAAAAAAAGGGGGGGGAAAAGGTGGTCCAGCCTCTGTCAATAATGAGGATTAGAAGTGGACCATTTTACAAAAGGATTTTCTCTACCACTTTCAGCTGGGGGTCAAGGCATTTCATACATTAACCTTTCCTGGACATCACTACAATTTAAAGATACTTTATAAATGCCTTGCTCATACCTTCCTACAAAAATTCACACTGAGTTATTTTTGTCATTATTTTCCAATTTCTAGGTATTTGGAATATTTAGAACTACTGCTGCTGCAAAGGCTAAAATAGTCTTATAACAAGCAAAGCCCTCACATGCTTAGAATCATGAATTAGCTCCTTCTTTGGCTCTGCCCCACCCAATGATAGCCACACACCTCTCCTCTCCCCAGCTTATTTGAGATGGAACAGAACCAAAGAAAGAGCCAGTTCCGTGATCCTAAGCAGTAAAAATTCAGACCAGTGCATTACAGAGGACAGGCCTCAACTACTTAATCCTAATGGGAGGAAATAGGGGAAACATGCTTCATTTTTCTACAATCCTTAAGCCAAAGTCAAACTTCACTCATGCCTTCTTTGTCACCACTCCCTTTCCATAATGATGACTTGAGTAGTATTAACTTTAACAATAAAAATAATAGACCCCTTTATATCTTGAGACCCAAGCCCTGGAGAACCAGGGGCCTGTGATTGCCCTCCCAACCCCAATGAGGGATAGCCATGGAGGCAGGACCACCACCCTGTGGTTCCAGAGGGTAGAACATGGGGCCAGAGAGGATTATTCTCAAACCCTAAGGTTTTATGTTGTTTTCCCTGTCAGGTTACAGAGGACCTATGACCACTTTGTTCTGTCCTATTTCTCCCTTTCAGGATGGAATAGCCTACATTGGTCCTATCATTGTATTTGGGAAGCACAAAATTGGTCTGGTTTCACAGGTTTGAAGCTGGAGAGGAATTTTGCCTCAGGATGAATCATACTTTGAATCTCACCTATATCTGATTTAAACAATATTTAGATGAGATTTTGGACTTTAGACTTTAGTGTTGTCTCTGGAATGAGTTAAGATTTTTGGAGCTGTTGGGATGGAATGAATGTATTTTGCATGCAAGAAGAACATGAATTTGGGGAGCTAGGGGTACAATGCTATGGGCTGAATGTTTGTGTCCCCTCAAAGTTCATATATTGAAATCCTAATCTCCTATGTGATAGTATTAGGAGATGGGACCTTTGTGAGGTGATTAGATCATGAGGGTGGAGACCTTCTGGATGCAAATAGTGTCTTTGTAAGAGAACCCAGAGAGCTCTCTCACTGCCTTTCCACTATGTGAGGGCACAACAAGAAAACAGTCATCTATAAACCAGGAAGCAGGCCCCCAACAAACACCAAATCTGCCAGTGCCTTGATCTTGGACTTCCCAGCCTCCAGAACTGTGGGAAATAAATGCATTTTTTTTTTTAAGATACTCAGTCTATGGCATTTTGTTATAGCAGCCCCAACTAAGTTACATTACTGCTTGCTTGCTGTGTGCCAGGCCCATGCTAAGCATTTTGCATACCTCACTTCACTTAATCTTTATAGTACTTGCCACTATCTAAGATTCTCTTGTTCACTTACTCATTTATTTTTTTGCACGTTGAAAGAATGTAATATGTGTTAACTATTCTCATTCTCAATAATTTTATTATTCTGCTGTTTTTACATCTTTTTTTA
>NW_012118043.1:3519645-3520008 GCF_000951035.1 Colobus angolensis palliatus
TTCCAAGTCTTTGCTATTGTGAATAGTGCCACAATAAACATACGTGTGCATGTGCCTTTGTAAGAGCATGATTTATAATCCTTTGGGTATATCCCCAGTAATGGGATCACTGGGTCAAATGGTATTTCTAATTCTAGATCCTTGAGGAATCGCCACACTGTCTTCCACAGTGGTTGAACTAGTTTACAGTCCCACCAACAGTGTAAAAGCATTCCTATTTATCCACATCCTCTCCAGCACCTGTTGTTTCCTGACTTTTTAATGATCTCCATTCTAACTGGTATGAGATGGTATCTCATTGTGGTTTTGATTTGCATTTCTCTGATGGCGAGTGATGATGAGCATTTTTTCATGTGTCTGTTG
>NW_012118043.1:3520396-3521952 GCF_000951035.1 Colobus angolensis palliatus
AGTTTTTTCCAATTCTGTGAAGAAAGTCATTGGTAGCTTAATGGGGATGGCATTGAATCTATAAATTACCTTGGGGAGTATGGTCATTTTCACCTTATTGATTCTTCCTATCCATGAGCATGGAATGTTCTTCATTTGTGCCCTCTTATTTCATTGAGCAGTGGTTTGTAATTCTACTTGAAGAGATCCTTCACATCCCTTGTAAGTTGAATTCCTAGATATTTTATTCTCCTTGCAGCAATTGCGAATGGGAGTTCACTCATGATTTGGCTCTCTGTCTGTTATTGGTGTATAGGAAGGCTTGTGATTTTTGTACATTGATTTTGTATCCTGAGACTTTGCTGAAGTTGCTCATCAGCTTAAGGAGATTTGAGGCTGAGACGATGGGGTTTTCTAAATACACAGTCATGTCATCTGCAAACAGGGACAATTTGACTTCCTCTTTTCCTAATTGAATACCCTTTATTTCTTTCTCCTGCCTGATTGCCCTGGCCAGAACTTCCAACACTGTGTTGAATAGGAGTGGTGAGAGAGGGCATCCCTGTCTTGTGCCAGTTTTCAAAGGAAATGCTTCCAGTTTTTGCCCACTCAGTATGATATTGGCTGTGGGTTTGTCATAAATAGCTCTTATTATTTTGAGATATATCCCATCAATACCTAGTTTATTGAGAGTTTGTAGCATGAAGGGCTGTTGAATTTTGTCGAAGGCCTTTTCTGCATCTATTGAGATAATCATATGGTTTTGTCTTTGGTTCTGTTTATATGCTGGATTACATTTATTGATTTGCATATGTTGAACCAGCCTTGCATCCCAGGGATGAAGCAACTTGATCGTGGTGGATAAGCTTTTGGATGTGCTGCTGGATCCGGTTTGCCATTATTTTATTGAGGATTTTTGCATCGATGTTCCTCAGGGATATTGGTCTAAAATTCTCTTTTTTTGTTGTGTCTCTGCCAGGCTTTGTTATCAGGATGATGCTGGCCTCATAAAATAAGTTAGGGAGGATTCCCTCTTTTTCTATTGATTGGAATAGTTTCAGAAGGAATGGCACCTGCTCCTCTTTGTACCTCTGGTAGAATTCGGCTGTGAATCCATCTGGTCCTGGACTTTTTTTGATTGGTAGGCTATTAATTATTGCCTCAATTTCAGAGCCTCTTATTGGTCTATTTGGGGTTTCAACTTCTTCCTGGTTTAGTCTTGGAAGGGTGTATGTGTCGAGGAATTTATCCATTTCTTCTAGGTTTTCTAGTTGATTTGCGTAGAGGTGTTTATAGTATTATCTGATGTATTTCTGTGGGGTCGGTAGTGATATCCCCTTTATTATTTTTTATTGCGTCTATTTGATTCTTCTCTCTTTTCTTCTTTATTAGTCTTGCTAGTGGTCTATCAACTTTGTTGATCTTTTCAAAAAGCCATCTTCTGGATTCATTGATTTTTTTGAAGGTTTTTTTGTGTGTGTGTGTCTCTATCTCCTTCACTTCTGCTCTGATCTTAGTTATTTCTTGCCTTCTGCTAGCTTTTGAATGTGTTTGCTCTAGCTTCTCTAGTTCTTTTA
>NW_012118043.1:3522403-3522762 GCF_000951035.1 Colobus angolensis palliatus
TCTGTAGATGTCTATTAGGTCCACTTGGTGCAGAGCTGAGTTCAAGTCCTGGATATCCTTGTTAACTTTCTGTCTTGTTGATCTGTCTAATGTTAACAGTGGGATGTTAAAGTCTCCTATTATTATTGTGTGGGAGTCTAAGTCTCTTTGTAGGTCTCTAAGGACTTGTTCTATGAATCTGGGTGCTCTTGTATTGGGTGCAGATATATTTAGGATAGTTAGCTCTTCTTGTTGAATTGATCCTTTTACCATTATGTAATGGTGTTCTTTGTCTCTTTTGATCTTTGTTGGTTTAAAGTCTGTTTTATCAGAGACTAGGATTGCAACCTCTGCTTTTTTAGTTTTCCATTTGTTTGGTA
>NW_012118043.1:3523057-3561396 GCF_000951035.1 Colobus angolensis palliatus
GTCTGTAAAGGATTTTATTTCTCCTTCACTTATGAAGCTTAGTTTGGCTGGATATGAAATTCTGGGTTTAAAATTCTCTTCTTTAAGAATGTTGAACATTGGCCCCCACTCTCTTGTGGCTTGTAGAGTTTCTGCTGAAAGATCCACTGTTAGTCTGATGGGCTTCCCTTTGTGGGTGACCTGACCTTCCTCTCTGTCTGCCCTTAACATTTTTTCCTTCATTTCAACCTTGGTGAACCTGACAATTATATGTCTTGGAGTTCCTCTTCTCTAGGAGTATGTTTGTGGTGTTCTCTTTATTTCCTGAATTTGAATGTTGGCCTGCCTTGCTAGGTTGGGGAAATTGTCCCGAATAAAATCCTGAAGACTGTTTTCCAACTTGGTTCCATTCTCCCCGTCACTTTCACATACACCAATCAGATGTCAATCTGGTCTTTTCACATAGTCCCATATTTCTTGGAGGCTTTGTTCATTTATTTTTACTCTTTTTTCTCTAAACTTCTCTTCTCGCTTTATTTCATTCATTTGATCTTCAATCACTGATACCCTTTCTTCCACTTGATCAAATCAGCTACGGAAGCTTGTGCATGCGTCACATAGCTCTTGTGCCATGGTTTTCAGCTCCATCAGGTCATTTAAGTCTTCTCTGTGCTGTTTATTCTAATTAGCCATTCATCTAATCTTTTTTCAAGGTTTTTAGCTTCTTTGCAATGGGTTCAAACATCCTCCTTTAGCTCAGAGAAGTTTGTTATTACCAATCTTTCTGAAGCCTACTTCTGTCAACTCATCAAAGTCATTCTCTGTCCAGCTTTGTTCTGTTGCTGGCGAGGAGCTGTGTTCCTTTGGAGGAGAAGAGGCACTCTGATTTTTAGAATTTTCAGCTTTTTTGCTCTGGTTTCTCCCCAACTTTGTGGTTTTATCTACATTTGGTCTTTGATGATGATGACCTACATATGGGGTTTTGGTGCAGATGTCCTTTTTGTTGATGTTGATGCTATTCCTTTCCTTTTGTTAGTTTTCCTCCTGACAATCAGGACCCTCAGCTGCAGGTCTCTTGAAGTTTGCTGGAGGTCCACTCCAGACTCTGTTTGCCTGGATATCACCAGGGAGGCTGCAGAACAGCAAATATTGCAGAACAGCAAATGTTGCTGCCTGACCTTTGCTCTGGAAGCTTCGTCTCAGGGGGGCACCTGGCTGAATGAGGCATCAGTCAGCCTACTGGGAGGTGTCTCTGAGTTAGGCTACTTGGGGGTCAGGGACCCACTTGAGGAGGCTGTCTGTCCATTTTCAGATCTCAAACTCTCTGTGCTGGGAGAACCACTACTCTCTTCAAAGCTGTTAGACAGGGACATTTAAGTCTTCAGAAGTTTCTGCTGCCTTTTGTTCAGCTATGCCCTGCCCCCAGAGGTGGAGTCTACAGAGGCAGGCGGGCCTAGTTGAGCTGCAGTGGGCTCCACCCAGTTCGAGCTTCCAGGCCACTTTGTTTACCTACTCAAGCCTCAGTAATGGCGGACGCCCCTCCCCCAGCCTCACTGCTGCCTTGCAGTTCAATCTTGGACTGTTGTGCTAGCAGTGAGCAAGGTTCCGTTGGTATGGGACCCTCCAAGACAGGTGCAGCATATAATCTCCTGGTGTGCCGTTTGCTAAGACCATTGAAAAAGCGCAGTATGAGGGTGGGAGTGACCCAATTTTCCAGGTACCATCTGTCATGGCTTCCCTTGGCTAGGAAAGGGAATTTCATGAGCCCTTGCACTTCCCGGGTGAGGTGATGCCCCACCCAGCTTTGTCTCACACTCTGTGGGCTGTACCCACTCTCCAACAAGTCCCAGTGAGATGAACCTGGTACCTCAGTTGGAAATGCAGAAATCACCTGTCTTCTGCATCGCTCACACTGGGAGCTGTAGACTGGAGCTGTTCTTATTTGGCCATCTTGTTTTTGCCCACTTGCTCATTTTTTATGTCTTCCTTACACAAATCTAGGCACCATGAGGGTTGGAAGTTTATCTCACTCAAAGCTATTTCCCCCAGTGCCAAGAATGATGCCTGGCACATAGCAGGCACTGATTAAGTACTAAATAAATGAATTATTTTATCTTTCTAAGAGTTTAGTAATGAAAACATTCTTATCCTAATTTTGTAGGTGAAGAAACAGAGACAGAGCAACTCAAAATTTCACAGTTAATAAGTGGCAGAACCAAAATTTAAACCTAGATCTCTGGGACCAGAACCTATGCTCTGAAACATCTATGATCAGTTATGAAGCTTTTGCTGAATCTCTTTAAACCCTCTGCAAAAAGAATTAAATAATTAGAATATTGTATTAGGTAGCAAGAAGTTCAAAGGTGGAGATAGTTCCAGGATTGAGCATCCTCAGTGTTGAACATCAAGGACATAGCTTCTCCACTCTTCTCTTCAACCTGTCCCCTAGACTGGTGGCTCCCCTGACAGCCCTAAGATGGGTACCACAGGTATAAACATTATGTGCAAACAGTAACATTCAAAGGTAGCACTGAAATCTATCCCGCCTTGCAAATCTTATTGAGACTAAAGGGAATTTTCCCAAAGCAGCCCCAATCAACTTCTTCACTTGTCTTATGGGCCTGAGTTGCATCACCTGTTGATACCCAATATAAACATGTTATAAAAGAAATGAAATGACCATATTGCCTTAGACAAATAAACTTTCACCCTCAGGATTTGAGAAAGGGCTACAGTCCCTCTTCCAGGACATAAGCATGCAGAGAAGAGTGAACAATTGGGGTTCTGTTGGTGTCCCAGTTGTTATTGTTGCTTAAGAAAATTCCTTAAATTAAGCAGCATAAAACAACAACAATTTAATTATGCTCATAGGTCATTTGGCAAGGCCATAGCAAGGTGGCTGGCATCTGTTTTATGACATCTGGGAATTCAGATCAGAAGATTAAAATGGCTAGGGGGGTGCAGAATAATTCAAGGCTTTTTCACTCGCATGTCCGGTACCTGAGTGGGAATTACTCAAAGGCTGAGCTCAGCTGGGATGGTTAACTGGAGCACCCACACATGCCCTCACTGTGTGGCTTCGACTTCCAAACAGCAAGTAACCTCATGATAATCAGACTTTTTATATGGCTTCCCTACGCTCCAAATATGAGTGTTCCATTGAACAAGGAAGAAGGAAGAAGGTGGATCCTCTTTTATAATTCAGCCTAGTAAGCTACATAGCATCACTTCTGTTAGATGAGTCAGTCCTAAGCTATTGGATGAATTAGTCCTAAGCCTACCCAGACTCCAGGAGAGAGTATAAAGACCCTATGCCTCAATGGAAAAAGTATCCAAAAAATTCTGATTATTTCTTAAAACCACCACTGTTATCAAAGGAGTAGACACACAACAGTATCTACCTTTGGATCAGAAATTAGTTACATTTTCAGAAAACGATCACAGAATAATCACATATTTAGAAAATTAGTAATGTCTTGTAGACTCCTATAGCTAATTCTCTGTTCAATAGCTAGGCTGTAAGATAGACCACCTACCCACTGAATTCATCCATAATTTAACAATCAGTAAGGTTAGTGTTTTTCAGAATGGATGAGGAACACAATCTCTGCTCCCTAGAGTTGTAAAGTTTTGGTGGGGAGAGAGTTGACCTACAGCCAAATAGCTATGGACATCACTAGGAAGAGAGGCCAGTTTCCAGGTACTATGACTGTGTTTGCTTGCTCTGTGAATCCAACAACTCAGCTTCTAATATCATGCTAGCCAACTGATGAGCTTAACCCTGACAATGATCAGATTGCTCATCTGGAAGAGCCAAATCCACATGCACTTCATTTTCCAGAGAGTAAGGAGGGAGATAATCAAACACAGCAAACAGGCGATAATACCTGGAATGCCTTTCTTATGCTCAAGCCATGGCATTGCCCTTCTGACACATTTGCCCACATTTTTATAAAGGGAAGAGTGGAAAATCTCATGCTATTGACATTGCACTGTTAAAAGGTCTTTCCCAGGCCAAGCAATCTGTTGGCAGTCCCATAGCCAATATTATTATAAATGTCTAAAGAAAGATAAGCTCTCCCAGATATGACATTTAGATAAAGTGACAAGTAATTATACACATACACAAAAGAAGGAGCTCTCACCCCATCTTCCTCCAGGTGAGAACTATTTATTGAATGTACTCTCCTGCTAGAGAAAACTTTCCAACAGTTTTATCCTGGTGGGCCTTTGTCTCTTTAATAATGATTTAAGCCAGACAGTAACATCCCAACTCTCAAAAACCCAGGCATATTTTCTCCCTGGCCATGTGACCGTGAAGAATAATTTTAGAAAATTCTGAAATGATCTCATCAATGGGGATGTGATATTCAGTATTCATCTGAAATCCTCTACCCATCTGTTTTCTTCTAGAGCAACATGGGAAAAAAAACAAGGAAACCAATAAAGTTGTTACAGATGAACATGGGAAAGAAAAGAAAGGCACAGAAAGGAAAAGAGAAAGTCAAAAGGAGACAGATGGAAATCAAGCTGGGGGCAAATTCTGCCTGGACAAGGCAGGGGGATAGAGACCAGTCTTCCTTGGAAAGCCACAAGGCTTACTCGTTTGTCCCCAAGGATTTACTGGGCACTTTCTCTGTGGCAGGCCAGTTTCAGATGCTGGAAAGGCATCAGTAAACCCTGACTGGGATGTAGAGCCTGGCCAGAAAAGCCAATTAAGCGCACAAATAAATGCACATTTACAGACAGTGATGGGAACTGAAAAGGAAACAGCCACAAAATGTCATGAGCATATACAACTGGTACATCTCATTTACATGACCAGGTCATGGAAGGCCTCCCGGTGGAGGTAACATTTGCTCTTGAGAAACACTAGGAACCCATGGAAGGTGGCTGGAAAAGCAACCAGCACAACAGAGGCTGGTGGGCATGTGCAGCATTAGGGCATAGCCACAAAAGCAACTGGAAGAGAAAGTGCACTTCGTCCACTGCCACAGTTGCATTTACAATGAAAAGTCCGAAATGAACTGTAACCTGTGGAGCTCTCTCTACCCCTCCTCCCCTTTCCCAGGACCCCTAGAGAAAACAATTGTTCTGTTTACAGGAAGGTTGGTTCACACTCCATCTTTCTTAGGTAGGAATGAAGTCGAAGAAAATTATCTGTTTGGTTTTATAATTTGGCAAATGAATCTCTTTCAATCCTTATTGCTTTTCATAGGATCTTCGTCACTCTTTTACCCACATAAACCCTCACTTCATCCCTTGGCATATAATTAAATGCTTTTCTAGAATCTGGCTGTAAATGAGGCTTCGCAGTAAGCTATCTTTCACAATAAAATGGGAAAAGATCTCAATGTATACAAACAGAGTGAATTTATGTTATACCATCTTTTTTTTAAAAAAATTAAAGGTTTCTGGGGCTGGAAGAAAACCAAAAATTTCTTTTGATTTTGAAAGAGTTCCTCAAGGGGGCTCATCTCACAGAAACCTCCAGCATTGTTACATCAATTTGCTGCAACTTAAATTAAAATTATATAAATTTTGTGAGGAAGGCCTAATGCTGTTTCTCAATCGCTTGAATCATTTTTCTTAATGCAGCATGGCCACATCCTCCAGACGCCAGTAGCCTGGACAGAGATGGGAGGCAAAATTCAGAACTGGTTACACTTATTCAAAGTCACATCTGCCATCCTGCAATAAACATTCTATATGCAAATTGCCTCAAGAGACTCCAGAAATTGACTAGTTTCTTACGCCGTATCTTAACACCAAAAGAAAGTAGAAACATTTTTATGGCTTACGTCCATAATACATTCCATCAGTGTGTCCTGTGTTTCTATCTGCCAATATATCAAACCCTTCTTTGAGTATTTGCTTATGCATCATCAGTTCATTTTTTATAAGAGAAAAAAAGAGCTTCCAAAAATATTTATCCAAATGAGAGCTATTAATGGCCACAACCAAGCTGAGTTCAAGCCTTCATTGTTCCTGAAATTGAATTGTTTCAAAAAAGCAGTAGGAAAAGTTTTGCAGATTAAAACCATTTACGATGTAGAAATTAAACCCCATTTTTCCAGGAATGAAAAGTCCTGGGTGGACCTGAAGCTCTGCTTTGAGTTATTCTGTCCTGGCCATAATGTTTGGGCCACTTCATTGCAAAAGAATTTCCATCTCAGCTTTATAATCCAATTAAAGAGATCAAGCAAAGCCACTGTGCTTCATGTTTTCTTTTTTAACCATGAGATGAAGATGATTATATTTTTGTTTTGTAGGCTCCAAGGGGGAGTATTAAATTCTTGGTTATGCTCTTAGAAGCTACATTTTCCTCCTAATTCTATTGCTCTTAAGAAGAGTTTGGCAGAGACCATCAAAGCCGTTGTGTTTCTTTTATTTTGCTTCCCTGGAGATTTGCAAAATGGTGACAGCTCACGCCTCCTACATGAGGCCCACCTCCTCCCATTGAGAGCTCACATCTTACCCAAGGTTTGGAACTGCAACAATGGCATTGTGGGGTGGTTTTAAATTTGTTTTTATTACTGCACTGAAAGCTGAATATATGAAATGCAATTATTTCCATCGTATATACAGTTCTGTTTCTTGGTGAATTTCATCTAAGGAGTAAATATGTCCAATCAAGTTTCTGTGGATGCCTGTGACGTTGGTGCAGTGAACTATGGTAACATTACTCCTCCTTTGGGGGACACATGCTATACAAATTTTGCATCATGATTCATAGAATCACAGACTGTTGTTGCTGGAAGAAATCTTAAGAGAACTTAATCAAGCCTTCCTCATATTACAGGCGAAAACACAAAGGCCCAACGATACTTCCTGTCCAAGTTCACACAGCCAGTTGGTGGTAAAGCTGGGGCAAAAATTCAGGTTTTCTGATTTCTAGTCCAGGACTGCTTGGGCCAAACCACATTGCTGCATTATTCTATGGGTTTATTTAATATATTATATTGCAGATATTTTACTAATTATATAAAAACAAGTTAACTATCTGAATAAATGAAAAGATAGACCATTTTGGACGGAGAAGACTGAGCAGTATAAACATGTTACTTTTCTTTAAATTAATTTACAGGCTTAATTTAGTAGGTTCCATAGATTAGGGACAGGGAAGAGTACAGTTAAATTATTCTGAAGTTTATGCAAAAGAATAAGCAGTCACTAATTGCTTTCAAATTTTTGGAAAAGGTAAGTCTTCCACATGTAAGAATAAATTATAAAAATACAGTATAAATTAATAAATTTTTATAAATAAATTATAAAAATACATTAATTATAGTACTGCTTTAGGAAGAAACAGGTGCATAGGTTAGAAAATATTGATATCACTGAAGCAGATCTTAATGCTCAGTTATATTTCAAAAATAACATTTCAATTTGGTGGGTAAATAAAATATAATTCAGTGGATGATGTTGGTACAACTGGCCATTTGGTTTTTTTTTTAGACTTTTATTTATTTATTTTTATTATTATACTTTATGTTCTAGGGTACATATGCACAACATGCAGGTTTGTTACATATGTATACACGTGCCATGTTGGTGTGCTGCACCCATTAACTCATCATTTACATTAGGTATATCTCCTAATGCTATCCCTCCCAGCTCCCCTGACCCCACAACAGGCCCTGGTGTGTGATGTTCCCCTTCCTGTGTCCAAGTGTTCTCACTGTTCAATTCCCACCTATGAGTGAGAACATGCAGTGTTTGGTTTTCTGTTCTTGCACTAGTTTGCTGACAATGATGGTTTCCAGCTTTATCCATGTCCCTACAAAGGACACGAACTCATCCTTTATTATGGCTGCATAGTATTCCATGGTATATATGTATGTGCCCCATTTTCTTAATCCAGTCTGTCATTGATGGACATTTGGGTTGGTTCCAAGTCTTTGCTATTGTGAACAGTGCCACAATAAACATACGTGTTCATGTGTCTTTATAGCAGCATGATTTATAATCCTTTGGGCATATACCCAGTAATGGGACGGCTGGGTCAAATGGTATTTCTAGTTCTAGATCCTTGAGGAATCGCCACACTGTCTTCCACAATGGTTGAACTAGTTTACAATCCCACCAACAGTGTAGAAGTGTTCCTATTTCTCCACATCCTCTCCAGCACCTGTACAACTGGCCATTTGTTAAAATAATAAAGTTAAATCTCTGTACCACACTTGCACAAAGGTAAATTACAGATGTTTTAAAGATTTAACTGTCAAAAATGCCAAAGCAAATAAATCCATAATACAAAGTATTTAGGCAAAAAAAAAATGTTAAACTGATCAATTTTCTAAAATTCTAAGCAAAATCATAGACTTAAAAATTGTTTATACTTATTAATACATGTATATCTATAGCTATTTGTATGTATAAAACAGAAGTCAATATTATTCATCTATAAAAGCCTTACAAATAAATTAGTAAAGGAGAAGCACGCTGACAGAAAAATGGGCAAAAGATCTGAACAGGGAAAAATCACAAAAGAAGAAATGCAAATGAAATAGATAGATGTTTAATCACACTAAGAACAAAAAAATGCAAGGGGAAAACATTGAAAAATATTTCCTCCTATCATGCTAATGGAAAATCTTTTTTCCCAGCCCTTTTCTTTTAAGGTAATAAAGTTTAGATGCTAGTTCAGGCAAAGGGGATTCTTACACACTAACAGAAAGGGTATCCAGTGATATACTCTCAACAGATGGGCAATTTGCATTATGTATCAAAAGCTCCAAAATGTATTGAAACACTTTAGCCTATATCTGCCATTTTAAGAATTAATCCAATGAACTAATAAATGTACCAAAAAAGCTTTATGAGTAAGAAATTCCTCATAGTATTATTCATAATAGAAAAACTTCAGGAATATTTCAAACATCAAAAGGAGAGAACAGTTAAATAAACTATAAATAGCCATGTGAAAAATATCATGTAACCATAAAGGATCATGTTTTTGAAGAATATTTAAAGATATGAGCTATAAATTTTTTAGTCAAATAAAAACTATAGATTGTATGCTACCCAATTCTTCTCAAAAAGTCAGAAAGACATGCACTGAAATATTAACCTTTTCTGACTGGAGAAATATTGAATGATATTTAATATTTTAGCTCTTCTGAATTTTTCAAATTTTCACAATAAACTAATATTTACAGGAGAAAACTATGTTATTGTAAAATAAACACAGAATACCAAGTTAGAAAGATGCCAGAACTGGTCCAAGCATAGCATGCCCAGCCCCTTCTCTAGTCAATATAGATATAAACAATTGTTCTACGCTGTGAGTCCTGGAGGTCCACTGGACCGTTAATGGTTATGGCTGGGGAATAACTCTGTGAGATACTCAGCAGCTGGAGGAGATAGTTCATGTTGCTGGTGTTTGCGGGAGAAAATAAAATAAAATTTATCCCATTAAAAACCCTCTAGGGCAGGGCTGTCCAATCTTTTGGCTTCCCTAGGCCACACTGTAAGAAGAACAATTGTCTGGGGCCACACATAAAATACAGTAACACTAATTATGGCTGATGAGCTAAAAAAAAAAAATTGAAAAAAAAAAATCTCATACTGTTTTTAAAAAGTTTATAAATTTGTGATGGGTTACATTCAAAGCCCCCATGGGCCACAGGTTGGACAAACTTTCTCTAGGGTATTTAATGTATACAATCTTTACAATCAGCCTCATTAACCCATGGGAGAACTATCATCTATAAGACAGACTCCCCTTCACATCTTCTCCTCAAGCCACATGTTGACTTTCCATGGTGTCTTTCCCTCAACTCTTCCCATGATACTCACTTTATTCTGATTTCACCTAGATAAAATGTGAAACTGGCCCCCAAATACATATAGCCCAGAGACTTTAATGAAATCATATAAGCCAAAAGTAGATGTGACTCTATTAGGGAATAAGTTAATGGTGCATAGAAAACTGAATCTCAGAATGCAAAGAAAATAAGGCTCAAGCAGAAGTTGGAACCATTTTTCCATGCAGAGAATCTCCAAGCTCAGAGTAAAAGGTTCAGGGAGCAAAAATGTATCTGGGGGCTGTAATCAGAGTGATTAAAGAGCAGAATACAAAACAGCCAAACCAGGGCTCCTACATCTCTCCCTTCCATGTTTATTAGTGAACATGTCAGCCATGTGATTGGCCTCCACATAAAGCCAATGCTCTGTCCTATAAAGATGTTGAATATTTCCCTTGTGTCTTAATCTGTTTGTGCTGCTATAAAAACTGGGTAATTTATAAATTGAGACTCAGACTGAGGAATTTATAAAGAACAGATGTATTTCTCTGAGCTCTGGAGGGTGGGAAGTCCAAGAGCAAAGAGGCAGGTTTGATGTTTACTGAGGATCCTGTCTCTGTTTCCAAAATGGTGTCTTGAATGCTGTGGTCTCCAGAGGGGAGGAATGCTGTGTCCTCACATGGCAGAAGGCAGAAGGGCAGAAAGGAACAAACTCCCTCCATCAAGCCCTCTTATAAAGGCACCGACTCCCCTTCACCAGAGGGGAGCCCTCATGGCCTAATCACCTCTTAAAGGCCACAACACCTTGATACTGTTGCATTTAGGATTAAATTTCAGCATGAATTTTGGAGGGGGCAAAAATACTGAAACCCTAGCACCTTGAGAACACTGACTTTTTCACATAAGTGGTGGTTCTGCATAATAACGTCCATCCTATTTTGGCATTTTTTAAGAAAAGAAGTATGGTGAGATTTGCTGTGGAAATGGATCAATTTGGCTACAGAAGAAAACTTTAAAACTGCCTTAGTGGTCCATGTTAATCAATCTAATCATTTTATTACAAATAAGAACAAGCCACCAAGGCTTAACAAATGTTTAAGGGAAATCAACAGCTTGTAAGTGAATCCGTAAGGCAAAAAGAATGACTGATTACCAAGGATGCATGTACAGACTGAAAAGAGACTACAACCATCAAAACAGAACCAAACACTTCAACACAGGACAGAGAACAAATACAATGTTTGGCAAATTAAAAAATAACTGTCAAAATAAAAACCATGGGTACAAAAATATAGTTAGATACAATGAATAAAATCTAGTATTTGATAGCACAACAGGGTGACTACAGTCAAAAATAATTTATTATACATTTTAAAATAACTAAAAGAATACAATTGGATTGTTGTAACACAAAGGAGAGGTAAATTCTTGACATGATACATAACCCATTTACCCTGATGTGATTATTACACATTGTATGTCTATATCAAAATCTTATGTACCCCATCAATATATCACCTATGTACCCACAAACATATATAAATAAGTATTTCACCATAAATATATCACCTACGTACCCACAAAAATTAAAAATAAAAAATCTATATAAGAGCTAGAAGACAAAGTCAAAGAAAGATTACCGATTATAAAAATAAAGAAAAAAAACAGAAAGAAGAAATTTTTTTAAAGGAAGAGAAAAATGTAAATGATATGATAGATTGTATGAGGCCATTATTGCATTGCTATAAAGAAATACCTGAGACTGCGTAATTTATAAAGAAAACAGATTTAATTGGTTCACACATCTGCAGGCTGTAACAAATGGTGCCTGCGTTTGCTCGGCTTCTAGGGAATCCTCAGGAGCTTTTACTCATGGCTGAAGGCAAAGTGGGAGCAGGCATGTCACATGGTGAAAGCAGGAACAAGAGAAAGTGAGAGAGGTGCCACATACTTTAAACAACAAGATGTTGTGAGAACTCACTCACTACTGGGACGACAGCATCTAGCCATGAGGAATCCACCCCCATGACCCAAACACCTCCCATCAGGCCCCACCTCCAACATTGGGGAATTACAATTCAACATGAGATTTGGGTGGGGACAAATATCCAAACTGTATTATAGCTCTAACTTCAATCCAGGAATTCTAAAACCAACCCAACAGGAGTTCCAAAAGATGAGAAATAAAAGGAGCTGGAAGAAAGGAAATAATCAAAACACCCATAGGAAAAAAAAAAAAAACTCCTAGAGCAGTAGCAAGCCCATCTTGGATGCTGCAATTACTGAACACAAAGGCCGACACCTAAATATATTCTCATGAGATTTTGAAACATCAAGGATAAACAGAAGAAGTAAAACTTCCAGAGGGGCATATATATATATGCCTCATATATATATATACACATATATGCACTCAATAAATATTTATGGAGTACCTACTAGGTGCCCAGCCTTGTTGAGGCTCTGGGAATTAACAAGATACATATCTCTTTTGCATATATATGTGTATGTGTGTGTATTAATATATATATGTGTGTGTGTATATGCAAAAGAACTGGCATCAGACTTTTCATCAATCATACTGGATGTTAGAAGACGAAGCAATGCTGGTTGAGTTCCGACAGAAGTTCATTTTCAACCTGAATTCTATAGCTAGCCATACTATCTATCAAGTGTGAGGACAATAGAATGACTTTTCAAACATGCAAGCACTTGGAAATTTTACTTCCCAGTTACCCTTTCTGAAAAACTTATTTGTCATTTGATGTCCATTAAAAGTTAAATAAAATGGAAGAAAGAGAAAGACATGGACGTGACTAGAAATGTAATAAAATAAAATCTCACAATAACAGCCATGCATCAGTATCAAAACTGGAAGTACAAACTTAAACAGGAAGTCAGAAGCCTCCCTTAAAAAGGTCTTCAATAATAGTATACTTGCTATACTATTATTGAAGTAATAATAGTATATTTACTTCAATAATAGTATAACTAAGAAGCTTGATAAGCTTACTAATCAAGTAAAGATATCCCAGTGTGGTGAAAATCTCAGGCTCCAGAATCATACTGCCTAACTCAAATCACCAACTACGCATGTGACCTTAGGCAATTACTTAAATTTTCTGTGGCTCGGTTTCCTTACTTGAAAAATGTGTATAAAATAATTTATACTTTGGGGCCCAGTGCAGTGGCTCACACGTGCAATCCCAGTACTTCGGGAGGCCAAGGCAGGCAGATAACCTGAGGCCAGAAGTTCAAGACCAGCCTGGCCAACATGGTGAAACCCCATCTCTACTAAAAATACAAAAAAAAAAAAATTAGCCAGGCATGGTGGTGCATGCCTGTAGAACCAGGTACTTGGGAGGCTGAGGCAGGAGAATTGCTTGAACCCAGGAGGTTGCAATGAGCCAAGATCGTGCCACTCCACTCTAGCCTGGTCAACAAAGCAAGACTTTGCCTCAAAAATAATAATAATAATTTATACTTCATAAGGTCATTGTGGCTATTAAATGAAATAACACATGTAAAATATTTAGTGTCTGGTTCTCAGTAATTTCTCTATAAATGTTGGTTTTTATTATTGTGTTTTTTGTATCAACAAGAAAAGAGAGACAATTCAAGATTTTGAAAACAAAACAAAGCTGTCAAGAAATGTCATTATGTCAAGTCAAAGCAAATTAAAATGCAGTATGATTTTGAGCAAATGAAGAAGGAATATGAAGCTGAAAATAGAAAATCCATTTGACCTTGAAGATTGAAGTTTTTGCCTTTGAATGCCATGGGTTTGGTGATTTAGGATTATTTTTCCTTCTCTACAAGTCTAATCAAACTACTTGGTTCTCCACTGAATAATATTTACATAATCATAATTTCCAATTGCTATTTAATGGCATTCAATTTTAAGAAACTAACCTATCGTCAAAGCACAGAAGACTTAATTATAGTTACAGATTGGAATATAAATGTAATAAACCTTGATCATGTAAAAGTAATGATCAAAGCTGAGGGGGAGGGGTCAGAGAAGAGTAGAAGGAAGTGTAGGAGGCATACATGTTCTCTTCTTACATAATAGGTATCCAAGAAATAGTGGTTTAAGCATGCTGTTTATGATTATAAAGTAACCCAAAGAAGACATTTTAAACAATAACATACAGTTTTTAACATCAGGAGAAGAGAGGGGTAACAAAGTGTTAAATTCTGTAACTTCTAAAGCCAACCTAGTTCTAGCGAGTAGGACCCGGTAAAGGAGGTCCTGAAAGTAGACAAAAGTATAACTTTACTTTTTATTTTATGCCTTGATTCTATTTGAGATTTTTCTCATGCTCTTGAATTGAAATTTACAGTATTCAAAAAATCAAAAGGCACTGGTTCAGTCACTCAGTAAATATTTATGGAGTACCTACTATGTGTCCAGCCTTGTTGGGGTTCTGAGAATTAACAAAATTCAGTCCTTAGTTTCAAAAAGGTAACATTCTGGCCAGTGAGACTAACAATAAACATGGAAACAATTTGATGAATGTATTTGTCTATTTTCATGCTGCTGATAAAGCCACCCAAGACTGGGTAATTTATAAAGAAAAAGATGTTTAATGGACTCACAGTTCCACATGGCTGGGGAGACCTCACAATCAAAGCAGAAGGTGAAAGGCACGTCTTACATGGTGGCAGGCAAAGAGAGAACTGAGTGCCAAGCGAAAGGGGTTCCCCTTATAAAACCATCAGATCTTGTGAGACTTATTCACTACCATGAGAACAGTAAGGGGGAAACCAACCCCATGATTCAGTTATCTCCCACCAGGTCCCTCCCACAACATGTGGGAATTATGGAAGCTACAATTCAAGATGAGATTTGGGTGGGGTCACAGCCAAACTATATCATTGAGTAAACTAATTTCAGATAGTAATTGTTATGAAGAATACTGGGTAATGTTATAAAGAGTGTCTACAAAAGGGGGCATGTGGAATTCAGTTTATCCAGGGTGACCAAAAGAGGACTCTGGGATGAGGTGACATTTGAACTGAGATATGAATGAAGAGAAATAGCCACTCAAAACTTTGCAAAAGTGTCACATTCAAAGTCCTGAGACCAGAAGGAACTTGGAGTGTTTACACTCCAACTGGCTCAAAAGAAAGCCAGTTGGCTGAAATGGGGAGGCAATAGTGGAATCCAGAAAGTTTGGCAGGAAGTCAGATGTTATTGGTTCTTTAAAACCATGATTAATAATTTTATTTTGTTCAATTGCAATGCAAAGTCATTAAAGGGTTTTAAGTAAGAGAGCACTGTGATGTGATATTCACTTCAATAAGTTGACTCTCACTTTAATAAGTTTGTCATTTGAATCAGGCAGTCTTATGCCACATGCTATGATTTTAACCACTTCCTAATGTCTTTCCCAATTAGTAACAGAGTAAGTTGTAACCAATGAAAGTGAAGGTAACATGGACAGCCAGGTATTGTGGTGGTTTGGACTAGGGCAATAGAAGCGGAGATGGAAAAACAGTCAAATTTAGAATATATTTGGAGGTAGAAGAAAATGACTTGAGAATGGATTGATGCAGAGTATTGAGAACAGCAAGGAATCAACTGTGGCTGCCAGATTTTTGAGAGATACTACATGAATGGTGGGGCCTTCTGCTCAAGCAAAAAGGTGAGAGGCAGCAATTTAGGGTATAAATAGGAGCTAAAACCCATTGTTCTGTTTTAGCCATGTTGAATTTAAAATGCCTGTTAGACATTCAAAAGGAGACATGAAATAAGCAGCTGAATATGCAAGTCTGGGATTCAGGAGAAAAGCTCTAACTAGAGATATAATTTAGGAGTCATCAGAGGAAGGATTTTATTTAAGGCCATGGGATTAGATGTGATCACCAAGATGAGAGTGCACCAAGAAGAAGACATGCCCAGAGAGAAACCAGGGAGACTCCAACATTCAGAGACCCAGAAGAGGACGGGAAATCAACAAAGACTCCGATGGAGTGACCGATGAGGTAGGAAGTCAACTAGGCGAGTTGGTGTGCCACTGAAAACAAGAGAACATGCTTCAGGAAGGTCAGTTTTGTTGGATACTGCCGAAAGATCAAGTAACATGAACACACAGGGCTGACCATAGGCTTCAGTAAGATGAAAGCAGTTTCCACAGTGTGGGGACAGAAGCTCAATCGCAAAGTGTTGCAAAGGGAACAGGAGGTGAGGAATTAGAATCAGGAAGTATAGACAATTCTTTGGAGAAGTTGTATGAAGAGAAGCAGAGAAATGTCTTGGTAGCTGAGGGGGGACATGGGGTCAAAGAGAGGTTTTATTTTGACTCATTTGTTTCATTTAAAGTGATGATATTAAGACTGTGTGTATGCCAATGAGAATGATCCATTACATAGAGACAAACTGATGATATTGGAGAGAAGAGAGATATTCGTAGAAATTAAATATTTGGTCAGATGAGAAAAGATGGAGGATACCATGTTCAAGTGGGAGGGTTTGCCTTCCATGGTATCAGAAATTATGTTTCCACTTCATTCAGCAGAACAGAAGGCAAAGTTTGCAAATGCAGTCACGTAAATTGATGGATATAATGGTACAAAAATAAGGTACTTCTAATCTGATTGTATCTATTTCTCTATAAATGGTGAGACAAAGTTAACCCCAGTGTAGGCTTAACTAGAGGAGTGGGTTAGTTACCTAGTTAACTACTGTAGGCTAGAGGAGTGGAGTGCTATTCGGGATTGAAGGAGGGAGACAAGACGTAAAATGGAAAGTGAACATCCAGGAAACCAGTAAGATTGTCTAGCAGTCTTCAGAGACTGGTAATAACGTAAAAGTCAGAACACTTAGGGAAATTGTGTGATTTTTCTCCAGAAACATTCAACTCCTCAATTGCAGGCATGGAGCCCATTGATAGTTGGGATTGACCAGGTCAGGAATATTGCCACATAAGTAGGAAAGAGGAGAGGATAAGGGAGATATAGTGCTTGCAAGGAGAAATCATAGTGCTGTGTCACTATTAAATTATGTTTCCAAAGATGGCTGCACAACAATCCTCATCATTCCACATGCTCTTTTGCAGTACAGTCTTTGGGTGGAGTATATTTCATCCCTCTTCAGACCTGGGCTCAACATGTATCCTGTTTTGACAAATAGAATGCAGCAGAAGTGATGCTGGGTAACTTCTGGAGAATGACCTTAAGCAATCTGCAGCTTCTACCTTTGATAATTAGAACGCTCACTCTTGAGGTCCAGGTGCCATGTGAAGAAGCCCGGCTAGGCACTTGGAGGCAGCCCTGTAGGAAGACAGCAACAGAGAGAGACATATCCCAGCTATCACCACCAAGGTTCCAGACAAGTAAGTGAAACCATCTTGGATGCTTCAACTTCAATCACCATCTGACTACA
Organism: Colobus angolensis palliatus; assembly: GCF_000951035.1. NCBI lineage: Eukaryota > Metazoa > Chordata > Mammalia > Primates > Cercopithecidae > Colobus > Colobus angolensis. Next base: position 3,540,173 of record NW_012118043.1, read on the forward strand.
ACCTCATAAAACACCACAGCTGATGCCATGTAGAGAAAAAAGAACCATCCAGCCAAGCCTTGCTCAAATTTCTGACCCATAGAATTGTGAGCAAATAAAATCATTGTTGTTGGGAATCACCCTCAGGGTGATTTGCTACATAGTAATATATAACTGGATCAGGAAATATTCCCGCCACTCGGATGCCATCACCCACTAAAAGGGAATGAAGAGTTCCAGAGCTGTTGATAAAAGTGAAATAGTGGCAGCACCAATGGAATTGTTGGATTTGAGATTTTCAAAAAGGCCAGGGAATTTCTGAAGTGGGAGGACTACAATTGAAGAGTTGTAAAGACAGGAGGTGACACCAAAGAGAGAAAACATGAAATTGGTATTTTGAGATGGTGCTGTTGTAACTGATGACAAGATCATGGGTATGACCACAGGGTTGGGTGGCTGTAATAGGGCAGAGAAACCAGGAGGTCACGGGAGAGAGGCTAAGGTGTCAACTGCATAGATGTTAATGTTGCCAGGAACACCAACAAGGAAGCAGCTTAATATAGTGTTTCAGTATACATGCCGTGAGCTCAGACTGTTTCCAACCCTGATCCTGTCACTAACTGTGTGTGCTGTTAGGCAAATTATCCCCCTACACCTCAGTTTACACATCTATAAAATGAGGATGATAGCAACTATCTCATGGCATTGCAGGAATTAAACAAAATAATGCTTTCAGAGTGCTTAGAAGAGTTCCAGGAGAAGAGAAAGCACTTGACTAATGCCAACTCTCATTATCACTGGCAGTAGAGATAAAGGCAGCAAGCAAGTGCCAGAGGCACCAAGGACCAAGGTCAGTGAATGACAGCCAGGTGGGGTAGCAGGTGGTAACATCTGATGATGTGCTTCAAAGGGGCTGAGGTCTTTGAAGTTGAAAGTAAGAGAAATGATTAATTAGAAGCAGCAAAGGACAGTAAGGAAGTGATTTACCCTTTTTCCAGGCTTTAAGGTCCATGAGGTATAAAATCAAAGGTGTCTACCTGAAAGGGTTGCAGGGAGGCAGTGTCCTTGGGGAGAGCAAGGTTGCAGTTGGAGTGAGAAGGTAAAAGGGACATTCAGAGAAAGAGATGAGATTTTGCATCTGCTGGTGACAAACCATGAGCTCCTAAGAACATAGTGGAGGGGTTTGGACAGATGAAAAGGAATGGAAGAAGGTTAGACTTTAGGATGTGCAGAGCAGTGTGAGGATAAGGGAACATGCAGTGTTGGGTTATCTAATGCGGATTAAGGATTAAGGCAAAAATCTTAATGACCCACATGGGGTTGGTCTAGAAAGTCTCCCAAGGGGAAATGTGGGAGGACCTGGGACGAGCTGTGTCCATTCTTGTGATGAAACATGGTATGTGGGTAGGGAGGATGGGCAGGAGCCACTTCAGGGCTATTCTGCTGGACAATTCACTTCCCTAGGTAAGCTTTAAAAGGTATCTGGGAGGTGGTGTTGGTAAAGGGGTATTTTTCCTATCTATCTCTAGCTGTAAAGGTGAAGAATTAGAGCATTCATCAGTGATCCATTTATGGAAACCCAAAGGGTGAGTATTCTCTTCCAGGGGCAAAGAAGCTGGGTCACCTGGCCCTGAGCAATTAAAGGGTACCAGGTGTCGACATCTTCCATAGTAAGAAAAAGGACCATTACTAGGCTTTACATTGCTTTAATACAAATCAAGAAAAGACACTTATTTCTGGCTGATGCAGCCTCCCAAGTACATGGCTTGACCAGAACACAGTGTTTTATAGAAATAAAAAGGCTTTACTTCCTCTTAGTACACATAGCCCATACCAAGGATACCATAGCTGGCTACAGGCTCAACCAGGTGCCCATATCCCATGGGTGGGCCTGGCTAACTGCTGGGCTTTTGTTTGGCTGAACATATATGCAAGACTGGGCCAGTGTAGAATTACTCAGGATAACAGAAGAAGGCTGAAAACACTGTCTTCATGTCCTCCACCTCCTCACTCAGATTTCTTCCGAATAAATCTGGTACAAGACCTTTTAATTTTTTCCTTTGGGCACCCATCCTCCTACACTCTCACTCTTATAAACTAACTCCAAGAATGAGGACCTACCTGGAAAATTGCAGCCCCACATCTTCTTGGTCAGAGTGATTGAGTCAGCAATGGGTACATGAACCAAGCCATGTCAGAGAGAGGAGCTCAGGGTATCTTGCTGGAGACTCACTGGGAAAAGGTTTCTTTCTTAAGAGGTGGTTATATGAATGGATGTAAGGCTGGTACTGCTAGGTCCATCTTCATCATGGTATGGAGAGAATCTGCCTGAAAATGCAGACAACTTAGAAGAAAGCAGAGTCAACAAATGAAGAGAGACAGCATCCGGATGAGATATATATATTTTTTTGAGGGGGTGGTGGTTCTCTCACTCTGTCACCCAGGCCGGAGTGCAGTGGCACAACCACGGCTCACTGCAGCCTCCACCTCCCAGGCTCAAGCAGTCCTCCCACCTCAGCCTCCTGAGTAGCTGGGACTACAGGCATATATCCCCATTCTCAGCTAATTTTTTAAAATTTTTTGGTAGAGATGGGTCTCACTATGTTGCCCAGGCTTGTCTCAAACCCTTGGGCTCAAGCAATCCTCCCACCTTGGCCTCCCAAAGTGCTGGGATTACAGATATGAGCCAGTGTGCCTGGCCCAGATGGTATGATTTATCCTGTCCAGGTCACCCACATATGACAGTCTAGTCTCACCACGGAGTAAGGCAGGAGCCCACTGATCCAGCTTGCGTTCCTAGGGCAAAGCACAAACTCTGGCTCCTAGTTCATCTCCTCCATTTGCAGGAATGAAAAGGAAGTCAACAGCTTCATATCTCCCCAGCTTCACTAACAGGAAACAAGTGGGGGCCCCAGAGCTCTGAGTATCCAGGAAAGATCCCACACACCTTTCCATCTCCTACCACCCCCAACACTGTCAGTCTTAACTTCTTTAGCTGCCTTAGAGGCCGTCTGGATTAATCCCTCACACCTCTCATCCCTGTCTGTATCCATAAGACACATGACTCCAGGTCACTCCTTACATCCCGGCTCTCTTTCCAGGATCCCCTAGTCTGATTCTCTCTCCCACTCCTCCCCAACTACTGGAATTCTCCCACTGTGTCCTCTGTGACTCACTGCACATTAACAAAGTTCTGAATCTCAATGTCTTTTCTGAGCCTTCCTGTCATCTCCCTACTCCAACAAGAACTGACTCTCTTCTGAGGACACATTTTCCCTTCCAGCCCTCACAACTGATGGCTTTTTTCTCTCACAATTTTCATATCATGAGGTCTGGGGGTTGCTCTCCATTGCTATCTCCCTTCTTCCTAAAAACCCCCAGCTTTGAATGGCATGCCATCAGCTATACCAACCACTACTTCTCCTGGTAGTGGCTGGAGAAAAACACACAACCGTGCCATAGGTCTCCCTTTAAAGTCAAGACCATTATGTACAGGCTTTGATGCCATGCCATCCCTGCTGCTTTTCCAGAGGCCACTCACTCTCCCACTCTCCTGTGTTTCTCCCCTCTTTTTTCTCTCCCAACATCCAGCACCTCCTCCCCATCCTCCTTCTCTGTTGATGACCTGGCTTACAATTTCCTTGAGGAAGTAGAATCATTCACAGAATTTCCACATGCTCATAACTCCCAATCAATACCCACACCAAACCCATATTTTCTGCCTTCCTTCTGCTGCAGTGGATGAGCCATCCAGATTTCCAAGACCAGCTTCTCCTCTGGGACACACTATTGTCTCCTCCTTTTCTGCCTACTCAAGCATATTGATCCAACACTTACCCCATATTTTCTGCATTGAGTGTATTTACTGGTTGTTGAATGAACAAATCCCATGGTCAGTTTCCAGTCCTCATCTGACTGGACCTATTAACAACATTAAACACAGAAGATCCCACCCTCCTCTTCAACACACCTTTGTTCTTGGTTGCCAGGACACTACCTTTCCTTGGTTCTTCTCCCCCTGGCTGCTCTCCTCTGTCTCGTGTGTTCATGTCCATCTCATGTCCCTAGCTTGGAGCTCTCACGTTGGACCTCTTCTCTTCTCTATTTCTAATCACTCCCTTGTGATCTCATCTGGCTCATGGTTTAAAATACATTGCAGATCTTGAATTTGTTATCTCCAGCTCAGACTTCTTCCCTGAACTTCAGACTCATACATACACCTGCCTACTCAGTCTTGCCACTTGGATGTCTAGCAGGCATCTCCAACTTAATTTGTCCAACCGAACTCCTTATCTGCCATTCCCAGGTTCTCTCCACCAAAACCTGTTCCTCTACAGTCTTTCCTACCTCACTCAATATATGACAGTGGCATCCTCCAGTTTCCCAGGCCAAACACCTTGGCATCATTCTCAACTCCTCTCCTTTCCCATTCCTCAGCAAATCCTGTAGCCTCTGCCTTCGTACACTTCTCGTCACATTGAGTGCTACCACCCTGGTCTCACCCACCACCGTCTCTTGCTTGGACTGTTACAATAGCTTCATAGTAGGTCTTTTAGCTCCTGCCCTGCATCCTAACCACCTATACTCAACACATCCACTTTTTACAGTGTAAGGTAAATCAACACCAAGCCTCTGCTAGAACTTTCCAGAGGTTTCAATATCACTCAGAGTAAGTCCCAAAGTCCTCACAATACCCTATAAGTCCTTGCATGAGTTGGCCACCTATCTCCTCATCTCCTATCCCTTTTCTTTCATCCTCTCTGCTCCATTTACACTTATCACCTGATGTCCCTGACCATGACAAGAACCCTCCTACCACAGGGTTCTGGTACCTACAGTTTCCTTATCTCTGGAATATGTACACAGCTTCCTATGCACTACCTTTATCTCTATACTTAAATATCCTGTTAGAGAGGATTTCCCTTGCCTGTTCCACATAAAATAGAAGTGTCATCCACACAGATGCTTTCTACCTCCTCACCTTGCTTTATTTTTCTCTATTACACTTCCCATTGCCTGATACACTGCACTCCTTTTTTAAGGGCTTGTTTTCTGCTCTATCCCCAGCATCTAGAACTATATCTAGAACATAAGTATTTGTTGAATAATGAATAAATTTGAATGCTCATTCCATCATGTTTGTCTTCATTCATTCAGACTGCTATAACACAATGCCTTATGCTGGGTATTTATTTCCCGCAGTTCCAGAAACCAAAAGTCCAAGATCAAGGCCCAGTAGATCTGGCATCTGGTGAGGGCCCTCTTCCCTGTTTGAAGATTGCCATCTTCATTTTGTGCCTTCACATGGTGGAGAACAGGGAGAGAGCAAGCAAGCTCTATGTCTCTTCTTGTGAAGACACCAATCCCATTCACCAAGGCTCTGCCTTCATGACCTACTCATCTCCCAAAGGCTCTACCTCCTAATATCCATCACTTTGGGGGTACACAAAGATTCAATCCATAGCAGTGGTCTGTGTGTATTACCTTATACATGGAACCTGAACTCTCTAAAGTGACATTTCTTCACTGATAAAATGGTGACATTAAAAAAAAAAAGTCTCATTCTGTTGTTGCTAAATTAAGTGACATGATATGTGTGAACTATCTTCCATTGTGCCAGAACATGATAGGAACTAAATAAACAGTTGTTGTTTTTGTTGTTGTTAATTGATGTTAATGATAGCAATCGTAGCAAACTGTGGTCAGGAATTCAGTTTTAGAGTACCCACAGAACTCTCCTGATCCCTTTCTAGAACCTTCGGGGACAAAACACAACCCCAATACAAGCAGCATACCTCAGGCAGTCTTGCCCTGTCCCAGCAGACCCTCAGCCACACCTCCCTCAGTCTACCCACACACAGGACTTGGGCTCTGCCGACACGCCAGAGCCCTTTGTATAAGAACACTTTTTCTCAGGGAGAAAATAGCTCACCTGTGTGACACCAATTCCATCTTTCAGGACACCAAGGTAGTATTCTGTGCAATGAAAGTAATTTACTAAATGGTCCTCTGGTGCCGTGGAAGAGTGAATTCATTTTGCACAGGTCACAAGTTTACTTCCAGAGAGCAATTTCCTCCCCACCAGAGCAGGCCAAGTCTAATGGAAAAATTGAAGCACAGTACTGAGGGTCCATGCAACAGTGGTTTCTGTTAGACCTCGGCCTTGGGAGCCCAGCTGAGGGAGAGAGAAACATGAGCAATAACTGGCTGTGAGAAGCCAAAGTTGTTCTCTCTTGTTGCTCTTGGGACTGTTAGCTTGTCCAGCAGGAACCAAAAGACTGGAAGTGAAGTAGGGGTAGGGCCACCTTGGAAGGTGTGGGAAGAGAGAACAGAGCCAGAGTCCCAATACCAGAGCCAGAACCAGTTGTCCAGAAATACAATCAACCAAACCTGACTGGTACTGAGAGACAGAGAGAGAATGGCATGATGGGGAAGAAGAAATGCAATGTGCTTAACCATATTCATAGAATGTGGTTGGGAACCCCAGCTCAGATATAGATAAATCAGCACATGGAGTGATGACGATGACTACAAAGCCTTCAATAAATAATAAACTCCCACATCAACCTTGAACTCCTCTCTCTCTCTTCTTCCGTCTCTCTGTCTCTATCTCTCTTCCATTCTGTCTCTCCCTCTCTCTTTCTATCTCTCTCCCTTACTCTGTTTCTCTCTCTCTCTCTTTCTCTCCCTCCCTCACTCCTTCCCTCACGTATTTCTGTGTTGTTGAAAGATCTCCTTTTCACGTATGTGTGTGCACCCCATGGCTGCTCTTCTCAGATAAGTAACAGCATTTCTTACCAGATCTGGATTTAGAATCTGCCCTTTTTGAGCATTCAGAAATCACTCTAAAATGTCAAACAAAGCAGGGCTATATGAGGAGACATCCGCAGCACACACCGTGAGGGCAAGTAAGGCTCAACACTGTATTTCTAAACTCACTTTGCAAGTTCCCCAAGATCAAAAGGAAATTTGACAAGGCAACGGAATTCAATGGTGTGAAATATGCATTGAGTAGATTACAGTAAAGCTTAAAAGGTGAACTTAGACACCATAGACAGAAAATGACAGTCTATAGCCTTGTTTGCCTTGTTAGTTCTTTTTCTTTTCTTTTTTTTTTTTTCAGCACTTTCCACTTGCCTTCTAGAAATCTCAGAGCCTATGATTTCACTTTAAGGAACCAGGTCAAAATTGTACAACACTAGTCTACAGGATGTTAACAAGTGCTTTGTGAAAAATAATTATTTGGAATTATTTTTAGAGTTTATCAACTTAACTTATAGGTTGAAAAAAAAGCTAAACATGCACCTTCACTTAAGTACTTTTCTGTACTTTTTTTTTTTTTTTTTGAAACAACATCTTACTCTGTCACCCAGGCTGGAGTGCAGTGGTACAATCCAGTGATCATGGCTCACTGAAGCCTTGGGCTCCCCAGGCTCAAGTGATCCTCCCATCTTAGTCTTCTGAGTAACTAAGACTACAAGCACACACCAGCAGGCCTGGTTAGTGTGTGTGTGTGTGTGTGTGTGTGTGTGTGTGTGTGTTTTGCAGAGACAAGGTTTCGCCATGTTGCCTAGACTGGTCTGGAACTCCTGGGCTCAAGCAATCCTCCCACCTCAACTTCCCAAAGTGCTAGGATTGCAGGTGTTAGCCACTGCACCTAGCCTTGGTGCTTTAAATATGTGTGTTATGACTCTCAAATATATGGACATAGCATGTGATATTCTCCAAAGTTATTTGATGATGGAAACCTTTTTTTAGAGGGAATATCCTGCAGGGCCAGTTTTTCAGGGAACATATTTTGAGAAAGGCTAGATTAGATCTTTCCCTTTTATTGACCCAAAGAAAGAGTAATAGATTCTCTTATGATGCTATCCACAATATTTAACAATATTTTTATGTTGAAAACTTGTATCTTGGACACTTTTGAAAATGTTAGTTGGAGAACTAAAGAGAAAACCACATGATTTTCTCAATAGATGCAGAAACGGCCTTCAATAAAATTCAACATCCCTTCATACTAAAAATTCTCAATAAACTAGGTATTAAAGGAACATACCTCAAAATAATAAGAACTATATATGACAAACCTACAGCCAATATCATACTGAATGGGCAAAAGCATTCCCCTTGTAAACCAGCACAAGACAAGGATGCCCTCCCTCACCACTCCTATTCAGTATAGTATTGGAAGTTCTGGCCAGGGCAATCAAGCAAGAGAAAGAAATAAAGTGTATTCAAATAGCAAACAAGGAAGTCAAATTATCTTTGTTTGCAGATGACATAATCCTGTATCTAGAAAATCCCATCATCTCAGCCCAAAAGTTTCTTAAGCTGATAAGTAACTTCAGCAACGTCTCAGGATATAAAATCAATGTGCAAACATTGCTAGCATTTTACACCAACAGGCAAACACAGAGCCAAATCATGAATAAACTCACATTCACAATTGCTACAAAAACAATAAAATACCTAGGAATACAGCTAACAAGGGAAGTTAAGGACCTCTTTAAGGAGAATTACAAACCACTGCTCAAAGAAATCAGAGGACACAGATGGAGAAACATTCCATGCTCATGTATAAGTAGAATCAATATGTGAAAATGGCCATACTGCCGAAAGTAATTTACAGATTCAGTGCTATTCCCATTAAACTACCACTGACATTCTTCACAGAATTAGAAAAAAACTATTTTCAAATTCACATGGAATCAAAAAAGAGCCCAAATAGTCAAGACAATCCTAAGCAAAAAGAAGAAACCTGGAGGCATCAAGCTACCTGACTTCAAACTACACTACAAGGCTATAATAACAAGAACAGCATGATACTGGTACAAGAACAGACTGATGGAACAGAATAGAGAATTCAGAAATAAGACTGCACACCTACAAGCATCTGATCTTCTACAAACTTGACAAAAACAAGCAATGGGGAAAGACTCCCTATTTAAGAAATGGTGCTCGGAGTGTTGGCTAGCCATATGCAGAAAATTGAAACTGGACTACTTCCTTACACCATATATAAAAAATAACTCAAGATGGATTAAAGACTTAAATGTAAAACTCAAAACCATAAAAACTCTAGAAGAAAATCTAAGGTAATACCATTCAGGACATAGAGAGGGGCAAAGATTTCATGACAAATGCAAAGCCAAAAGCAGTTGCAACAAAAGCAAAAATTGACAAATGGGATCTAATTAAACTAAAGAGCTTCTGCACAGCAAAAGAAACTATTGTCAGAGTGAATAGGCAACATACAGAATGAGAGAAAATTTTGCAATATATCCATCTGACAAAGGTCTAATATTCAGAGCCCACACAGAACTTAAACATATTTACAAGAAACAAACAACCCCACTAAAAAATGGGCAAAAGACATGAATAGACACTTCTCAAAAGAAGACATACATGTAGCCAAAAAACGTGAAAAAAAGCTCAGCATCACTGATCATTAGAGAAATTCAAATCAAAACCACAATGAGATACCATCTCACACCAGTCAGAATGACTATTACTAAAAAGTCAAAAAACAACAGATGCTGGTGAGGTTGCAGAGAAAAAGGAGTGTTTTCACCCTGTTGGTAGAAATGTAAATTAGTTCCACCACTGTGGAAGACAATGTGGCAATTCCTCAAAGACCAAGAGGCAGAAATACCATTTGATCCAGCAATCCCATTACTGGGTATATACCCAAAGGAATATAAAGCATTCTTTTACAAAGATATGTGCATGTGTATGTTCATTGCAGCACTATTCACAGTAGCAAAGACATGGACTCAACCTAAATGCCCATCAATGATAGATTGGATAAAGAAAATGTGGTACATATACACCATGGAATACTATGCAGCCACAAAAAAGAATGAGATCATGTCCTTTGCAAGGACATAGATGGAGCTGGAGGTCATTATCCTTAGCAAACTAACACAGGAACAGAAAGCCAAACCAAACACTGCATGTTCTCACTTATAAGTGGGAGCAGAATGATGAGAACACATGGACACATGGGGAGGGGAGCAACACACACTGGGGCCTGTCAGGGGAGGGGGTGGTGGAGAGAGAGCATCAGGAAGAATAGCTAATGGATGCTGGGCTTAATACCTAGGTGATGGGATGATCTGTGCAGCAAACCACCATGACACTCATTTACCCGTGTAACAAACCTGTACATCCTACACATGTACCCCTGAGTTTAAAATCAAAGTTGAAGAAGAAAAAAGAAAACATTGGTTGGAACATTTATAAACATTTCTATTCATAATATGCAAATCTGGACCTTACAGCAGCGAGATTATCATAAATTCAAGTCTCCATTGAATGCTAGGCATAGTGGTTTAGCCCACAGACTCTGGAGCCAGACTTCCTGGATTTGAATCCTGGCTTCCTCGCTTGTCAACTGTATGGCTTTGTGCTGGTTATTTCACCTCCCTGTGCCACAGCTCTCAGCTTTCCATGCATATAATGACAATAATAACATTAGTATCTGCTTCACATTGTTTCTGTGAGACTTAATAAGTTAAAAATGTATAAAGTTCTTAAAATGGCAAATACTAACGAGGGTTTTGAGAAGAATAATATGCCACATAATAAGTCATTTCAGGTTTTCAGTAATAAAATAGTGCTTATATCCTTTGAACCACAGATTTATCCTGTTGCCTTTCCCCATCTAAGAACTGTCCTATTTTCCATGTGAAAAAGAAACAGTGGAAATTTAGAGAGTAACAAAAAAAAATTCACTGGCGAGTTATACAATATTCAAATGTAGAAATGAGAGATTGTTCAGTTTGGAATATTTTAGGGGAAAATATTAGATAGGAACTAAACATAACTTAGCCTAATCACACATAGTCTCCAGGCCTGGGGACACATTGACATTTTGTGTAGGTGGGTATGCAGACAAGTATGTATGAGTACTTTTGCATATCCTGGGCAATAAAATTTCAAGATTTTGCTATTTTAAGTTGCTGAATTGAAAAAATAGCTATTTCTGGGTCATATACCACATTTGCATGGATATCATGAACCCTTTGTTAGCAGACAGATTTTCAGTATATGGCTAGATTTAAAGGACTCTTTTTGGGTATCAGTGAATTTACACTGAGGATTTCATGTTCCACCACAGGCGCCTTCTCCTCTGACCTCTCTCTGACTTAAAGCTTTGTCCCCAGTCTCTCTCTGGGTCTGTCTCCTCCTCCTACTAGCACAAATGCCAGACTCTGCCTTAAAACTTTCCTTCAAAACTCCATATATTCTCATGTCCTCATAGTCTCCCAAGCTAATTGCAGGTTTCCTCAAAAAAAATTTCTGTCCTTAAAGACATAATGAATGACTGAAAACCCTTCAGACCCCCTATTCTCAATGTAGGAAAGGCACCTTATATCATGTACGTCCTAATAAGGCTGAAGCTACAAAAGAAGCCTATAAACTTTCCAAATTCGTTCTCGCTTGTCATCTCAAAAATGCACCTGCTAGTGTGGTTGGTTTGCGCCTCTCCCCAGGCTCATTCTTGCCCCTCTCTGTGCAGCCTTGGAGACTGCCTCCACTGGACCACATCAACCTGGCTCCACCACCAGCTGGCTCTTGGTTGGGTTTTGGCCAAGGAAGACCCCTCAAGGTGAGGCAGGAGGAAAGAGAAGAGAAGATGTTGCCTTCCTGCTCGCACCCTGCCCTGCACCATGTTTTCTGGTAGCAACTACCTCCCTCCCTGACTTCAGCTCCCACCAGACTGGAGTAAAGCACTTTGCAATGTTCTTCATCCCTTCAGGCCTGGGGTGGTAATGACTCCCACTGTTGCTAGTCTCTGGGTGCCTCAGCAACCCTGCTTGTTCTCTTAACCCTGTCTACACCCCTTAAGGAGCCTTTTCTTTGCAGTCTCTTGAACTATGTGAATTGGATTGGTTCTTGCTAAGACCTTAACTGGTAACAGAGCTCTGATAAAAATACAACAATTTTATGTAAATCCTAATGATTCTCATTTTTAAACAAAAATAGGATATTTGCATATACATATATAGTCTCACAGGTTAAAAAAAGAAGCTTATGTTAAAATTTTTAATTTAGAATCCCACAAATTTAATCCACTTTAGCAAACTCCTTGGTCCCTCACCTTTGCTCCTCTCTCTGCCTGGAAATTCCCTAGATCTCCTCATGACTGGCTTTTTCTTGTAATTCAGACCTCAACTTAATGGCTACCCATTTAGAGAAGGCTTTAAGTAGCCACCCACCTTCTCCCTCGGCATTTGAATTTAATCCTGTACACAATGCCTTTTACTATTTGATATTCTTGCTATTTGTTTGTTTGTGTGCCCTGTCCCATGCTGGGACATGCGCCCTATGACAGCTGAGACTTTGTCTATCTTCTTCACTGCTCTGTCCTCAGCACTTGGCAACATAGTAAGTGCTCAAAACCCATGTTGAATGAATTAATGAATGAGTTGGCATTTTACAAGAGATAAATGAAATAAATTTACTATCCTTGCTCTCACAGAACTCACAAATGAAAGAAAGAAACACACCTGGAAATTTATAGTAGAAGAAAGTATCATAATAGAAGAACACACAGACTCCCACATCTAGCCATGGCAAACTACTTTATGCCAGTGCAACCATCCCAGTGAACAAACCACAAAGGTGTGATAAAATGGAAAACAAACAAACAAACAAAAACAACCTGTTTTGAAGATGTTGGAAACTCAAGGAAGCCAGGATTTTCAGGGCCAGGAGTCCAGAGTAAAGAGAAACTCACTGAGGTGAGCCCAACTCACCACTATTCTCCTCAGAGCATTTTCTGATTCATATGCAGCATGTGCAGAAGGACTGAGAAGCCAAGTAGAAAGCAGCTGCTAAGAAGCAAAAAAAAAAAAAAAAAAAAACCAGCAGAATGGAACTTTCATCATTCATCACCTAACAGTCCAGGGCCAGCAAGATAATCAGGACTTAAAGGGCCAAGATCCAGGAGAGAAAGGAAGCAGAAAGAAATGAGCCCAACCATGTGGGCAAACATTTTTCCCCTTGAGGCATTTACTGATTCATAAGAAGCACCTATAGAGAGGCATATAGTGGCTTCTGAGACTATAAGAAACTGGGCAGGACTATCAGCAGTGTTATAGTGCTGGAATATTTTTTAAATTTTCCCTGGAAAAAGAAAGTACCATTCATAATCTCTGCTATTTTTATACACCTTTGGTGTTCAGTAAAATGTTAACAAACATATCAAGAGACATGACCAAGAAATTTTTTTTAACATTATAGAAATAGACTCTCTAGAAATCCAAGGAGTTACATAGATACCTTAAAATGCCTGTGATTGATAAGTTGATAAAAATAGATAAGACTGAAAAAAAAGTCACCAGAAAATTAGAATCTACAAAAAAGAAATCAAATGAAAAATCTAAACTGATACTATAAAGTAAGAACTCAATCAATAGATTTAACAGAAGATTAGACACAACTGGAAAAGGGACTAGCAATTTGGAAGATAAAACAATGGAAATTATTCAGAATAAGCACAGAGAAAAAGGATAGAAAAAAATATAGGAGACCTCTGGGACCTAAAAATTTAACATATATGGAATTAGAATCCCAAAAGAGGAGGGAAAGAAAGGAGGCAAAGCAATATGTGGTAATGACCAAGAATTTTTCAAAACTGACAAACATCAAGCCACAGATTCAAGAAGCCCTTCAGTAAGGACTTCATGTCTAAAACACCAAAAGCAATGGCAACAAAAGCCAAAATTGACAAATGGGATCTAATTAAACTAAAGAGCTTCTGCCCAGCAAAAGAAACTACCATCAGAGTGAACAGGCAACCTACAGAATGGGAGAAAATTTTTGCAATCTACTCATCTGACAAAGGGCTAGTATCCAGAACCTACAAAGAACTCAAACAAATTTACAAGAAAAAAACAAACAACCCCATCAAAAAGTGGGCAAAGGATATAAACAGACACTTCTCAAAAGAAGACATTTATGCAGCCAACAGACACATGAAAAAATACTTAGCATCACTAGCCATCAGAGAAATGCAAATCAAAACCACAATGAGATACCATCTTACACCAGTTAGAATGGCAATCATTAAAAAGTCAGGAAACAACAGGTGCTGGAGAGGATGTGGAGAAATAGGAACACTTTTACACTGTTGGTGGGACTGTAAACTAGTTCAACCATTGTGGAAGACAGTGTGGCAATTCCTCAAGGATCTAGAACTAGAAATACCATTTTACCCAGCAATCCCATTACTGGGTATATACCCAAAGGATTATAAATCAGGTTGCTATAAAGACACATGCACATGTATGTTTATTGCGGCACTATTCACAATAGCAAAGACTTGGAACCAACCCAAATGTCCATCAACGACAGACTGGATTAAGAATATGTGGCACATAGACACCATGGAATACTATACAGCCACAAAAAAGGATGAGTTCATGTCCTTTGTAGGGACATGGATACAGCTGGAAACCATCATTCTCAGCAAACTGTCACAAGAACAGAAAACCAAACACCACATGTTCTCACTCATAGGTGGGAATTGAACAATGAGATCACCTGGATACAGGGAGGGGAACATCACACACCGGGGCCTGTTGTGGGGTGGGCGGGGGAAAGAGGGATAGCATTAGGAGATATATCTAATGTAAATGACGAGTTAATGGGTGCAGCACACCAACATGGCACATGTATACATATGTAACAAACCTGCACGTTGTGCACATGTACCCTAGAAAATAAAGTATAATTTTAAAAAAAGAAATAAAATAAAACGTATATGCCAAAAAAGAAAAAGAAGCCCTTAAATCCCCAGGAAGATAAACAGAAAGAAAAACATGCCAACACATATCATGGAAATCTGCTGGAAACAAAATACAAAGAGAAAAAAACTCGAAGATAAATACAAAATAATTTTTGCTTCAGATAATTGGATAAAGATTGACAAAGAAGGCAACAATTAATTTATTCAACAAGAATTCATTGGGCACTTAATACGTATCTATCACTAACTTGAGTCTTTAAAGAAACAAAGATATAAATTGCATTATCTCTGTTGTCTAGCAGTTCAAGTTTCATTTGTAAGAGAGACAGAAATGTAAACAAATTCTGCATAAAGCCTGCCAAAAGGGATTTTTTTTTTAACTGCAAAGGAGGAATGACACTTGGAGCAGGCAGGTGTGAGGGGGCACAGAGAAGCTGCAGAATATTTGCATGTTGTCTTGCTAAAGTTTCTAGGCATGAAACAACCCAAGCAACGGCACAAAGGAATGAAATTAGACATCTCCTCGAGCAATCGTGAGTTGTCTCTTGGGGTTCAGTGTGGGGAGATGACAGGGCGTTGCAGAAAATGAGGCTGAAGAGTAAGGTTCGAAACAGATTTGGTAGGCAGTTGGGACTCACCACAAGTTTTTTCAGTAGGAAAGGGACATCACCAAGTCATTCTTTAGGAAGAGCACTCTGGGGCAACTTTGAGGGTACTCTTGAGAGGAAATCGATAGCAGCCCATGAGACCAACTAGACAGCTACTTTCATGGTCCAGGCAAGCAAGAAAGAGTGCGACCTGAACTAGAAGAACTAGGAGAACTAGGGCAACAGAAATAGAAGTGAATACATAAGAGGGTATTCTCTAGACATTTCAAAGCCAGAATCAACAGGACTTAGCAGCCATTACTTATAGGAGACAGAAAAATAAGTCCAAGTTGACTTGGGTGTGTGGAGGATGTCACAACGATGTTAACAGAAGGATAATATCATGAGGCTTGTTGAGTTAGAAATATCAATAGAATATTTCTGAAATGTCCATCAGGGGAGCTGATAGTTTAGAGCCCATATGCAAAATCAGGAGCTGACACCAAGCTGTGAGGTCAAAGAAGAGAAAGAGGCAGCCTGTGGCCTGGCAGAGCAAGAAGTGAATAAAGACCAGTGACCCTGAAGTTAACACATCTCAGGAAACACAGATTATCCCAACAACATAGTCTTGGGTTACTCATTCTGAGACTGGTGAAAATATTTTAATTAAAAAAAAAAATCATTAGGGTGCGCATTACACAGGAAAACTTTGAGAAATAGATCTATTACCCTTTGTATTTTATGTTTTCCCGAAGCCTTTTGCTAAGCTGCATCCCAATTTTTTCTGCTTATACAGCAGAAACACTAATGATATGAGCTGTAGTTAAAAAGCACTTTCCAAGTCTGCTAGTTGAAAACTTCAGTACGAATCATGTCAGAGGCATGGGGGAGGTGGTTAAAGGCTATGTCTCTGCTGTGTTTTTAAAATAATGCACATCAAATAAAGAAGAAACACCACTTTAAACTGAGATTAAATTTCCATTACACTAACCAATTACTTTGATTTAAATATATATATACACATATACATACACTGTCTGTATGTGCCAAGTGGGGAAATTTTTTCTCTGTTATCACTCAATTCCTCTCATTTCACTTATGATATATGGATAAGAATGTAACTTTGTCAGGATTAGGAGTATTTTTGCAGCCCCACATTATTGCAGAATACTAAAGTTCAGGTCAAGAATAACAGACTTCCTTCTGCTGCAGAAATTTTCTCACAGAGTTACACCGGATGCAAATTGAACTTTTGTGTTTCTTAACTACTTGTGGTTTATTTCTTTAAAAGTCAGTTGATCTTGCTTCAAGTCCCCGAGGCCACTAGAGAGAGGCAGGCTTTTTTAAGATTTGCGCATTTAATCTTCGAAGATGACTCCCCAGATTCCTTTCCTACACCCCCAAAGACCAGCACCCAATAGTATCTACTCTATAGCGGGCCTAATTAGAGAGTAAAACAATTAACAGTTACTGAGTTCCTCCTCTGTGTTCAGCACTGCTTCATGTAACAAGAAGCAAAAAAGCCGTGGAAGAGATTTAAGTAAATGGAAGACAGAAGTTATATTTTTAAATAAACTAACCAAAAATAGCAAGATGCTATCATCGAGGGCTAAACTGAGCATCATCTAGTATTAAATGCTGCAGGATCTTCTACAAAGGAGAGATTTGAGTGGACTGTGTGAATCTGGAAGGCTCTGTGGAGAAGGGAGAATTTTACCCTGGAAACACTAGTGTGTCTCTTTTACCCCTTTGCTCTGGGTGTAGCATTTATGTTACATTTTGCCACCCAGCCAAGGAAGAATGTTATACCACACACCTGGTATTAGACACAGTTGAATCCTTTGAAAATTCAAGCCTTCTTCATCACGCTTTGTAGTAAGAGGTCAAAGCTACAGTTTCTCTCACTGCCAAGCCCTCATCTGTGCTGCCTGTTCCATTACACACACACACACACAGCTGCCTGAATATGTATAGAGGTAAAGCAGGGAGAAGAATTCTCCTTCCCCAAAGTCTGTAGCCTTATGTGAAGGGGAATGGTGCAGCTGATTCTAGGTCAATCTAAGGCCAAATGGCGGCATCATGGAAGCCGGTCTGCAGAGCCCCTAGTTCCTCACCTCTGCCAACAGCCTCCTTTCATCCTCATTTACCTCCCTCTGGAACGTTTTCTCTGTAAGTTCAGATGTCATGGGTTGTCACTCACCAAATGTTTATTAAGCACCTACAAAGCATAAAGTACTCTGCATGAAGTAGAATGTGTGAAACCAACGAACAAGTGAAGGAACTGCCAAGAAGTATACAATCTATAGGGGGACCCAACTGAAAATTCTGAGGCTGGCAGTATGCTAGATTTGTACACAGACAAAGCTACAGGATGGGTAAAGCTTAAGCCTACAGGCATCGGAATTTTTTTAAAGCCTTGTGGTTTATGAAGGTCTGCAGGGCAGGAAGAAGGAGGCAAGCGTTCATCAGCCAGTTCCTGAACACACAAGGCTTGTTGAGGGAGGACCTCGTGGGTCAGCAGCAGGGGCACCCTCACAACACTCAGGGAAGATCTCATGAGACTCAATATGAGAGGGAAAGGCGAACGTTAGACCTAAAAATAAAAAATAGGGGAAGGGGTTGTTGATAACATATATTTGAAAGAAGTCCCAGAGTTTGTCCAGTAAAACCTTCCTGAGCTGTCATTTTGCTAAATTCCACCTCTCTTTTTCCTACTCCTGATATGTAATGTCATCTTATCCTTCTGCATTAAGGATATTAAGGGAGAAAAAAAAATCAGTTGGGAGGCTCAAGGAATATGGCCTCAGAAGACGGTAGGAGATGGCCTCAGAACCCAGCCCAGAGTAGACTCTTCTAATGTGGCACTGGGGAGAAGGGCATGATGGCAATAGATTGGGGGAATGAGCTGCATGCTCCAGAGAGCGCATGGACTCCAGAAGAGCTGGATACATTGATGTCCGGGGCAGGGTGGAGAAATTAGGAGGAGACCAGTGAGAAGACAGTGGGGCCAATTCCCAGAGGGCCCTGCTGCCAGGCTAGCTGGTGCAGAGTGAATTACTCAGGCACTGGGGAGCCAGCAATGTTTCTGAGCAGGTGTAGAGACTAGATCCCATCAAGCAACCCCACAAAGTCACTGACTGATACAGCCTCAGCGACTATTTCAATATAAATGTAAATATTTATATTGCAAATGAAAACTTCCTAAAAGCAAAACATCTCTGCTAATTCAGTGAGAGAAGTGTTAAATGAGAGAATAAGGGACATTTCTAGGACAGGGGCTTCCAGACACTCCTCAGACCACTCCTTGAACACCAAGATGGCATTTCTTAAGGCTTATTGAGGGCACGTGAAGAAGGTGTAGCCCAAAGGTTCTCAGTAAATTTTCCCCTAAGACACCCAGCACAGATGAGGGGCCCCAACAGAATGTACTCCATGGTGCACCCAGGATCATGAGAACAACCAGCTTATCAGACAGTCTGAATCAATCAGGGTTCATTATTTTCTCCCAGCCACTGCTTTCAGACCTGCCCTATCAGATTTCCCTTCTCTGCCCCTGGACCACAACTTCACAAATCCCAAAACATTCCAGTCACTGTCAGTTCAACAAACAAGCTTCATTCTGGTCATCAAGACTCACTCTCAGGCCCGTTCCAGTCTCAATCAAAATATCCATCCCATGAATCCATCCCATAGGATTCAATGCTCAGCCTCCTCACCCTCAACACCCAACCTATCCCACCCAGTCTTGCCCTGACCCGCATGGAGATAGAGTGGTCTGCACTTCCACTGCCCCTTTACAGCATCTCCACCTTCAGCTGTCCCTCCTCCAGGATGGAGCAGGGAAAAGGATGATGGTGCAAAGTGGGCACACAAGCTTCCTGACTGGTGCTCTTATGACCCAGTTTGGTGGCCTCAGGAAGCTCCCACCCTAGGCTGAGGAGGAAGAACCAAAGCCTTCTCCCCCAGAGTGTATGATTCATTTCCTTGATAACGCCCCTTGAATCTTTATCTTCTCTTTGCACAGGTTGGAGATATTTGCTGAGCTAACAATCACAGGGCTGGTTTGGTCATCTCTTAGATGTTACAGGGACCTATCAAGCGGCAATTCCCTGGGAGCTTCTTATCCAATCATTATTGGCTTTGGGGCTTTAACTGAATATTTCAAGATAGCAAAAGTGTCATTCAACATCTGTTTATACACAGATTACCACCCACTACTTATAATAAACTCTTTCTGTCCCTTTCATTCATAAAATCATGTCAAATGCAAGTCAAAGAGAATGAAATTATTATACAGAAATCTGAATCTACACTAATTTATGTTTTAAAATATATTATTCACAAACTTGGATGCTTGAAGCATGACTAATAACAAGTTTCTTTTGACACACCTCCCAAGTGATGCTTTGCTACATATATGGAGCCCTTCCTTTACTCAAGCAATTATAATCATATGCCAGTGTGACTAACTGGAATAATGGAAGAGAGGTCCATTTATAGGGATATATAAGTTCTAGGACGTCAGTGCTAAGCAATACTGTGTATTACTAAATCTCCTATCAATGTGGGCAGGGAAGAAATCTGGCTCATTGCACCTGGCATCCCTGATTCACTTCTCTGACTGAGGCAGGAAGGAAAACAATGGCGAACAAGAGAGTGGGAAAAGGCAACAGCAAAGAGCATGTGGCATGGGGGTGGTACCAGTGGCTTCATACGTGCAACCCCACAGCACACTTTGTAGCACTTTCCAGCAGCAGTCCTTGTGTTGTGAATACCTTTGGTCTCCATTGCCCCATGTGTGGTGACCAGCATTATGGGCATTGTCTGAAAGTTGGCCTCAAATTCACTAGTGCTTGAACACAAATACCCATCTTCACTTCTTGGTCTCTTGAAGATTAGGGTCTTAATCTTCACAGTAAACTATTAGAAGATTGGGGCAGCTGCAGTATACATTAACCTGTGCTTCTGCAAGCCAGGGAGGTTGATGGAGGGTCACCAATTTTTGTCAGTTTCCTGGACTCCTCTCAATTACAGTCATGCATTGCTTAATGATGGGGATATAACCTGAGAAATGCAGAATTAAGCTATTTCATCACTGAGCAAACATCATAGAGTGTACTTACACAAGCCTAGATGGTAGAGCCTACTGCACACCTAGGCTATACGATATAGCCTATTGCTCCTGAGCTACAAATCTGCATAGCATGTTACTGTGCCAAATACTGTAGGCAACTGTAACACAATGGTATTTGTGTATCCACATCTAAACATAGAAAAGACACAGTAAAAATACAGTGTAAAAGTTTAAAAATGGCGCACACCTGTGTAGGGTAGCATGGAGCTTACAGGACTGAAAGTTGCTCTGAGTGGATCAGTGAAGGAGTGGGGAGTGAATGTGAAGACCTAGGACATGGCTGTACACTACTGTAGGTTTTAGAAACACTGTAAACTTCGGCTACATGAAATTAATAAAAAATATTTTTCCTTCTTCAATAACAAGTTAACCTTCGCTTACTGTAAATTTTTTGTTTTACAAACTTTTCCATTTTGTCAGCTTCTTTACTCTTTTGTAATAACACTTAGCTGAAAACACAAACACATTGTACAGCTGTACAAAGATGTTTTCTTTCTTTATATCCGGATTATACGGGTTTTTTTCTACTTCAAATTTGTTTTTTATTTTTTTACTTTTTAAAAAAAAGTAGGGGGCGGAGCAAGATGGCCGAATAGGAACAGCTGCAGTCTCCAACTCCCAGCGCGAAGGACACAGAAGACCGGTGATTTCTGCATTTTTATCCGGATTATACGGGTTTTTTTCTACTTCAAATTTGTTTTAAAATTTTTTTTTTTGGGAGAAAGGGGGCCCCCCCCCCTTTTTTTTTTTTTTTTTTTTTTTTTTTTTT
>NW_012118043.1:3566525-3592304 GCF_000951035.1 Colobus angolensis palliatus
TGCACATGTACCCTAGAACTTAAAGTATAATAAAAAATAAAAAAATAAAAATAAAAAATAAAAAAAAGTAAAAACTAAGACAAACAAACACATGATCCTAGGCCTACAGAGGGTCAGGATCTTCCATATCACTGCCTTCCACCTCCACGTCTTGTCCCACTGGAAGGTCTTCATGGGCAATAACACGCATGGAGCCGTCATCTCCTGTGATAACAATGCCTCCCGGAATTCCTCATGAAGGACCCGCCTGAGGCTGTTTTACAGTTAACCTTTCTTTTATAAGTAAAAGTACACTCTAAAACAATGATTACAAGTATAGCATAGTAAATACAGAAACCAGTAACATAGTTGTTGATTTTCATTGTTAGGCATTATGTACTGCATATAACTGTATAGGCTATACTTTTATAGGACTAGTAGTGCAGTAGGTTTGTTTACACCAGCATCACTGCAAACATGTGAGTCATGCATTGCACTGTGGCCCTAGGATGGCCACAACATCACTAGGCAATATAATTTTTCCGTTCCAGTACAATCTTATGAGAACACCGTTACATATATGGTCTATCGTTGACTGAAATATTGTTTTGCAGTACATGACTGTATCAAAAACATTTGGAATCACAGGTCTATCAGTCAATAAACATCTAAGAAGCACCCAATAGGTGCAAGGCCTTGTGAGATCCCCTAGGTCTATGATAAAGTACAAGCCAGTCGACCTCTAAGACTAGGGAGATTGGACTCCTATCTAATGATACTATAGCTCACAGCATATCCTCTTTGGGAATGGACTTCAGAATATGGTGTGGGTCTGGAGAAAAAGAAAGAAAGGAGGAAGCTCATTGCAAGGTAGAAGAGATAATACATTTTTAGCAGAAAATTCTTGGAAGATAGTTAGAAATCAGGAACTATGAAGAATTAAGATTGTTAAGAGAAGGCAGATGCACTGATATGACCACTTCTGAAACTGGGAAGTATGACTCATGAACAAGTCAGATTCTTCCATTCAACAGATTGAGCTGAGTGATTTCTAGGTCCTTGTCAGTCGAAGCATGAGCCACAGACCAGCAGCATCAGCATTACCTGGGAACTTGTTAGAAATGCAGATTCTCGGGCCCCGCTCCAGAAATAAGAATCAGAATCTGCATTTTAACAAGATCCCCAGGTGATTTACATGCATTTTGAAGTTTTAGAAGTACTTGTCTCAGTGCCAAGCATTTACTATACACATGTTTACAAAAGGAGACAGGGAAATCTGCTTGAGGAGACTATTCCAAGCTGCTGGTAAGGAACTGGCCCAAATTTGTCCTTCTCTACAAACCTAGAGAATTTTCAAGTGCCTGCTGCCTCCCACCTGGCACCCAATTCCTTCAGTGGAAGCCATTGATTGCTACAGCTGCCTTAGAATTCAAGAGAACTCTTTTCTCAGCCACTGAGACAAGAAGAGCGATATTGAATTAGAACTCATTTTGCCCACAGGACAGGGTTTGTAATGTGCTGTTATCTGTTGACATTATTTGCACTTTCAAGTTAATTTATATAAAGTACTTATTTCCAAAAAAGATCTGCAACAACTTATAACAAGAGATATATTCAATAAGGCCATTCAAATGCAAAACCAACAACAAAAAAATCAGAAGGACAAGAAAAAGAAGATGCAGAAAGGAAATGCTTCAAGCATCTTGGCTATCATGGTTATTTAGAAAAAGCAATATAGCTCTGAGATTGCTGGTAGCCAACGCAAAGAGGAAAACAGGAGGAGTTATGAACTCTCATTATGTGAAACATATTACTCAAGGGAGGTAAGAAAAGAGACATTTTCAAAATGCCCTGATATCAGTGTCAACAGGAAGAAGTTCAGTATTTAGAGAAAGAAAGATTGAAGGAACAATTCTAGCCCCAAAAATCTTCACACACACACACACACACACACACACACACACACACACTTACTTCACATAGGTCTCGAGTAAATGTTTTGCATTTTTACTATAGATTCAATGCTGGTGCTCAAATTTAGAAAATATTTCTCTCTTGTCTTCTCCCTTACACTCTTACAATTTAAAACCCTGGGATTTTCAAAGCACCGTCAAGTGTTACATCTTGTTTGGCCTTCACATCAATCTTCTGAAATTACTTCATCCATTGCACTGTAAGGAAAGCGGGCCCAGAAAGGTTCTCTTACTGCCTAACATCCAGAAGTTAGTCTGGAATCCATTTCCCCCAAAACCCAGGCTTGATCCTCAATGTACTTAATACTACAAGTTGCCCCTTCTTTGAAGTCAAGATTTAATTCCGTTGAACTCTCTCTGAAAATCTCATTTCCAGCTACCAAATGGCAGACACTTAAGGGAAGTGACTCTTCAAGGCAAGCCGAAGATGGATCTATAATACATTGCAAGACCAGCAACCGCCTACACTTAGGTAGCTCACTTTTAGAAGGGTCACTAGGAAAGGGCTCTCTATCTAAAATGTGTCTCCATCTATGTGCTTGATAGCTCCAGTTAAAACCCTCAGATGAGTTTTCAGAGTCTAAAATAACTCTGAGAAGGAGAAGGGAATAAGTACGTCTACCATATTCAAAGAAAAACAGCCAAGAAGAATGAAAAAGACCTCTGCTGGGATCGGCCATTCAGTGACAAGCTTGTCTTGCCAGAATATAACTCAAGAAAAGGTGTCAGCATCAAAACTGAGATCTCAGAAAAACAGCATGAGGATGAACTGTGCAGTGAGGTAGCTAATCCACACAGCGGATGACAACAGAGGCTCAGAATACAAATAATGCTGTCTCTGCTGGAGGGAGAACCCCAGCACCATTCACTTCCAGAAGGAAACTCTCAGTGTGTCCTTGCCAGGAAAACTGAGCCAAGCACAAAAAAACCTCCAGTTTCTTCTCTCCTTACACTAATCCACCACTCAGGCAAACAAATTGGAAACCTGGAGCTCTGAATAACAGATACCAGCTCAAGATGCTGCTTTGGGATAAAGCGAATCTGCTCTGTGATCTGTTTAGCAACTAATCATACTTCCCTTTTTTGTTGCTGTGGCTAGGAAGCTCAGAGCCAAATCTGTTGCCTGCCTATAGCAAGAGTTCAGGACCAACTGGTGTCTTTCTTTGTGGTTTTGGTTTTACATTTGTTTTCTATACTAATTTGTCTAAAGCCTGGCATATTTTTCTAAGCCACATTAAACTGGCTTTGGAATGAGATAGGATAAAGATGATAGATAAACAGGAAGACGGGAGGGAGGGAGGGAGGGAGGAAGGAAGGAAGGAAGGACCATCCATGATTATGTGCATATATATCTATATGAGAGAGAGATTTGATTCCCGAGCAATTATCCAGAAAGAATGTCTGGGCAAAGTGCATCATTGGGGGTAAGAGAATGAGAACATCACAGCATCTGGCAAGAGTCCTGTGAGTCCCCTAGGACCCTGACGGGCAAAAGAGATGGCTGAGGGAGCCACTGGCTTAATGGGGTAGGAGGTCAAAACTAAAACGCCTAGCG
Organism: Colobus angolensis palliatus; assembly: GCF_000951035.1. NCBI lineage: Eukaryota > Metazoa > Chordata > Mammalia > Primates > Cercopithecidae > Colobus > Colobus angolensis. The sequence goes on from NW_012118043.1 coordinate 3,570,033, forward strand.
TTGTTGTTCACACCTGTATTACCCACAGCCACCATTAATGAGGAGGTACCATGTACTATGTACTTTCCCATGCTGTCTTTTTTTATTTAGGAATAATTTACACACAATAAAATGCACAGCATCATTTGTTGAAAACACCATATTTTCTCCCATTGAACTAACTTGGCACCTCCATCAATCCATGCTTTCCTACTTAATCTTTACAGCAAGCCTGTAGTGTCTTCTCCCTGTTTTAGATACTGAGAAACTGAAGCTCAGAAAGATGAAGTGACTCACAAATGTCACACAGCTTCTAAAATGAGGCTGTGATTCATACTCAAGTCTTACTGTATATCAAGGCCATCCTTTTAGACATCATACTATATAGCCTTCAGCCTTCAAAGACCCAGGAGGACTTCCCTAACATATCTCATCTTTCTCTACCTCATTTTTCTAAATTCCAGTTGCACTCAGACTTTGCATTTAGCTACAGTGATGGTGGTCATTACAGCGACTTACATCATTTTCTAATTGATTCCTATGTCAACTCCCAAAACTTGTTCTCCCCTTTTCAACAATATTGTTTTGAAGTTAGCAAAGCCTGGTTTTAAATTTATGTCTTCCATATCACCCAGCACAGTGCTGGGTACACAGTAGATGCTCAATAAATTCTTTTTCTGAATGGGAAAGTGAGTGTTCATTTGAACAGTGAGTTTTGTGCCCCTCCTACCTTGTTCAAGGTACTTTAACTTTTAGGTTAAGTCTCACCAGATCCAGACTCAGTTCACCCAGAAACAAACACAGTTGCTGCTCTCTGAGGCAGAGATGCAGAAAAGGATTTCCAAAGACAAGAGCACAGTCCCCTCATTGCCCCAGTCCCCAAGTGTTCAGGTGGGTTTGTGTCCCCAGCTGTTTGGGTAGCCAGGTGATACTACAGATTAGCAGAAGGATGGTGGATTTTTGAAATCCAAGGGAATGAATTTCAAGAAGCTTTCCAACTGCCAAATAGTTCATAAGCAAAACTACAGTTAGTTATATTTTGACAAATACAGTGACTTTTCCCCCACAACACGTTTCCTTTTCTTTCTTTTTTTTCCTTTTCTATGTTTTGTTGTTGTTGTTTTGTTTTATTTTTTGTTTGTTTGTTTTTTTGAGATGGAGTCTCACTGTGTTGCCCAGGCTGGAGTGCAGTGGCGCAGTCTCAGCTCACTGCAACCTCCGCCTTCCAGGTTCAAGAGATTCTCCTGCTTCAGCCGCCCAAGTAGCTGGGACTACAGGCATGTGTCACCATACCCAGCTAATATTTTGTATTTTTAGTAGAGATGGGGTTTCACCAACACAACATTTCTTGAAGTTCATAGGCAGTTTCCTATTTAGAGGCATTCAGGACAGAAGTCTAACACTGGACTTATTTTGAAAAATTGGCAACAAATGTGGGGGAATTTTCCTATGTAAACCTTGGAAAGTAAGGAAATGGACAACGAATGGTTAAGGAAAAGGAATGTTTGAAAATAATAGTTAAATCCCCTTCAGCCACAGTGAGGCAGCAAGAGAAGAAAAAAAGAACACCAGGATCAGAGTCAGAAGGCATGAGTTCAAGGCCCCACTCCACATTGCAGAGCTGTGCACTGGTCCCTTAACCCATCCACGCTCCAGGTTTCTCCTTCATAAAGGAGCTGTTACCTAGGAGAGGCACATCATGCCCTTCTTAGACAATTCCAACTACATAGGTTAAGCAATAATACTTTTTAAAAATTAAAATGCTATAAATTTATATTCTACATACGTACTTTGATTCTCTTCTATATTTAACAATATATGGCCAGGCGCAGTGGCTCATGCCTGTAATCCCAACACTTTGGGAGGCCAAGGCAGATGGACCACTCGGGGTCAGGAGTTCGAGATCAGCCTGACCAATATGGTGAAACCCCATCTCTACTAAAAACACAAAATTAGCCAGAGGTGGTGGCGGACACCTGTAATCCCAGTTACTTGGGAGGCTGAGGCAAGAGAATCATTTGAATCCAGGAGGTGGAGGTTTCAGTGAGCCAGTATCATGCCATTGCACTCCAGCCTGGGTGACAAGAGCTAAACTCTGTCTAAAAAAAAAAAAAATATATATATATATATATATACACACACACACACACACACACAATTATATATACATATGACCACACAGAGTTGTATACCCTAACCAAGGATGCTACATTTTACGGATGATTTCAGTATTTTCCAAGGCATTTCTGGACATGTGCCACTTTCACCTTATGTACTATATTTAGAATCTGAACCCTCACCTAAGACACAGCTCTGCTCAGCCGGCTTCACACCTGTCTTATGAGGGTCAGTGGAGACAGTGTGTGCGAGCTGCTTTGTAAACTAAATTTGCCAGAAAACCACAGCTTTGTCATAAATATGAAATGTGTATGAGCTACTGGACACACAGGAATTACAAAAGAAACTGAGGAGTGAATCTTGAAGCACTGTCAGACAAGGCAGCTTCTAAGGAGTCCTGAAGATGTCACTCTGAATAATTAAAAAGCAAATCTCCCCAGAAGATGTAAGTTTATAGAGCTGAGCTGTGGGTGGGGAGGTCCACACTGGAAGCTCAAAGGACCCCAGGAAATGCAGCTGAGAAGCAGTGCCCTTGGAGGATGGGAATGTCTGGGAGCCCAGAGAGCCACAGGTCTGGGGCCCACCAAGGGGGTAACACAGTGACTGAGAGGTTAAAGTAATTCTGCAAAACAGCTTGTCCCTTAGAGCAGTTTCCATCCCAAGGACACCATCAGCAGGAAATCATGGGGCGGTTGTGAGAGACCGAAGTCCCCGGGGAGAGGTTAGGTATCCTATAGAGAAACACGGTGGGTGAGGACGGACAGCAGCATCCGGCAACTCAGAAGGAATTAAAAAGCCGAATGGCAGACTGTGTGACATAGATATGAAATCCAGGTCACCTGAAGAGAAACCCTCCTGATTCCACAGCCAATGAGAAGGTGAGCTTCCAAATCCTGTTCGTGGGATCTGTGGGTGACCCCTAGTATCGGGACACAGTCAAGAATTTCTGTTTCCACAAGCAAAATTAAGTGGAGAATTCAGCAAATCTGTTGGGAAACCAGGGACAAAGAACTCGGACTTTTTCAAAAAGGGCTGTCTGTTGTCTCCTTCATCTAAATTACAAGAATACATTCTCAGCTCTACCTTGGAAAAACAAAAAGAGCCTTGCAGGGAAGGACAAGTCTCACCATTTCAGAAATTCAAGAAGCAGTTTGATTGTCAAATCAAATCAGTCTATAAACCTTTTTCTAAAAGTCTCCTCAGGTCTTTGCAATCTTTTAGAATTATCTGAAGAAAACAACAGCAATGGGGAATCATCTAGCAGATATGAAGCAATTGCTTAAAATATATATGTACATACACAGCAACTCAGTTACCCAGACCAATGTGATTTTGTTTTTCCTTACCAGTGTAAGGAAAAACAGGAAATTCACAAACAGCCATGAAGCCACACAGTATCAGTGGCCACCATTTACTAATGTCTTGCCCTAGCAAGGAAGGACTACGACAAGCACCTCACATACAGAAGCTCATGTAATCCTCCAGAAAACTCAGTGTTAATAACAACACTAGCAACTTATGTACATTATTTCATTTAGTTCTCAGATCAAATCTTGGACGGAGGTACTACCATTATCCCATTTTACTGATAAGGAAAAGATGAAAAGACACTAAGTAACTTGCCCACAATCATATAGCTAATGAGTGTGCACTAGAGAATCAACCCAAGCATCCAAACCCATTGCTCCTGCCTCTGACTCTGCTAGACCCTCTCCATATTTTACAGATTAGGCAACTGAGCCCTAAAGAAGTGAAATAACATCAAAGAACATACAGCTGGTGTGTGGCCACATCAGGGTTTGAACTCCAGTCACTCTACTTGCAAAGCTCACACTCTTAAGCTTGGTATTGGATTAAATTGATTCTCATACCCAACCTAATTTCTAGTTGGATGTTATTTGAGGTTTTCATAAAATGTGAAATAGGGGAAATCCTAGTGCTTCAAACCAACGCCCAAGCCCCATGGCAAAGGGCTGGCTGAAAAGAGGTAGGATAGATGTCTGAGGGACCTATCCTGACCATAGGTTTTGTACTGCCCTGAAGGATGGCCCGGAGCAGCACTCAGACAACAGCAAAGCCAACCCCACCTGCTCATAACAGCCCTGGCAGTAAGGATTGGAATTTAATACTTGTAGGAAACAAGGAAAAGGAGAGTCTATTGCTTTGTTGTTTTATTGATAAATTATTTCTTACATTAAATGGGAGGAAGACGAGTACCTCATAAAGTGTAGTGAACATCTGCTGTTTGGGGTTTACCAACTGCTCCCACTGAGGGCTCTCTACTCAAGGTGTTCTGCCTTCCCACCAAAGATAAGCATGTGTCCCAGGCTATGGCCAAGGGACACTCTGAAGAATTGAATCTTGAGGGAAGAGATACATAAAGAAGTTTCTGGACTTGACTCATCCTGGCAGCCATGCCCTGGACACAGTGATAGCTGGTTCCTGCTACTGTGCTTCCTGGGGTTTCCCCAGTCATTGTTGTTCTAAAACAAAATCCAACAGCTGCTCCTTCAATTCTGTGAGCTGCCTCATTGCCTCCAGCACTTTCCTTTTCCCCTTAGGTTAGCTAGGATTGGTTCCTGTTGCCTGCAACCAAAAAAATCCTAACTGAATCTCAAGTGACCAGAGAGATGCATCATTTGGCACTAGTGAATTGCATCAGAATCCACTACAGAAATCAAGAGGTGACTATAATGTAGAAGAACTAATGTGTGGAGAACTGCGGGCTATTTCAGGAGACAAGGACATGAGGGAATCAGCTCTGATTGCATTGGGTTTCTCCACAATTTTACACCCCTGAAGTCTTCTGTCCCTTGTATGATTCACATCTTTCACTGTTATTCACCATTTAAACCCCCAGATTTGTTGTCCTATGATAAATGACTCCGCTGTCTAGAACATGATGCTAATGAGGGCAGCGCTTCTGACTTGACCCTTGTGGGCCAGTTACCTTAGTTCTGAGTCACAGACACTTGAAACCTGGTTAAAGCTCTTTTGACATTTCATGGAGCCGAAGTAATGAGGCTGATGGACAGCACTAATCAGTGCCACAAATTCAGGTTCAGCTCATATTTCTTAAGGCCCTGCTCCATGCCAGGTAGTGCATTAGGCACTCCAAATGCATGATCTCATTGGCTGTCGAGTAGGCACTGTGACAAATGAACTTAACTGAATTACAAATGAATGACATAACTACATTGAAGAAGGTGAGGAAGAAAGGATCTGAGCTAAGTCACTTTGGAAAACAGTAACTTGACACTATAAGGCTAAAGACAAAAAGAATGTACATAAATAGTGCACTCTAGTTGGTAAATTTGTTTCTCACAGGGGTACCAGGTTAGCAATTCTGAAACTACTTTGTATGTGTGCTAGTGCTGAACATTATAAGTAAATATATTATAGATAGTGAGAACCAAGTTTCTTTCTGTTAGAGGAAGAAATTGTCAATAAAGAAAGGGAGATGGCTAGAATCAACCTTGTGGGGTTGGATTGGAGCCAGAGGTAGCAGTGTGAACTTATGGTTATTTTATTTTTTTCTGGTAAAATATACATAACATAAAACTTACCATCTTAATCCTTTTTAGGTGTACAATTCAGTGATATTAAGTACATTCACATCGTTATGCAACTGTCACCATCTACCTCCAGAATTTTTCTATCCTTCCGAACTGAAATGCTCATGCCCTTTGAACAATAACTCCCCATTGTCCCCTCCATCCAGCTCCTACTAACCACCAGTCTACTTTCTTTATAAACTTGACTATTCTAGATACTTCATATAAGTGGGATCACATAACATCTGTGCTTTTGTATCTGGCTTATTTCACTTTGCATGTTTTCAAGGTTCATGCATGTTGTAGCATGCATAAAAACTTCATTCCTTAAGGTTGTATAATATTCCACTTTATGCATATGCCACATTTGTTTATCCATTCATCCATTAATAGGCATTTGAGCTTCTTCCACCACCTTTTGGCTATTGTGAATAATGTTACTATGGACTTTACAGTACAAATGTCTGGCCAAGTCTCTGCTTTTGATTCTTTGGGGCATATACATAAAAGTGGAATTGCTGGGTCATATGGTAGTTTTACATTTCACTTTTTTTAGGGTCTGCCATATTGTCTTCCACAGTGACTGCACCATTTTACATTCCCTAGGGCAATACACAAGGGTTCTAATTTCCCGATATCCTCACCAGCACTTGTTTTCTGTTTTGAGGATAATAGCCATCCTAAGAGGTGTGATGTGGTACCTCACTGGGGTTTTGATTTGCATTTCCCCAATGATTTCTGATGTTGAGTATTTTTTCTTGTGCTTCTTGGCCATTTGTATATCTCCCTTAAAGAAATATCAATATCAAGCCATTTGCTCATGTTTAATTGAATTGCTTTGTTGTGGTGGTTTTAACCAAGTTTTTGGAGTTCTTTAAACATCCTGGATATTAATCTCTTACCAGTATATGATTTGCAAAAGTTTTCTCCCATTTTGTGGGTTGCCTTTACCTTCTCAATATTATCTTTTGAAGCACAAAAAATTAATTTTGATGAAGTCTAATTTATCTATTTTTGGCATAATATCCAAGAAATCATTGCAAAATCCAGTTTTAAGAGTTTTATAGTTTTAGCTCATATGTTTAAGTCTTCGATCCATTTTGAGTTAATTTTTGTGCAGGGTGTAAGAAGTATTTCGTGATTTCAAAATTTTGTGTGAGGTGTAAGGAGTATTTCCTGATTTTAAAATATCAGGAAATATTTCAGAGCAGATACCTCCAGCTTTATTGTTCTTTCTCAAGATTGACTTGGCTACTCATAGTCTTTTGTGGTTCTACATAAATTTTGGAATTGTTCTATTTCTGTGAAGAAAGTGCCATTGGGATTTTGACAGGGATTGTTTTGAATCCATAGACCACTTTGGGTAGTATGGGCATCTTAACAATATTAAGTCTTCCAATTCATTAACATGGGATATCCTTCCATGTATTTACATCTTCTTTGATTTCTTTCAGCAATGTATCATAGTTTTTAATGTTCAAATCTTTTACCTTCTTGGTTAAGTGTATTCCTATTATTTTATTCTCTTTGATGCTAATGTAAATGGTCCTTTCAGATTGTTAATTGCTACTCTGTAAAAATGCAGCTGTTTTCTTGGTGTGGTGATTTAGTAACCTGCAAGTTTGCAGAATTCATTTATTACTTAACAGTTTATTTGTACAATCTTTAGAATTTTCTACCTGTAAGTTTATGTTGTCTGTGAACAGAGATAATTTTACTTCTTCCTTTCCAATTTGAATGCCTTTCATTTCTTTTTCTTACCTAGTTGTTCTAGTTTGCCTAATTGCCCTAAGACTTCCAGTACTGTGTTAAATAGAAGTAGTGAGAGTGACTGAGTATGATGCATTGGATTTTGAAATAGAAATAGACAGTTAAAAAAAAAACTCGGAAAATTCTAACATAGCCTATAGTTAATAGTATTATACCGTGTTCATTTCTTAGTTTTCATAATTATACTGTAGTTATATAAGATTTTAATGCTAGAGGAAGCTTGGTAAGGAGTATATGGGAACTCCGTACTATTTTCATAACTCCTCTGTAAATCAAAAATGATCTCAAAATAAAAGTTTTTTTAATATCTGAAGGAAAATAAAAGCATATAGAGTAAATACACTGGGAGTCCTGAAATATCTTTCTAGGCAAATAAGGCATACTTTCACTTTTCATTAGTTAATTACCCATAGTAAGTGTCCACCACTTCTGCCACTCTGGTATATAAAGGCCTGGAGGGTAATTGACCAGGCATCACATTTAAGAAGCACTATGGCACTGGACTGAATCAATTCTGAACAGTTTTGGGGATTTCTCAGGGGAAAGTTGTTTAACATCTCTGAAATATGAAAATATCTTTCCAGGATTGTTGTGAATATTAAATAAGGTCATGGTTAAAAAAAGCACTTAATCCATGGCAGGTACTCAATAAATATCCTTTCCTTTCTCTTGTTTTAAACATTTAACACTACAAAGGGAAAACAAGATATGGTACCTTTCACATAAGGGCCTTACAATCTGAATTGGGACAAAATGTACACATATGTTAAATAATTATCAAATAATAGCTTTACATTCTATTACAAGCAAGTGCTAAGATCCAGTAGTGAGTGGGACAGTGTGCAGCAGAGCACAGCACACACAAAAGTAGAGAAATGTGAGCTGGCATCCCCAGGGTGGCCTTCAAAGGAGTGGGACAGTACTGAGCTTGGTGTGCACAGATAAGAAAACGCTGGGGGTGGCCGGTGCGGTGGCTCACACCTGTAATCCCAACACTTTCGGAGGCCGAGGTGGGTGGATCACCTGAGGTCAGGCGTTGGAGACCAGCCTGACCAACATGGTGAAGCCCCATCTCTACTAAAAAATACACAAAATTAGCCGGGCCTAGTGGTAGACACCTGTAATTAATCCCAGCTACTCAGGAGGCTGAGGCAGGAGAATCACTTGAACCCAGGAGGCAGAGGCTACAGTGAGCCGAGATCACGCCAGCAAGACTCCATCTCAAAAAAAAAAAAGGAAAAAAGAAAAAAAGGAAAAGATTGGGGCTGAGAGAGGCACTTGAGCCTAGGACAGGAAGAAGCAGAGACCTGAAGATACAAGTATATCTGGGTGGGTACCAGATAGTTCCACACTGCAGATACAGCAGACCAGTGGGAGACACATTCATTTGGAGCATGGAATAGATGTGAGGAATCAGGGGAACCATACTGACTAATAGGGAATGGAGCCAAATTCTGGAAAACCTGAAAGACAGGCTGAGGGATTCTTTTTTCTTTTAAACCAGGTCTCGCTCCATCACCCAGGCTGGAGTGCAGCAGCACCATCACAGCTCACTGCAACCTCGACCTCCCAGGCTCGAGCAATCCTTCTAACTCGGCCTCCTAACAAGCTGGGATTATAGGCGTGTGCCACCATACCCGGCTAATTTTTGTATTTTTGTAGAGACAGGGTTTCGCTATGTTGCCCAGGCTGCTCTTGAACTCCTGGACTCAAGTGATCCACCTGCCTCAACCTCCCATAGTGCTAGGATTACAGGCGTGAGCCCCATACACAGAAGGCAGGCTGAGTCATTCTTGATGGCAGAGGCAAGAGCAGCTGTGGTGGATCCTTAAGTAAAGATGGAGCTCAAGGTAAGCATATAATGCTTTAGTCTGATCTGTGTTTGGTAGTCACAGAAGTGTTTTAAGCAAAGGAATCATAAGATCATAGCACAGTATCTTGGGCAGAGTTCTGTTGCAGGAAATCAAAAACACTTTGCCAATTTTAAGCAGAAATGTTAGATGCCTATAAAGTCATGGAAAGGGCTGCAGGACTGAGCTCTAGGCCATTCTGTTAGAGGGATTGTAAATTGGTGAAGACTTTTTGGAAAGCTGTTGGATGACATCTATCAAAACTGTAAGCATGTATTATATTTGATTCAGTAATTGCATTCTAGAAAAAACTCAATTTTTAGAAAAATATATTCCAGAAAAAAAATTGACATATGAACATAAATATTCAAGGTGTTCATGAGAATATTTTTTTTTCTACTAATGAAAAATTAGGAACTCCCAAATGGAAGAGATTAAATAAAATTTAGTATACAAATATTATGCAGTCATTAGAAGAATATATTGAACCTTTATGGAAAGTTATCCCAAATTGTTCATTGAAAAAACAAGTCACAAAGCAAAATTCATAGTATTCCTATTTATGTGTTTTAAACATGTGTGGACTAAACAAATGCAAAACAGTGTTCATAGTGCTTGCCCCTTGGAGTAAAGCAAGAGTGATGGGGGCCTGCAGTGGAGGACTCTATCATGTTTTCCCCTGAATATTCCTGTCTTGTTGGAATCTTCCATGAGAAGAATGCATTCATGTATAACTTGTGTGGTAAAAACATCAGTAACTGGTCACCTCCTTCAAACTCCTCCCTCAAATGCATTAAAGAAAACAAACCTGCACTTAATTCAGATCATGATGGGGCTGGAGGAGTAGTGACATTCCTATCACATGAGAAATGAAACGGTGTCCATCTCAGGTAAGATGATGACTGAAATGGAACAGCAGGTCAGTTTCTCATGATTTCGCTCTGGAGGACTGGGGCGGGAGGGAGGAGAGAATTTAATTTTTCTTTGGTGTGTCAGATAAGCTTGTAGGCTGTACCAAAGGGGGTATATTGAAATGATGTGCACACTTTTTGAATTGTTTGCAAGACTGAAGATCTAGGCTTTGAAAATAGCCAGAGAATGGGAGGCTGGGCAGCCATGAGCACAGCCAAGTTCCCACGTAGGGTGTTATGAGGTCATCTCCAGCACGGCTAATGCCACACGGTTCTGCCTGCTGCAACTAACCTCCAGCGGACCCTGCATCCTTGCATGACTCTCTGAAAATTCCAAATCTTAAAACAAGCATCTTATTTTCCAAACAAATAAAGCACAAAGAATAAGATGTATCTGCCCCTCTTTTTGGTTTTATCAGGGGTCTCTGGGACCTGCCTCTCTCTAATACCCCCCAACAATGTAACATTTCCATCAAATAAAAAGAGTGCTCAGTGACAAACGGCAACCACACTTGGATGGTTCAGCTCCATATTTTGCCTGATTCGTAAACAAGAGCCCCAATCTGCCTGTCCCTTTGCCTGGGTCTAGCAAATGGATTTGCTCCTGATTTTTGAGCGCTTCGAGTTAGCTTAGCACTTTGCAAAGTGTGTAAGGGAGGGATGCTCCCCAGAGAAGAGGCCGCCTGACTTCTGAAGAGGGAGTGAGCAGTAGAATTCATGAGCTGAGAAGCAGAGGAGACAATAGATGCCCTCTTCCACTCACCTCAGCTGAAGCAGGGTGCCCAATTTCAGGTGCCCCCTCATGTCAGGAAATGAAGTAAATCAATGACTGAGAAGGCTCTAGGCTGGCTAACTGGAGGACTGGCGTTTCATATTCACTGTCTTCAGCAGGCTGATGGGTTCTATTCCAGAAAGGAGTTATTCAGCCTAGACTGGGGAGACAAAAAAGCAAATTCAATGGAGGTTCATAAAACTTATGAAGCATATGCAGAAAAGTAGCTCAGCAACTCACTCCTGGGCCTTGTCCCATAAATAACACAAGGACAAAGGGGTGAGGAAAATGAAACTGAAGACTAGGGGGGGAAATATCTCTTTTTTACAACAAGGAGTTTAGACAGTGATCTCTCCTGCAGCAGCCAGTCGTTGCCAGAGTACACAGGAGAGCAGCAGGGCTTTGGAGAGGTCCCTTTCATTTTAACGTTTTTACCATTTTTGGTATTTGCAGGTATGCAGTACTGGCACTTCTTGATTTAGGATGTAGTTATATGTTTACTGGAAAAGGAAGAACTCAGAGGGAGATTATTTCCCAGGTGCAAGAGCAGTTCATGACTACCATATTCACTTCTCCATTTCACCCATGCTCTCTCCACAAGACCATCACCACTTTGGGAGAAGAAATATCCAAGTTTCTTTTCTCTGGGAAATCTCTAGCAGATGTGGACACAGCAAAGAGGAGCCTGAAGGCTCCGTCATATCTTGGCAGACATAGAGTCCTTGTTTGCTGATGGCTAAAGGATGTGCGTGTGCTGTTTCCATTGTTCTCTCCAAGCTACACTGAGGGATGAGCAGGGGAGCATCCAACTCCAGGCTGCAACTGCCTAAAACCCTGCCCCTTTTCTTCCTCCAGCAAACTGAGGACTGAAGCCAGGGGAGTTGGGGTGAGAAAAAACAATTACCTCGGGATGCATTGATCAAGAACTTTTTTCTAAAGGGCCAAGAACAAGCAAATAGTACTGTGGATGGTCTCTCTCTGGTCATTTTCACAGCTTTAGGTCAAGTCACTTTTGGCCAAAATGATGGAGCAAGAACTGCTCTGAAATCACACTTACAGAGAGAGCAGTGTTTGATTTATATGACAAATAGAGCCAGAAAGAAACTGGAGGGTGTGACCAAGAAAGAAAAAAAGCCAGGACAAGAAATCAGGCCAAGTAGGAGCAGAACTAAGGCCAACCAGATCTAGAGACACAAGTGGCCCCTCTGCTTCTTCACAATAGATTGCTTCAGTTTAAATTTTTAAGAAACAAAAGACATAGGAGACTAGATGCCATAATTTAAGACAAAGCTGTAGCTAGAAAGGCCAATTCTACAGAGAACTAGACAGTATATTGTTTTCATTATCTGCTCACACATCTTCTATTTTCACATAAAATCTAGTGCCCATTTCAGAAAGGAGAAATGTATATGCATTCACTAGCCCATTGTTATGGAAGCTATTTGTATCAGTTAGAAATGTATTCTGCTACAACTAACAGAAAACCTGACTTCCAGGGCCTTAAACAGATAAGAATGTATATGTATTGGTCTTATGCAAGCAGCAGTCTGGGGTTTGGCAGTCTTAGCAACAGCTCAGAGACTCAACACTGACCGCAGGGCTCCAGCTCTGCTCTTCTTTCTGCCCCACGAGCCTTGTATTTTAGGCCTCCATCCTCGTGCTTATTGCTTCACGTTTCCAAAATAGCTGCTGCACCTTCAGTTATCACATCTACATCCAGGCAAGAAGAAAAGAAAGAAATTGAAAGGCGTAACATTTGTATTCAGAAAACAAATAATTTTCCAAAAATCCCTTAGAAGCATTCTACTTACAACTCGGTGATCAGAATGTTGTCGCATGACTACTCTTAGCTATGAAAGAGTCTGAGAGGTGTACCTTTTTAGCTGGACATACTGCCAACCCTTAACAAAATCAACATTCTATTACTAAAGTGAAAATATATATTGGAGAGACAAGTGGCAAGACTACCACAGCAGCTGAGCTGACCATACCACACACAACTACAAGCGGCAGCCAAGACAATGAGCCTGCCATTCAGTGCAGGTGTTGTCATCTACAGGACAGCGGTGTGAAGAACACGGGCACTTTATGTTAATGTATTATACAAATGTATAATGTTCATACACTGTATGTGGGTTAGACTTGTCAGGAGTTCTGTTTTTCAAATCTATAAAATGGATCTAAGCAGAGTTGGAATTATTTGGTACAGAGAACAGGCAAATAACACTCCTTAAAATGTGGGATGTGCAGCTAATTTAAGTTTTCTCCTCAGCTACCCACAGCCTACCACTTGTGATTATTTGCTCCCATAATTACCTAATTTCCAGTTCCATTCACAGGAATGGTTATGGAACAACATAATAATCCTTGGAGTTCCTGGCCACAGGTCTGAAATGCTATTAAAGTTAGTCTTTCTCAACCTCCAACTGTTGATATAGGCTCTAAGATCACCCAGCATTTATCATACATCAAGTTAAATGTCACTTTCTCAGAAGGCCATCCCTGGCCACCTTCCCTAACACATTCAATGCTTCCTTGTCCTCCTTTATTTTCCTTCATGGAGCTGCTATACGTGTATTTCTTACGTGTCTAAAACTCAATGACAGCAGGTGCTCTGCCAGTACTCTCCTGTGCCCAGAGCAGTGCGTGGCATACAGAAGATGCTAAATGAATGTCAGTTCAATGATTTTTTAAGCAAATATTTGTTGAGTTATTACTAGGCATGATTCAAAATGCTTTGACCATTTTAATTCATTTAAACCTTACAGCAATCATGTAAGTCAAATGCTGTCACCCTGTTTTTCAGATGAAAACATTGAGGCTTAAAGAGGTTAAGATTGCACAGTGAATCACAGAGCTGGGGTTCAAATTCAGATAGTGGCTCCAGAGCTGTGATGTTAGCCATTATGTTATTCTGCATCCATGTTGTGGAAGTTTCCACAACACAATGGGTTGGACTGTAGCAGTCTACTCTTCCTGACACATTAACATAGGAACTTATTCTAGTTCTCCAGTTCTGCAGTTATGTTTACCTACTAATCTTTTTCTCCTTTCTCTGACCTCACTTTCCTACCACTTGTCCTGACCTCAGATCTCCTTCAATACTTCATTAACTGGGCACAAAACAGGCACTGATAAAGGTTTATTTTGAAATGCATTAAAGTCCTTAATTTCTTGCAAAGGTTATAGTTGGTTGGAAATAACATACATTTTAAAGCCAACTACAAAAAATGGTTACCTTTTTTGCTCGGGAATTTCAATGACAACAGATGTAATTTTGACAGGTCCCATTAGTTACTGTTTATTGAGTACCTACTTCATGCCAGCAGTGTGCTGAATGCTTTTCATGAATTATTTTTAATCCTTTACCCTGGAAGGATGGTAACATTTTTCCCATTTTTGAAATGAGAAAAAGTATTAAGAATTTCAGTGAACTGTCTAAGGTTGTACCACAAGGAGTAAGTGGGAGTCAGTGTTCCCATTCACCAAGTTTCACCATATTGTAGATAAATTAAGTACCTATCCAGTGCTGAGGTCCTCAAAAAGAAAAGAAAACTTAAGAGGCAATAAACTCTCAACCATGGTCTTAAAGAAAATAAAGATCCTCAGCCTCCTGAGTAGCTGGGATTACAGGCGCCCACTACCACACCTGACTAATTTTTGCATTTTCAGTAGAGATAGGGTTTCACCATGTTGGCCAGGCTGGTCTCGAATTCCTGATCGCAAAGTGAGCCACCCACCTCAGCCTCCCAAAGTGGTGGGATTACAGGCATGAGCCACTGTGCCTGGCCTTGTTTGTTTGTTTGGAGACAGGGTCCCACTGTGTCACACAGGCTGGAGTGCAGTGGTGCAAACAGGGCTCACTGCAGTCCCAACCTCTCAGGGTCAAACAATCCTCCCACCTCAGCCTCCCAAGTAGCTGGAACTACAGGCACACACCACCATGCCTAGTTAACTTTTTAATTTTTTGTGGAGATTAGGTCTCGCTATGTTGCCCAGGCTGCTCTCAAACTCCTGGCCTCAAGCAATCCTTCCACCTCAGCCTCCCCAAGTACTGGGATTACAGAGTCACTTCGCAAATCTCAAGAGGAAAGGAACATCATGACTCGATAGTCACATCTTATTAGCCCAACTTCTCGCAGACAGACCTCTCACCTCATTCAACAGCTCTTTTCTGCAAAGGGTTTTTAACTCTCTTCCAAAACATAAAACTCACCCTCAAAGGATTAAGACTGGGCCATCACTGGAGACGATGACAAGAGTATAATTATCTCCAATTTAGAGGAAGTGACGACTCAGAGTTTAAGTAAATTGCCTGAGGTCATTTATTTAGTCATCTGTGGAGCCCATGTTTGAGCCATCATCTTATGACTGTGCTCTTTCCTCCATTTCTAAGAGAAGCTCCATGGTCCAGCACAGGACATGAAGGAATAAGAGAAAACACGTGGTGGGCATTGGCAGCACCACTGGAATAAGCCCATCAGCTCAGGTGTGACTTTGGGGGATGCTACAGCACCATGTGTTTAAAAAAACAGCTGATTTACTTCACAGTCACAATTCATGAGATTTCATTGTGTGATACCTTGGTGGTTCTTATCCCCAGGGAGAAAACATCAGACTCTCTTTGTAGAATTTATTTCCCTGGACATAAGAGACTTAGAGATTTCTAGAATTTCTGCTCATTTCCTCAATCAAACAGATGGTGGGATTAAAGGACATTCTGGGTCCCTTAGATGACAGGTTGCCTGTCACAATGGCAGAATCTGCTCTGGGTCAGACAGACCTGGAACCAACTCCCACCTCTGCCACCTACCAGGTAAATACCTTCAGTTCCCCTACCAATAAAATGGGGGTAACTGGTCATGCCTCAGGGGTGGGCATCAGGGCCTGAGGAGCTGATGGAAACAAAGCCTTGAGCACAGCGGTGGCACTGAGCAAGCTCAGCCATTATTTCTGTCCCTTCCAGCTGGAGGGTCCCCGAGGAGTAACTTCCGCCCAGCTGTGGAAAGTTAACAGGGCAGAGAAGCCAAAAATTGCTCTTTCTTCAAAGGTCAGCAAGACATTGCCTAAAGGGACTGTGACTTCAGACCTAACGAACCACACGGGCTCCCTCAATGAATCATGCAGAGTGCAGGAGCTGGGACACATCTCCACGCCCCGCCAGAGCAGCCGTGGGCAGTATTTGCAGAGGAACACCATCACTCACGGAGGAAGGCCAGGCCAAGGAAAACACCCAGGAGCAGCTTGTTTGCAAAGCAGCCATCTAGAATCTAAATACAGTTTTTCAGTAACAATGCATGAAAATACTGTTTTTCTTTGTTTATGCCATTTCTAGCATCAAAACGTTGTCTAAGAGACACATTACCATAACTGCGGTCACCCTCTGTGCACATAACCTGCTTCTTTCACAAAATATAATTATTCCTGCTCTCCATGCTTTTAGTCAAAGATTAACTTGTAGCAATTTAAAAGGTCAAAGCTGAGATCAAACTGTGTGTGTTTTAATCTCCAAAAAATGTAAATTGGACCAAAATTTCAAAAATAACAAGCCTTGTGGGTAGACTCTATGTTCATGAAAAGTTTCCCATGACATATGAACGAGTCTTTGGATAACCAGCCTTGCATCCGGACAGCAGATGTAACCTCTGATGAGGTACTTGCCATGGTACAGTAAATGCTGATGCTTTAGTGAAAAGGAACAAGCAAATAGAATAGAAATATCACAGGCTCCAAAAACGCTCCATGGTTGAAATGAAGGTGGTTGAAATCTTCGGCATGGTGGCCACGATGATTTGTTCAGCCAAATGTCTAAAATAAATGCCTTGGTATATCTGTATTGATTGTACTTATTTTTGCTGTCAGAAATTGTATCTGCTAACTCCATCTCTGGGTAGGGGGGTTGAACTGCGGACTATAAATTCTACCAGTAGGTACTGTAAACCGTCCTGAAAAATGAGCCCCACTTGCATGGAAACAAAATGCATTCCTTTCCACATGGTTGTTCTTCAACAAGAAATAATGAAGGAAAACAGTGCTGTGCAATTCTTAATGGCATTTTAATAGTTTAAATTAGGAGCAAAAGGCCTCTCGGCATGTGCTTTTGCATAAACATGGCCCTTTCATGATATTAATTTGGGTGGGGAGAGAGAGATGTCAGATGGCAGGCCTCAGTCCAGCTTGCATGATGAGGCAGCCGAGTAGCACAGATTCCCCTTGTCCCCTCAGAAGCAGCAGCCAGCCCTGGAATTTCATAGTAAGGCAAACCCTATCCGAACTCCTGCATTATGGAATTACTTACAAGAGGCAAATGACTCTTCACTTGCCACCAAAATCCAACTTTTCTAACCTCTAGAGAAGGTGATCATGATAATGAGATTCCAGAAGACAAACAGCTATGGGAATGTGCAGATTTACAATTTGGAGACATATATGAAACCATTGGCATGCCAATAAAGAAGCACCTAGGGATTTTTTTGTTGTTTGTTTTTTGAGACAAGGTCTCACTGTGTAACCCAGGCTGGAGTGAAGTGGTACTACCATGGCTCACTGCAACCTCCACCCGCTGGGCTTAAGCAACCCCCTTACCTCAGCCTCCAGGGTAACTGGGACCACAGGCACACACCTCCAGACATATGCCACCATGCCTGGCTAATTTTTTTGGAGGGGGGGGCAAGGGGGTGTCACTATGTTGCCCAAGTTGGTCTCAAATTCCTGGCCTCAAGCAATTCTCCCCTTTTGGCCTCCCCAAGTGTTGGGATTATAGGCGTGAGCCACCTCACCCAGCCTAGACTTGTTTCTTCTAGGTAAAGTTGATGTTAATTGGCACAGGCATTGCAGACTTGTTCTAAAACAGATTTGTTATTCCTATACTGACCCTGGGAATGCTAGTGACCAAAACGGGCAAAGTCCCTGCTCTAAAGGGCCTCCCATTCTAGCCACATGTGTCCAGTAAGCAAATGAGCCAACAAAATATCAGATAATGGTAAGTACAGCGAAGAAAATAAAACTGGGGTTGGAAAAGAGAGTACCCATGTAGTCAGAGAAGGCTCTCAGAGGAGAGGATGTTTAAGTTGAGACATGTGGCAAAACAGAAACAGCCATGCAGAGATCTCAGTAAAAAGCATTCTAGGCAGAGGGCACTGCAAGTGCAAAGGCCCTGAGATGAGCCTGTGCCACGTTCCTCTCCTTCACCATGAAAGTAGGTCCATGGCACATCAGATCTTCTCACGGCAGCATTTCTCCAACAGATGGTCTAGTACTTCAGGGCAGAACGTGGGCATGTTTCTCCTACAGAAAATGGCCACCTTACTGAAAAAATGGACGTCCTGCTAGGGGATCATATGGGCACAGAATCCCAAGAGAGGAGGGAAATATAAGTGCTGGTTTTCTAGGTGCACGAAGGAGGGCAGTAAGGAGTTCTGAGAAGGTGTTTGGCAAACATCAGGTTGTTTGTTTTTAAGAAATGCTGAAGAATCATACACCCTGTTGCCAAGTAGGCTGATCTGGGTCAGTCACAAGCTTTCCCCTGCCCCATACCTCTTATGCTGGCAACAGTACCTTAATCTACAAAGGGAAATTGGAGCTGAGGACTGCCAGTTTGGGCAGCAGGAGCCAATAAGAAGATGAGTCTCCGTGGGATGAGGGAAGTTGACTTCTATATCAGGGGCTTGGGTGAAGACATGATGCTCCCAACTGGCTTCCAAATGATATCATGCTGTGTCTTGAGAGGCTAGAGAGGAAGACTTGAATGAGTCTTATTTTTTTCAATTATAAGGACAGAACTACATAAGAAGCATGGTTCTGTTGAAAGAGTCATTCAAAATGCACAAGAAGTAATAGAGATATCTGTTTGTCTTTTCCAAGCCTGTTGTAGATGTCCTTCCCTTTGGTAGGACAGTGTCAATGTAAAGTCTGGTATACATCCAATTCAGATGTATCCCTTGAACAGTAACTACTTTTATTATAACAATGCAAGTTTGATCACTTCAGAAACTGCTCACCTTTTGAGGAACTAGCTGGAGGCAACAGCAACACCAAAGAAAATGCATTGTTATGAAAATATTTAGAATTCCTCCTAACATCTCTCTTGAAATCTTGCATTTTGCCTTCTTTATCATTTGCACCAACTACATCGAACACAATGTAGAAAAGTCTTTGACATTCTAGATAAGAAGAATTAGGTGTTTTGATTTATATGAGTACTCTAACTGCATTAGCCCTGGGGAAGTTGTTGACTAAATCAACATGATTGAATCCTGTTCCAAGGGTTTCTCACTGCACTGCTGTTTGATATATAGAGTGATTTTGATGAGGAATCCATAGAAAATGAAAGAGAGACATCCTTCACCAAAATGGAACAGATTAGCTTTTGCACTGGAAGATTTGGCCTTAGAGCTCATAAATTACCTGTTGACTATGCATATAACTCTATGATATCCCTCAGAGAAATGGGTGTTCCAGCATATCAGCTCTGCTGAGATTTGATATGATTCAACCATCTTGGCAGATGTATTACCAGCTGGGAAACTGAATCTTTAAATAAAGTTGTATGTACACAACAGCACAATGGTTTAAAAAATGAAAAAGTATAGTTAATTAAGATCTAACAATGCCAATCAACTAGCCAAGCTGATTTTTGCTCCACTAAACTGACCAGTGGCTTAAGAAAATGGACTAAGATAACCAGTTGATAAGGAACTGAATAGATACATTCACCCCAAAACATACAAGTATATAATCAGAGTTATATTATCCATAATCTGTTCTCTTTTCAGCTGTGGCAGCAATAAATGTTGGTACTCACAAGTAAATAGATGAATTGTTAGAACAGTAAATATTCAATAAATGTTTGCTAAAACACAGTAAGTAAAATATATATATATATATATATATATATATATATACACACACTGAAATTTCTATTAGAATAGTAGTTTATGCCTTGATACTTTACAGGCCATAAAAATAAGTTGATAACAAAGAGATAACAGAAGAAATAATGAAAAATGTAAAAGAATGAAAATGAAAAATGAAAAATATAAGGCAACACCTTAACAAAATCCTCTTGTATTGAGATAATTGTTCTGGTTGAATGACCAGAGACAGCATCCAGACGTTAATTTCTAAATACCATTCTCCAACAAAAAGGAACTTGGCTCCTTGGAATAATGGCTGATTCTAAAATAAAGAAAGGAAAGGAAAAGATAACCTTGAACCATATTATGCTTCTAAAAATAAATGCTTGAAAAATGATGAGGTATGTCAAAATGCACAGGAACCAACTGGCCAAATCTGGGACTGTTAAAGGGTGGGTCTTTGTTGTCAGAGCTCCCAAGATGGGGGTAAGCCATTTGTTCTCTGACCTGGGGTTCTTGGCCTCATAGATTCCAAGGAATGGAATCTTGGGCCATGTGGTGAGTGTTATAGCTCTATTGAAGCCGTGAGTTACGGAAGAGAACCGTGGAACCCAGCGACTAGTGTTCAGCTCGATTAGAACGAACCCAGGCACTTAGCCACCCAGCAAGACTGGCGAGCCTCAACCCAGGCACTTAGCCACGCAGGAACAATGGCGAGCCTCTAGCCCAATCCGGAGTGGCAATGGGCACATCACTGGATCAGAAGCACAGCGCACACCCTACTGGATTCGGAGGGGTGGAAGTCAGTGGCGGGTCTGCGACAGCCGCGTTCAGCAGTAGTGGATGGCGAGCAAAAGCTCAGCTCCAGGCGGAACAAACACAGACCAGAAGAGTGTGCAGTTGCAAGATGTAATAGAGTGGACCAGGCGCGGTGGCTCACGCCTGTAACCCCAGCACTTTGGGAGGCCGAGGTGGGCGGATCACAAGGTCAGGAGATGGAGACCATCCTGGCTAACACAGTGAAACCCCGCCACTACTAAAAATACAAAAAAAAATTAGTGAAGCGGGGTGGTGGGCACCTGTAGTCCCAGCTACTCAGGAGGCTAAGGCAGGAGAATGGCGTGAACCCGGGAGGCGGAGCTTGCAGTGAGCCGAGATCGCGCCACTGCACTCCAGCCTGGGCCAACGAGCGAGACTCCATCTCAAAAAAAAAAAAAAAAGATTTAATAGAGTGAAAACAGAGCTGCTGTACAATGGGAGGGGACCCAAAGGGGGTTGCCACTGCCAGCTTGAATGCCTTGGGTTTATATCCCAATCATTGTCCCTCCCCCTGTGCTCTCAGGTGATAGATGATTTAACTGTTTCTTTACCTCCTGCTTTTAGCTTAATTGGTATTTTAGTGAGCCCTCTTTACTACCTGATTGGTCGGCTGTGAGCTGAATTACAAGTCCCATGTTTAAAGGTGGGTGCGGTCACCTTCCCTAGCTAGGCTTAGGAATTCTCAGTCAGCCCAGGAAATCCAGATAGTCTTGTCTCTCGGGACAATTTCAACAATAAAAGAACTAATCATAGCAATTGGTGATTATATTAGATAGGATAGAATAAAATAAAATACATTAATCCATACTTAAATAATTGAATAAACAAATGAGAGAGAAAGGAAAACTATTCCTTGCAGTAGAATTTTAATTAATAAGTGTAGAAGGAATGATGGAAATAGAAAATTATCATTTGACAAATATCACAGTAATAATTATTCCAGGCAGGAAGTATCAGTGGATGCTAAAACTAATGGGCACAAGTATGAAAAACAAGATATTTACATGGTCTCAAAGTATCTCCCCATAAAATACCTATTTAATTACAAAGGGGAAAATAGTAACTTTCCAGTGGAGAACCCTGTGAGACACCACCTTAACCAAATTATCAGAGTTCATATTGCCAGTTATAGAATAAATCAGTCTCATGTGTCTCCTCATATGTTGCACAAAGAAAGACACAACATCACTTCTGTGATGTTCTTGTCAAAATGCATAACCTGAATTTAATAATTATGAAGCATTAGACAAACCTTAATTAAGGGATATTCCACACAAAATAACTGACCAGTACTCTCAAAAGTGTCAAGGTCATGAAAGACAAAGACTGAGGAGCAGGCTGTCACGTATTAAAAGACACACTAAGGAGACATAACAAATAAATGTGATATGTTATCCTGAATTGAAACCTGGACCAGAAAAAGGATATTAGAGGGACAGTTGGAGACATGTGAATAAGATCTCCAGATTATACAATAGTATTACATCAATTTTTTTTATTTTATAGTTTTACTGTGGTTGTATGAAATGTTAAATTTGGAGGATCTTGGTTGAAAGGTATATAAGAATTCTTTTTACTATCACAACTTGAAAGGTATATAAGAATTCTTTTTACTATCACAACTTGAAAGGTATATAAGAATTC
>NW_012118043.1:3592354-3612742 GCF_000951035.1 Colobus angolensis palliatus
TTCTTTTTACTATCACAACTTGAAAGGTATATAAGAATTCTTTTTACTATCACAACTTGAAAGGTATATAAGAATTCTTTTTACTATCACAACTTTTTGTAAGTCTGAAATTATTTTAAAATCAAGCATTAAAAAATAAAGAAAATGTTTCTAGTGGTTCTGGCTGGGGTTATGCTTGCAGTTGGCAATTACTGGCAGGGTGTTATTAAAATCAGCTGTGTAGAGATCAGACTGTATGGTCCATCATAGAGCTAAGAAGTCAGCCACAAATAGGAGACAGTGGTGACTTGAGGGTTCGAGAGTTAGATAAAACCTAGTCCCTGCACTAACCTGACAACTTTACTCCATACCTTTGATCACTAGTCAGTTTTCACACAGCTATAAAGACTACCACCTGAGACTGGATAATTGATAAACAAAAGAGGTTTAATTGACTCACAGATCCGCATGGCTAGGGAGGCCTTGGGAAACTTACAATCACTGCTGAAGGCAAAGGTGAAGCAAGGTATGTCTTCACATGGTGGCAGGGAAGAGAGCCTGAGAGCAGGGAACACTGCCATTTTTAAAGCCATCAGATCTCGTGAGAACTGACTCACTTATCATGAGAACAGCATGGAGGAAACCAACCCCATGATCCAATCACTACCCTCCAGGCCCCTCCTCCATACCTGGGGATTACAATTGGAGTTGAGCTTTGGGTGGGGATACAGAGCCAAACTATATCACCCACAGATGCTTCCACTCCACCCTACTTGCAACTGCTCTCAAAATAGAGAACAGCCTTGGGGCTTTGGATAAGTTACTTAACTTCTTCATTCTTCATTTATAAATCGGAGCAAATAATAGCAGTTAAGTCATAAGGCTATTGTGAGGATTACCTGAAATCATGTGTAAGGTTCTTTTCTGGCACAGAGAAAACTCTTGATAAACGCTGGCTACTCTAATCATCATCTTCTTCATCACCATTATTTTTCTGCTTAGAGAGCTTCACCAGAGGCACTCTGTCCAGCGCGGTCACCACTGTAACCCCAGCCCCTCACACAATGCCTTCGCAGAGTGGGCACTCAACAAGCACACTATTCAAATGGAAGGAAAAAATATCTGGCCCCAGCTGAATTATTTAGGACAGAGATCTAGCTGCTATAACAGAGATCCAAATTACCAGTAACTTAAATAAGACAGAAGTTTATTTCTCTCTCACAGAACCACATCTGAATATGAGCAGTCCATGACTGTAAGATGTCTTCAGTATCAGGACCCAGCTCCTGTCTTGAGTGGGGCCATTCCCAGAGGCTCCTGACCTCATCCACATTCCGGTCAGCAGGAAGCGGAAAATACAAGGAGGAAGGACACGCCCTTTAAGGACACAGCCCTGAGAATATACACATAACTGCTGTTTTCTTCTCACTAGCCAGAACTTGGACATGGACCACATCCAGTTGCAAGGGAGGCTGGGAAATGTAGTCTTTATTCTGGGCAGTCACATGCCTCTCTGAAACATGGTGGTCCTGTGACTATAGATGAAGGGGAGAATGCGATTCAGAAGGCACCAGGAATCCTGCCAATCTCTCCAGCTTGATCACTCACATTCTATATGCCAGTCCTACTGGACTTCTCCCAGGCCCCTGAGCTCACTGCTCCTTCTGTCTGGTACCCTACCTGGGCCCCAATCCCACCACTTAGGAGAATTCTGGTTTCACCTTCAGGCCCCAGAAGAGATGTTACTTTCTCTGTGAAGCCTCCTTGAGTATCCCTCCCCAACCACCCAGCAGGGATTAGCTCCTCCTTCCTCCTTGAACTTGTCTTACAGTGGCATTTGTCACACTGTCTCTGAACTGTTAGTCTGTCTCTCCTACTGCAACATATATTCCAAGAGGGCAGAGACTATGTGTCCCTTGCACATTACAGTTCTTTCAATTTCTGCTGAATTATCAAGTACATACTTTTGAGAATCTATATTTGAATTTCCAAGCTACTGAAGCTTTGCCCAATGGAAGAATATTCTCAGCATAAACATGGCCACTCTACGTCAGACCCAGGCAGGTAATAGAGAAGGTACCTGTGAAATCAGACCCACTGCTTATGAGAGAAAGGACTTCAGATGTGGTGGACCTGGGATTTTCCAGCTCCTGACTTATGTTTCTGCCTGGCTGAGCTGGAGGACAACAGAGACGCATCACTGACACCTCCCGCAAGGAAATCAGCCAGACCAGGTGCTGTCCCTGGACTCAGGACGGCACCTGAGCACTTCTTGAGCAAGGAGAGTTGGTGTGGCAGCATTAGGACTGTGCCAGTTGAAGTCACAGCACAGATGGCTTTTGAACATGAAAAGCCCGTTTAATGTTAAAAGCCTTTGATTTTTTTTTCCAAATTAATTTATCCTTTGGTGCCCCATGAGCCTTAGGCAAAACTGTGTGAGCCAAGGAGAAAGAGCATTTCAACCAAAACACTAATTTTTTTTGTTTTGTTTTGTTTTTGCTTAATACCATTTCCTTTAGTTCCAAATCAAAGTCTTAAATTTATGTTCGTGGATTTGAGGTTTGTTTTTGTTTATTTGAGTAAGGAGAGTGAAGGATATGGTTTTTGGTTGTTTTCCTTACCCAAAGTTCCACAAAGGGGCAGAGAAAGAAGAATATCAAGCCCATATGGAAGAATAAAGAGAAGTAATCATATGCTTAGTTGCCCTGTTAAAGGCAATCTAATCCAAAATCTAATCCTAGTTCTATCACTGGGCTTAGAATTTCTATTTTACCCTCGTTTCTTTGCTTAATGCTGTTTTCCTCACTTCCAAAGCAGAATTTTAAACAAAAGTTTGTGGATTAAGAGTTTGCTCTTGTTTGTGTGAGGAAGGTAGAGTTCTTTCAATATTAGAACATCAAGCATTCCAGGTGTTGGGCAATGTCAGGCGTTTCCTCTCATTGAATTTTCTTGCCAACTACATAAAGGTTACAAAACAAGGTTCAGAGTGACTAGCTGGTGCATGACAGTGTCTTCTCATCAGACAGCACCATCTGGAAAAGAGGCCATTAAAAAAGATACAGCCGGGCGCAGTGGTTCACGCCTGTAATCCCAACACTTTGGGAGGCTGAGGTGGGCAGATCACCTGAGGTCGGGAGTTCAAAACCAGCCTGACCAACATGGAGAAACCCCATCTCTGCTAAAAATACAAAATTAGCTGGGCATGGTAGTGCATGCCTGTAATCCCAGCTACTCGGGAGGCTGAGGCAGGAGAATTGCTTGAACCAGGGAGGTAGAGGTTGCAGTGAGCCTAGATTACACCACTGCACTCCAGCCTGGCGACAGAGTCAGACTCTGTCAAGAAAAGAAAAAAAAAAAAGAAAAGAAAAAGAAAAGAAAAAGAAAAAGATACAATGTTTTATCTGAATACTTAGGGAAGGTTAAGGAGCACCCAAGAACTCTTTCATAAGGACATTAAAAAGCCCACAGATCGTTCTTGTTCCTTGGCCCATACTAGACTGCGATATCATCAGCTGGTAACACTTCTATTCATCAACACCTCCCTCACTTCTTGTCTCTTACCGGCTGTTCAACAGGCCAGTGAGACTCAGTGTACTTTCTGAGAGATGCATAACCTCTGTGCTCTGTGGCTGTCTCCTTTGACAGTGAGCACAGAATTATTATGTGAAATAGTAATAGCTGTCACACAAACACACAAGCAATGTCTTTATTTTTAAGTACATGATACTGTGGAAGATGACAGGTTTGGAGTTTTTTGGGGGGATTTTCCCCAACCTACTCTGAACATCACAGGACGTCTTCATAATGCCTTGAGGACCTGATCTCTAAAAAATGATATCCGTGTTTGACTAAGTTTTAAGTATGCATCTTTATTAACAATGGGGTCACTGAGGTCCCATGGCTGTACTTCTGATTAAGAAAATAAGCACATAGTCTTCCTAATCATTCCATGTCAGCTAATTCTAAATTGCACCAAAATGGAAATAGTTGCTTTCCCCATGCCCCTAGATAGGACATTTCTATTAACATTGCTCACTGGTTTCAGAATATACATGATATGTGGTAATTATTCAAATAAAAAATTATATCCTAATTGGGTATTTGGGTTAGATAACTTAAAGTATCCTTGAAAAAAACTGAAAAAAAGAAAAACAAAGATTCTTCAGTATTATCCACATATGAGAAATTTTCTGATGTTTTCTTCTTGGCAAACAAGCAGACCTATTCTAGGTTTTTAACTTGACAGCAGGCAATGCAGCCATGTCCATCTAAAATAAGAACAACGGTAAACTCTTTTTCTTTTTTCTTTTTAGAGTCAGGGTCTCACTCTGTCACCCAGGCTGGAGTGCAGTAGTAATGTGATCATAGCTCACTGCAGCACCAAACTCCTAGGCTTAAGTGATTCTCCCACCTCGGCCTCCTTTTTTTTTTTTCTTTTGTAGAGATGACGGCTCACTATGTTGGCCAGGCTGGTCTTGAACTCCTGACTTCCAGTGATCCTCCTGCCTTGGCCTCCCAAAGTGCTGGGATTACAGGTATAAACCACTGTGCCTGGCCTAACCTCTTTAACGGGGAAATAAAGTTGAATAGTAAGAGCATGTGTTCTGGGATGAAATGGACTGGCTATACCAATTACTAGCTGTGTGACCTTAAGCAGTTTACTCCTCCTCTCTGCATCATCTGTAGACAAGGATATGAGCAGTGGCTATGTTAGAGGGTCACTGTGAGGACTAAATATATGCACAGCACAGTGGCTAGAGCAGGGCGCTACATCAGGGTTGCAAACAATCATCCTCTGGATGTCAAAGGAAGGAAAATATTTTCTACTCACTCATTGCCAATATAAAGTTGCTTTTTAAAAGTGAACAAACCACTGGGCGCAGTGGCTCACGCCTGTAATCCCAGCACTTTGGGAGGCCGAGACAGGCGGATCACTTGAGGTTGGGAGTTTGAGATCAGCCCCAATGTGGTGAAACCCCGTCTCTACTAAAAGTGCAAAATTAGCCAGGCCTGGTGGTAGGCACCTATAATCCCAGCTACTTGGGAGGCTGAAGCAGGAGAATCGCTTGAACCTAGCAGGCAGAGGATGCAGTGAGCAGAGATTGCGCCATTGCACTTCAGCATGGGTGACAAGAGTGAGACTCCGTCTGGAAAAAAATTAAGTGAACAAACCATCATCTTAGCTAATCTAAAAGGGCTGGTACTTCTCCCTGAGCAAAACTGCATTCATCTGCACCAGCTGGCCATTAAGTGCACTTGAGTCCTGTTTAGCCTCACCTTGCACAGCTCTGATATGTTAAAATACTATTTGTCTATAAGACAGCCTCCTTACAAATACACACATGCATGTTTGTGCACACATGAGTGTGTGTGTGTCTAGAGAACTAGATATAATGGACAGCTAACCAGCTATTGCCATGCTCTGTGGACTTTTCCCCACAGTCAGTGGTGACAGCCAGGGTGGCCAACTGTAGAAATTACTCTTGCCCAGTGCGTGCTCCTCCAGGATACTCCAAGTCTAGTGCTTTCCACAATGTGTTCTATTTAGTATGTGGCAGCTCTGTTCTCTGCCATTTACTGGAGTTATAGACCACACTGGCTGCCAAAAATTACATAAATGAAGGTACTTAACCTGCCACAAAGAAACAAAGAAAGAGTAATATGTTGGATATTAAAATGCAAGTTACCACTGGAATACTTTCATCAGAGTGGTGAGGTAACCATCTATAAGCAATTAAGACCTCCTGGAAGTCCTCTGATATTTTGGAGGGAGAAGGGGAATCACAACATTACTGTAACTTAGAGAACTGACCCACAGTCTGCAGAACAGGGACTGGAGGAAGTGAAGACCAGAAGACAGAAGTTATTGAAGATGGTTTGAAAAGCCTGGAAGGGCAACTGTCAATGGCAACGCCGGGACCACATCCCCATAGAGACAATGCTGTTAGTCATCACCCCCACTTCCAGGAGAGCAAACCACAGCTACAGGGGATATGGATGCATTCCTCTCCTGCCCCCAGCTTGAAGCTTCCTAACATGCATTTTTAAGCAAACTCTTAAGTTACAGGAAAGAAATGACTCATTCTTTCTGCCTCACATTATTAAAAGTCGTGCAGACCATTTATGTCAATATGCATATGTATGCAAACATGCATATATGTTCCTTAGATGAGACCCTGTTTTTTTAAATTCACTCAAAATTAATGTGTTATAGCTGGGTGTAAAACTCTTAGGGTAGAAATATATTTTTACTAAAGGGGATAAACGGAAATCAGAGAAGAATAGATTTACCTTGTCATTTACAGCTAATGTAATTTGTAGGGGGTCTGACTAACCAAACTTTCTCATCACCCAAAAACAAGCTCAGAAATGGAAATATTAGTCTTTTTATGTGATTTATACAATGCTGGTTTGCCTTTATCCCTCCTAATATTATATGCTTGAAAAGACTCTAAGAATCGAATTCTGGACCCAGCCACATGGGTAAAATGCTGCAGGATGGAAGCCCAGAATTCATTTTAACATGTATTATTCCCTAGACTGTGACAGAATTCAGGTTTCACTTAGCCTTCTCCAGGCTCCCAAAACCAAGAATCTAGTGGGTTGTTAACATATTCATAAGTAAACAAATGCTCAGTCCTTTGGCAAGCTGCCAGGACATGGTGCCAGGAAGGGATCCAGGCAACCATGGTGAAGCTGTGGGGGTCTTTCACCTCCCTCACTCAGTGGGACTGGACTACTGCAGATGCCACACCTGGCTTGCTGAGCATCTTATCTGTACATTTATGGAATCCTGTGGGCAAGATACCTACTGGAAGAGTCTTGAAATGCAGCCAGAATTACTGAACTGAGGCGGTGCTCTTTATGCCAGCACAACCACTCCAGGCCAGATGTTCGCAAAATGCAATTGACTATAAGTCTGTAGAGTAATCCTTCCCAAAAGCACAGGAATCACCTAAGGATCTTATTAAAACACAGATGGGAGGATCACTTGGGAGGATCACTTGAGCCCAAGGGTTCGAGGCTACAGTGAGCTATGTTCATGCCACTGAACTCCAGCCTAGGTGACAGAGTGAGACCCCATCTCTAAAAATAAATAAATAAATAAATGCAGATTACGATCTGCCAGTCTAGAGAGGGGCTGATACTGCTGGTCCAAGGACCCCACTTTGAAGAGCAATGTTGTAAAGTGAGACCATTCCATACACAGTGAAATAAACATGGTTTGGAGGCATCCCGCACGCCAGACACTGTGCCTTCTGCTGGAGGCACACAGATAAGACAAGAGCCCTGCCTTACAGGAGTTTGTCCTATAATAGGAGAAACAGCTCATAATGCACTGGGTAAATTCTGCATTTGTTGAGATTCTTTGCACTGTAAGGAAGAAAACATCCAATCTACAGTGGCTCAAACAAAAAGGAAATGTAACTGGCTCCTCTAATTGCAAACCAAGAGTAAGGCTGACTTCAGATCCACTTTAGCAGGGCTAAAATGACTTCACCAGAACCTAGCTTCCCTTTGTCCACCAGTCTGTGGTTTCTCTCTCCATGTTTTTTGGCTCTGCTTTCCGCAATTTGACTCTCTTCTAGAGGCACATGGATACCAGTCCTTATGTCTTCTCCTTTTTAAATAAGAACGCCTGCCTAACCCCGAAATCTTAGCAAAAATATCAAGATATGTCATTGGCTCTAATTGGGTCATGTGCTCAGTCCTTAGCCGATCATTTTTGTCTTGGGAAAGTCAGAATGGCAAATGCTAGAGTTGTGTGTGCAGTTAGCTTCAACAGAACCACATGCACCAAAGAAGCAGGAGACAGATTTCCAAAAGAAAATCAGGACTTGGATGCTGGGCAGCTAGAGTTCCACAGTCAGCGCTAAGAGGTGTTTTAGAAGCATGAGCAGGGGGCAATGAGGGCATGGAGAAAGACACTGGTACCTGATAAACACTGAGAGTGTGTGTGTGTGTGTGTGTGTGTGTGTGTGCGTGTCCCCAGATACAGGGCAAAGTGGCAAAGTACACACAGTGCCAGTCTAGAAAGGACTGCTGATTGGTTTCTTGGGGACTTTTAAGTCAACTCTCCTTCACCCCTACCTCCACCATGGTGCAAATCAGTCACTTCAGAAATAGTTCATTCACTACTTCCTGTGCAGGAGATAAGAAGTGAAAAGTGTGGTTTAATTGCTCCCAAGATGATTAAATTGCCATATAGACCAGACTGACACACATCTAGTAATTTGAGGTCAATATAAAAGACTGTGCAGCTGAGTGCTAATTTGTGCTCAGAGAAAGGAGGCATGGTGTGGGCTAGAATAGAAGCTTCCACAGGCATTGAACAAACAGATGCAATAATGAGATGGTTTATGCACTGGAACAAGAAAAGACCAAACGAGTTGTAGCATAGGACAGTGCCATCTTCAAAAACAAGGATAATTGCAAGATTTGAGTGCCCAGATCAATGACTTCCTCTCCACCATGACCCTTTCTACCATTATTCATGATTTCAATATCCATTTTAGGAACCCATCTGACATCCTGGCCCTTCAGCTTCTTATCATCTTCATGCTCTGATTCAACACAGCTACTCTTGTTCTTGATCAGTGACAACCTCATCACCCCCAGAAATGTAGGTTCCAATAATTCTTACCCCACTACATTTCTGCATTCTATCGTACCATAATCATATATATATATTTAAAATATCTGATCTCATAGAGAGTTCCAGTCCAGTCCAGCAGTTAGCTCCAACAGAACCACATGCACCAAAGAAGCAGGAGACAGATTTCCAAAAGAAAATCAGGACTTGGATGCTGGGCAGCATCCTACTTTTTCCCCATCCATTACCCATCATACAACGATCTTCTCCACACCTGAACAAAAGCAGCAGAATGTAGCTAGAAAAAAATCATGCAACCTTTAAATTCATTATAGCCACAAATGTCCAAAATAGCAATAATGATTCTGATGACAACCTTGGTGATATCATTTATTAACATTTATTGAGTATCATTATGAGACAGCCTTATTCTCAGTTCTGAGTCAGTGTGTAATTTTCTTTGGCTTAATTTAGCTTGGTATTTCTCAAGGGGACCACTATTAACATTTGGAGGACAATTCTTCATTATGTGGGACTGTCCTGAGCAAGGCAGAACATTCAGCATTATTGCTTCCAGCCCACTAAATGCCAGTCCCATTCCCTAGTCATGGGAAAAAAAATTCCAAAGGCTGTCTCCCAATCTTTCCCCCAACCAGATTGCAGGAACAGTCCCACATCCAGCTGAGAACCACTGGCTGAGTAGAAAAAGCATTAAATTGGGCATCAAATCTGATACGTACCGTATTTTGTGACCTTGAGCAAGTCACTTAGTTTCTCTGAGTTTCAGCTTCTTCCATAAGAGAAAGATCATAATCCTATTTCTGCCCAGTAATCATAAGTTTCAAATGATCTAATAAAATATTAATGAGAATATTTGCTGTATTCATTAGGACTGTACTTGGCTATGAGTAACAAAGTTGGCAGCAACAGCTTAAACAAGTAGGTGTTTATTGTTCCCACATCACAGGTATTCTGGAGACCAGTGGTCCACGCTGATGAAGTGGCTTCATGTCATCAGTTTCTGGCTCCTCTTTCTGCAAGCAGCTTTTACCCCCTGGCTCCCTCTCAGTCACAAGGTAGAGGCCCCACTTCCATACTCAATCTGCAGACCAGCCAGAAAAAAAGAAAAAAAAGAAAAAGGACAAAACAGGCAAGAAAAAGCTCTGTCTATATCAGATATATAAAACTTACCCAGATATCCCCAGCAGACTTCCATTTACATCTCATTGGCTGTCACATGATCATTCCTACCTACAAGGGAAACTGGGAAATATTTTTAGTTGAGCATATTGCCTCCCTGAACAAAATCAAGGTTCTGTGAATAAGAAAGAACGGGAGAATGGGCAGTGGGTGGGAAATCAGCAATATCTGCTATACTTGGTAAACTTACGAAACATTATAAAAGTATAAGGCGGCATGATCATTAAAACCTGAAAGAAGGCATATCACAAAATACAGTATCTGCAAGAATTTCACTACATGAATTCCATCTGGTGTCCCATTTATCTGCATTACTTAAGACAAAATAAGTGAATGGTCTTATTTATATCCAACAAGCATGGTGGCCCAATTAACTACTGAGGCACATCTCTGCCCACATTTTAACATAGCAATGCAGAGTAAAAAACCTTGTATGTAGTGGACTCTAAAGAAAATAACCCCCAATTAGTCAAGGTAGCAGGAGAATAAAGTATATTAATGAATACAGAAGACATTTATTGGTTAAGACCACCCGGCATCCACTTCTCCTACTTTTGATAGTTGCAGCCTGATTTTCTTATGGAAAATCACTTGTCCACATTGTGTGTAGATTGGTGGGACTATTAATCAAGGTACCTTGCTCAGGTACCAAGGCATAAACACCTGACCCGGCCTCAGCTGATCCAACTCTCTCTTCCAGGACTTTGAGTTCTAAATGTGTGAAGTATAACAAAGAAAGAGAGGGAAGGAGGAAGGAGGAAGGGGAAAGAAACATAGAAGGAAGAGAGAAGGCAGGGATGGAGGGATTGGGGAGGGAGGGAGGAAACCAGAGTATCCCACCTGGTTCTTCAACTGTTCTTCCAATTGTGTGGGCTTTCCCATCTTTTCCAGCTAATTTCCTGATTTTCTCAATCTAGTTGAGTACGTTTTGCACCAAAAAACCTGAACTAACACTCTCAGACCACCCTATTCAGCTGTCTGCTTTAGTTTCAACCTCGTCTCCTACTAATGTTTGACAAGAATCCCAAAGGGCACTTCTTCTCTGATCCCCATTCTGTAAAGACATTGATAAATACTGGAATGACCAAAAGACTGGTAGGAACCAAGGAAATAAAAAGTCTCAGGGTGAGAGCATGTCAGAGAGCTCCGAACTGGGAATCAGAGGCTGTAATTTCTAGTTTGTGCTCTTTCTCTAACTAGGAATGGGACATTGAGTACATCATTCAGCCTTTCTACACTTCACTTTGTACAACTACACCACACTTGTACATGACTGAGCTGACACTATCACACAGCTTTTATGGCATGCCAACATTTCCTAACTTTGCTCACTGAGTCCTGCTCACTGAGTCCTGCCTGTGTAGCCTTTAGAGTTGCAAGCCATGTATTCGCCTCCTGGACATCCCCTGCTCCTTAAGCTTTGATGAGGCCACCTTGTCCTGTAAAATTTAAACAAGATTGCCCAGAATCATCATCTCACAGTTGGGGAGAAACTTTTCTCCCTCCCAGACACCTCTTGGGGTAAACCAACACTTCCATGGACCAAATCTACCTCCAGAGTTCCTTTTGGTGAATTTGCATTCGCCTCTCTACCTTTCACCTCCCTGTAGGAACTGGCATGTTTTTGCCCCACGTCATCCCATTTGGCACTACCTTGATCCCTTCAACTTTCAAAGCATCACTCACTCAAGGCTAGGTATGTGGAAACCTTTACTGGAGGTTTGGGGCAACCAAGGTGACTTCATGGCAGCACAGTTGAGCAAACAACTCCACCATGGGCCCCGGCTCTTCCAGCCACTGGCCATTCTCTTCTCTTCTGGGGACAGCCACTGTGATCTCCCCTCTTGGGTTCCAGTATCCTGTCTTGTTTGTTCCCTGTTATTCCACCCTTTACCTCTTCCCCACTCCTTTCAAGCTTTCTTTCCCACAACCCCCAAATTTCATGTTTGGGTTCTTTACAGAGCTTGTTTCCACCACTAAAACAGCCTATTACAGTGTTTTGCTAAACAAAAGTCATTCTAAGAGGAATTTTGGCCAAAGGCACTTAAACTAACAATTTTTTTTCTGCTGCACAGAAATGCATCTCTAAAGATACCGGTAACACCTGTTCCCTGGCTGAAGGCATAATGCCATAGGCATTTAGGACGAGTCTCTCAGAAAGCACTGACTGGCACAAAAAGGGTTTGCTATCTTGTTGGTATCCCTTAAATGGAAACAGGGTAGTCTCTGATGTACTAAGCAAAAAGAAATAGATTTTGCCATGCACTAGCTGTGTGACCTTAGGAAAATTACCCATCTGAACCTTCTACATTCCCTTCTGTAAAATGGGGACCATAATGATACCTATTTCATAGAATTTTGATGAGAATCCAATGGAATCACACTTATAAAATGCTTTGCACATTGACTGGTACATCATCATTCTTGCTATTAGGGCATTTGAAAGTGAAATGAAAATGGTGATAGAAAGTTATAAAGAGCACAGCACATGAAGAAGTCACTTGGGAAAAGTGAAAATATAAATGAGAAACTATGTGAAGTAAAGATCTAACCTAAATAATGTGAACTCAGAACTCACATCCTTGGGAGAATACTGGTCTCACCAGCAAGTAGGTCTGGTTAAATAACAGGACTAAAAACGATTGATATGAATGTCATTATCTCAGAAAGAAGATGTGTTTTCATTCCTATTTTCCTTTAGAGAGGAATAATGTAACACCATCCTTCATGTAAAAATACTGAGCACCAATATAAGAAATGAAAGATTTTAATTCCTCCCAGGAGCTAGTTCATTCATAGAAAGACTGGGAGTTTGCCAGAGCAACTGGGACATCTGAAAATGGAAATGTAATATTTAGACTTCTACATTGTTTCTTAAAAATTTTTCAGTTCCTGAAATGGTTAAAAGATGATCATACTGGCCATAACCTCTACGTGTCAAAAACAAATACAGCCTCAGCCAACATGACAGTAATATATTTTCCTACTTGACTCAAAAAATGTGTTGGACTGTGTAATTCAGTTGTTACCTTTCATTTGGGGCCTTCAATTTGTTTGTTTCTCTCTTTCAAACATTAATGTGGAAAAACATTTGAGGCCTTCCATGGGCATTATTTGGTATTCCTTTTTGTCTATATTAATTTGCCTTGCTTTTTCAGCTTCTGTCTGCCCCATACATACGAAGTCCAAGACATGAGAGGAAATGGGCCTATAAACAAACAATTCCAATCTGTAGCAGCACACACTGACAGATCTATGCAGGAGGTAGTCAGGGGGAATAAGAGGACTGAAAGGCATTTCTGCATTTTGGAGTGGGCTGATGAATAAAAGTTTCAAAAAGATCCAGGGTCTTAATAATGAGATTCACAAAGTGAAGAAGAAATGGGAGGCGGGGGTACAGTAGAGAGAGTATAGAGAAGTTATTCAA
The DNA here is from genome assembly GCF_000951035.1 of Colobus angolensis palliatus. Lineage (NCBI taxonomy): Eukaryota > Metazoa > Chordata > Mammalia > Primates > Cercopithecidae > Colobus > Colobus angolensis. The sequence continues at coordinate 3,605,554 of NW_012118043.1, forward strand.
AGGAAAATGGGGCATATCAAGCCTGTAATAAAAAAAACTTAGCTGACTATACTTAACATAATAAAAAGGTATATCAGTGTTTGTTTAGCACATCTTGTACATTTACTCCTTGAGCTTATTGTGACTTGACCTTTTGCTTTTTCATGCATAGACTTTCTGTCTCTATTATATACTATGCAAATCAAGCGAGAGCCTTACAAAAGTTACAGAAGAAAGGGAACAGCCAGAGGACAAGGACACCATGTTCTTCCTCCTCATCCTAGACATCTGACCTGTTCTTGTGAGAGGAATCCTAGGAACAGCAAATGCTCTCTCAGTCTCCAGCCGGATCAGTTCTGAGTGTTCTCAAGCCCAACCAGTGATTGAGGGGGCATTGTCAATCTCTTGCTGCAATCGTCAAGGATTATTTGTCATGTATGCAATGACCTCTTTGGAATTCCATCATGCAAAGTGCGCTTGTGTTTGCTTTCATTATAGTTACCCATAACAACCCATACCTTTGCACTCATTTTCCAAGAACTTGTAGGATGCCATTATTTGCTGTCTCCTATAGCTAGTCATTTCATCCTCTGCATCTGGAGACAGGACCAGCTTCAGGGACATACAACCTGCAGTTACACAGGGCCCCCCACTCAGAAGGACAGCATACTTGGTTTCATTCTCTGCTGCTGCCATCTTGAAAGGCTTAATAGTTTTTTCAAGAAGGGCATTGCATTTTCATTTTGCACTGAGCCCTGCAAATTATGTAGTTGATCCTATCTAGAAGACTAACTGCTTCAAGGTGAATTTCTATCAAGCCCTGTCTTTACACCTGGGATGGGAGCCATTACAGACTGGTTCTGAGTATAGCTTTTAGCCCCAGTGATCATTTTTATTGCCATTCACTTGGTAGGTTGACTATTACCAACCTAAAAGTTCAAGCAGCCCAAAAATACTTTTGACATTTGATTACAGATAAAACTGGTTTGACCAAAAGTTAAGGTTTATCCATGGCCATCCTTTATCATCCTGTTACCATGTGTACAGACAGGTTCCTGCTCCTTCAAAGCTCCTTCATTTAGAAACAATACCAGCTCCCCCTACCCCAAACACTGGTTCATACAGTTTCCAATTCTATAAACTTAATGTGTTATGCAAAGTTTAACATTTTCTTATCGTAATTTGATTAAGGATGTGCAGAATTGCATCAGATGTAATAAAAGTCAAGGCCTGTAATTTCAATTATTAAATACTTGTACCAAAGCCTGTTCCTGAGCAGCTCAGTGGCTCATACTTGAACTGCAAAAGTAGCAACTGAATGTCCCGAAAGTGGGGAAAGTATTTGAACGAACTGTTTTCTTAGCTGTGACAGATTTGAAAAGGGTCTCCTCAAGGTGAAGGACAAAAGGGATCTATAAACTATGCATTTACCTCAGAACACCCCATCACACACCTCAAGTCATTCCTCAAATTGTGATTGTCATTTTCTACCTATCCCCGTTGGATCCTGACACAGAACTGTCATGCTTTCTAATATAACAACTGGCAGACCACTCACTCTCCAGAAGCCTGAGATCAAAAGTGTACCTCATCACATATCTGTTAGCTGGAATTAGAACATTCTCTCATCCACATTTCTTTAAGACAATGCATAAATTCAATTGTATGTGTGTGTGCAGGTGTGTTGTGTGTAGGGAAGAAAGAAAGTTGGGGGAGGATGGTAAGTGACACCTTGTCCTTATTTACCATGCCTACATGATGAGACACGCCTTTTCATTTCCCTCTTGTTCTTCCTAGAGTCATCTCTCGAGTCTGGATTTCAAGGCCCAGGGAATATTAATTTAATAACCTCCTCCAAATTCACATTAATTTTAAACCAGTCACATAATCCAGCTGCAACTGTACTGTCTGCAACAGAAATCCTGCACAGAACTGGCTGTGTCCAAGCAGGGAATGTACAGAAACAGGCAGCCATTGTCTCATTCAGCATCCACAATAGGACAAACTTCCTGAAAGTAACCATCCCTATACCTGCAGAAAATCTATTAGGTGGGTGCAAATGTAATTACAGTTTTTGCCATTACTTTCGATGACAAAAACCACAATCATGCTTGCACCAACATCACAGTCCATCAAACTACACATTCACAGCACTCAAAACAATAAGTGCCACATGACTTCTGCAAAAAATAAACAGCTTTTTAGCCCTCCCTTAGACACCCGGACAACATTTGCTCTGCAGGTTTGTTCTGATCCCCACCCTTATGGTGTTCATGCAATTGGGAAAACAGTAACAATCAAATTTCTTACTTCAAACATTTACCTCTCCACACTTAGAAATTCTGCACTTTTGTCTCTAATTCATTGGTGGGAAACAGTCTATAAACAGTTGCCCTGGAAATCTTGAAGATATTCCTATTGCTCACTCCCCACATCTAATTAGAGCCTATGGCTTATTTCCTTCAGCAAACTTTACTGAACAATCTGGCATCTTCTCCACACACATAATACATTCTTCCACTGTCTCCCTTCCAAGTATTTTCAAAATTTAGTAGTTGCATATTTCATTCACTTATTTAATAAATATTTATCATGCACTACGTGGTGGACATTGAAGGGTATAGATTTGCTCTGGCCCCTGCCTGCAAGGTATCACTGCCAGTCTGAATGGGGTCTTTGAGTGGCTCTGAGCTCCTTGAAATTTAAGCTCTCAGCCTGTGCCTCTGCCTTGTTCCAAACTCAAATTTGTTGACCAAATGCACCGGGTAAACTTTGTTTTATAAATACAGCTTCCTCATTAACAAAGGCATTCCAAAGTCAAGGGGCAAGTCAGGAGTGCTATCAGTTGAGCAGAATTTGAAAATGAAAATCACTCTGACAACCTGCTCTAAAGAGTATTTTCTCTTGCTGACGGACATATTGCCAGCTTGGGAAATGTGAAAGCATCTCTTTCATATTTGCTGCCTCAAAAATGGTCACAGGCTCTGTTGCAATTTGTCATAGCACAGGTCTGCTTGTACTAGGGGTTGACAGAAGCTTGTTAACGCCAAAAATGCTACTCTCTCCTTCTCAAACCTTCGGAAGCTGAATGTCACTGATATGACTAGCTCAGCCCTTAGTGGGAACAACACCTGTCTCACTTTCCTAGAAGGCAGCTAGGTACAAATCTCCAGGAGCAACAATTCACCTTTTCAAATTACAGAGCACAGGAGTGGCAGAGTGGAGAGAATGCAGCTGCTACAAAACAAGGAGATTACGAACAGAAACCCTGTTCAAACAGAGCAAGCTGAGGATCTGTTGGTGTTTAGCTTAAAATTTCATCTGAGAAGAGGCCACAAATGCTCTGCCAGCTGCAAAGGCTCTATCTAGCATCTAATATTGTTTTAAATACAAGATCCAAAACATCATAATTCTACTTTAACACAGTCCAAGTCCTTAGATAGGCTGAAAGAAGAATGAATTCAACTGTTTGAAAATCCTTCACTCAACAATTAGGCACGAATTTCACTGTGATTGATAAGAGCTGATTCTAATGCCACACAAAATTTGTTTATAAATGGTTATTTTATTCAGAGTGGTTGCTTTTTAATGCTGCTCTCTTAATTTCCTGTTAAATCTGTTTCATCTAGTCATTTGACATTAATTATTTTGTTCATTTAATTTTAAAGTATTCTTAAATTAAATCTATTACAAATACTCTACTGCTGGTGAAGCTAATTCAGCATAGGCACTACCACAAAAATATGGAAAACATGATCAACGTATTAGAGCTGTAATCTGGCTTCAGAAACACAATACTAAAAACTATTTCAGTAAATTAAGAAATAACCATTCTAGATTGTGTTATAAAATTCATTTCTAAATACACCCCTTTTTAAACCTTTATGCTTCTTTATCTTGGAATTCTTACCAGTGTAGCTAGATTTCGCATTGCAATGGTAATTATACTTAAGAATCATCATGTGTTGAAGTATTCCCCACGTACATATTATTTTTATCATATTTTCCCTCAAATAAATTTCTCAGCATTTAACCTATACATGTTGGCTTTCAGAGATCTCATAAAAAATCATAGTAAAATAAAACCATGATGATAATGAACTTGTACTGTATTTACTGTAATATACAAGTACACTGTCTCTTGTTCCCATTTGGGCTTCATAATTTCTTCTCATACTATAATATTCTGCAGAATGTTTCAGTACCAAATGGGTTCAGGACACAACAACATCATACCCACTACAGGAAAATTTAATGGTTTTCTCCTTGGAAAATACCAAATTTCAAAATCCTACACACTAGTTCATTTTCATTTCCTCTTTACCACAATTCATTATCATATCTAAAAGAAGCTCTTGGCTGAAGCCTTATACTGTCTGCAGCATGTTACTTTCTTTGCAAATTTACTTTCAGGAAACATGATAAAGAAAAGCAACATACTCCACAGGCATCCCAAGTAAAACATTATAAATTCATATTCTCTCCTGCACTAATTTAAATGGGAAGCAAGGAAGAAAAGGGAAAGCCCTTACGGTTCTCAGATGAAACTTCACTGCTTTCATCCACCTCCACACACCGTGTCATAGTCAGAAAAACACTCCAAACAGATACTTCTGTCACTTTGCTAAACCAAAGAATCTGCTACCATTGCCAGCAATATGTTCACACTACTTCCTGAGGTCTGTGTTCTAATAATCAGACTTTTAACAATTACATACTTTTTTAAAAAATCCTTTTTCTGAACCAACCTCAGCACCAAAACATTGGTCTCTGCTTCAAGGTTCCCCATCTTAACTGAAGAGGAATGAAAAACCAAATGCCTTCAAGTCCTGAAGGAGTTGCTTCTTGCTGTGTTCAAAGTTGAAGAGTGAGCTTTTTCTTCCACTGCCCTGTTTGGTTTCTGCCTTTAGAATTCAAAGATGTGTTTCATTCCTGGGCACCTAACAGGCTGAGATTTACATGTGAGAAAACATCCCCCAGGTTATTACCAAGGAGACAAAAATTGCTCCCACCCAGTTTAGCTGCCTTTCAGGAAAGAGACTGGAAAAATGGAAACAAGGGAGGGGAAGGAGATTCTATCTGAAGTTGAGGACAAGTAACACAGGTGAATCCAAAGTAATGGAGGCAAATATAAAAAAGAATATTATTTATTATTTTCTTTATTAATACTCACATGTAACCTTTGCTTTTTACACAAAAGTCGACTTTAGAGGAATGCCTCCTCGGCTTATCATGCCCAATGGGGCTTTTTCTTTCTGGACCACTTCCCCTTTCTCCACCCCCACCCCCACATCCAAATTACTCTCACATGTTCACAGATACCACGAAAATTTTGTAAACAAGATTTGGGTTACTGGGACTTGATTTCATGAACATCCCACTTCAAAATGGAAGGCAGGTGGAGGACAGGGTAAGAAATAGGAGAAAGAGGACAAGAGAAGGCAAAGGAGAGGAGAAGAGGGGCACCTGGACAGAACGTTCAAGTCTTGCCTTTTCTGAGGGGTGTATGTGTGTATTTTGTGGCTGTTCCTTGAAATGCACTGACTCAAAACACTGACAGCAAGTGTCTGTGTGATTATTTATACATCTATAATAGAATATGTGGGCTTCCTCCGTTTGAGTCTGGACTGTGTTTGTTTAAACACACTACAATCCTCTTTATAGGTATTATCACAGGGTATCAGGTCTCCTGGGAACCCCTTTCAGAGACGGGGCTTCCGAAGCAGGGTCTTGCTGAGGTCTTTGACCTCTTCAGGGCTGTTGACCCGCTCATAGCCCAGGACGGCCATGGGCTGGTAGCAAAACTCCTCCACCTGTTTTATCTGCTGGAAGGTGAGGGCGGTCCGCCAGGCATTGGCGGCCTGCGTGGCATTGCGTGCAGATACCACGAAAGGTTTGGAGGAGGAGCCCGAGCCACTGGTCATGTTCAGGGCAAACTGCTCCATTTCAGGGCTCACCAACAGTCCCACAAAATCGTACACTCTCCGTAGTGTCTTGACGGGGTCTCCCACCAGGTCCTCGTACCGCACCACCAGGTAGTGGCCCTGCAGCCAGTCAGGGGGCTGGAGGGCCGTCTGCAGCGTCTTAGCCATACTATTGCAGATGACCTCCATAGCGCCCAGAGCGTGGTAGTCCGCGGGGCCGCCCACGCCCTCCTTCTTGGCGCCAAGTTTGTGGCCCGCCGCCTCCAGGAAGGGCATGCGGTGAGCTCGCGGGTCTCGGCTGCGCACCACCTGTAGGCTCTCACGGATGAGGCCATGGCGCGAGCGGATCCGTGAGCTCGCCACTGCGCGGGGATCACGCACCAGGTGGATGACCTTGAGGTCCAAGGCCGGGTCTCGCAGCAGTGGCGCCAACACCGCCACGTCGAAGACGCGCACACCCTTTATGACTAGTGTGCGGTACTTGCGGCACTCCTCCTCGAAACGCGCCAGGCGCTGCGGCGGGCACTTCTTGCACACGCGGTCGTCCACCAACCCCACAACCTCCTTGCGGTAGGCGGGGCAGAGTGGTGAGGAGCACACCACCTTGTTGGTGGCTGCGCCGAAGATGCCCAGCGTGGTGAGGTTGCGCCCCCCGCTGCCCGCGGGGCTATACAGTTGGAAGACAGAGAGGTCGCAGCGGTACAGAGCGCTCAGCATGTCCCGCGCTGCCCCCTGCAGGGAAACGGCGTCCCCCGGATACAGTTTTTGCCATACATGCCACACTGGCTCGTAGAGAAAGAACACCTCGGGATTCTGATTGAATAGCTCGCCGAAGAACGACGAGCCAGAGCGCCACGTGGTGAACACGTACACCAGCTGCCGCTTGTCCCCGACGCTCCCGGTGCCCCGAGTGCCATTGCCTGGAGGGGCCACAAACCTCGCCATCCCTGCCGCGGCTGCAGGAGCCGCCCCGACGGCGGCAGCAGGAGGGCGGTAAGGAGTGTGGAGGTCCAAACGGGCATGAGCACGGGGCGGCGCGGCCGGAGGAGGCCCCGGGCGCCCCCAGCTGCCTCCAGCTGCCCCTGCTGCGGCACCCAGCGGCCCGTCGGGGTTGCACTGCTGCAGCGGCTCCTTGTGCCACTTGTAGTCCAGGAGGTTGAGCATGGTGAGCACCAGCAGCAGTGCATAGCCCGCGCACAACACCAGCGCCTTCCTACGGAACACCTTCATTCCGAGAGGGGACGCGGGCCAGCGGCGTCCTGGGCGCCGGGGCCACTGCGGGAGCA
>NW_012118043.1:3612977-3613836 GCF_000951035.1 Colobus angolensis palliatus
CCCCAGCGCCCAAGGCTGGCTCTCCCATGGCAGCGGCTCCGGGAAGGACCTGCGAGGGGAAGCGGAGTGAGCGGATGCGCCCCAATCTCCCTCCCAGCCTTCTCCTCCTAAGTAACGCCCACCCTCGGTTCTGCCCGGTTCCTCCACTTACCTGCAGCCGAGGGCGCGTCCGGGAGCGGCCCCGGATCACCGCCCGGCGGACTGTCCGGATGTCACTCGTTCCTCGATTTCGCTCCCTCTCGCTTCCGCTGGGGGTCCCCGCACCTTCGAGGGGACGGAGGAGTCGGCCGACTTATCCCTGGGCAGAGTTTCCGGGCAGCGGGCGCCCTGCGGCTCGGGAAGAAAAACTTTCACCCGGCTCGGAGCCCCGCTCAGCGCTCCAGCGAACCCGGAGCGTCCCGGCTCCAGCGACGTCTCCTCTGCTCTCTCGGGACCGCAGCTTCCTGCCTTGCTCAGGGGAACGAAGCCGGCTGGGGGCGATGGCTGGGGGCTGCTTATATGGGACTCAGCTCCCGGCATAGCGGCGCAGCCCCTCTCGCTTTCGGCCTCCGTGAGGCGAATTTTCCCACCTCTCTGGCAGCGGTGGATGGGGCAGAGCGCGACCCCACAGCGGCGGCGGCGGCGGCTGCTTCCATCACCGGGAGAATGCCCGGGCGGGCAGCGCAGGCAACCCCCGCCGCTCCGCAGCCTCCGACTGGCCCAAAGGACCCTGAACCACACAGCGCTAGGCAAGAAAACCCAGGTGGGCAGCACTGCCCGACCCGCCCCGCCCCCGGTACCAGCCGGTTCTAGCCAACGAGATCTCTAAGCAAAGAAAGACCCCGCCGCAGCCGCCGCCGCCGCCGCCGCCGCGCGAAAG
>NW_012118043.1:3613996-3625670 GCF_000951035.1 Colobus angolensis palliatus
GCGCCAGCTCCCACAGCCGCCGCCTCGGGGGTGAAAATGTGACCCGCTTTACCGCGATGCGCTGGGGCTGCAGTCCACCGGTCCGAAGGCGTAGCTCTCTGCGCGCAAAGCGCCGGGATGCGAACGCGGGATTCGGAGCGCGTCGGTGCCCAGAGCTGCCAGAGGCTTGAATTCTGCGTGCAGCTGCCGGACTCGGCCTCATGTTTTTGCTCTCAGAAAGAGTTGGTGATAAAGTTTGGGCAGAAATCCCGTCGGCCGTCCGCTCCTTGCTTCCCTCAGGGCCGACACTGCCAGCCTCTACGAGCACTGAGGACACCCCCGAGCCCTGGAGCAGTGGGAGAACGCGGAGCGCCGTTCTCTGGCTTCCGACACCCTGCCAGCCCTCTCTAGCGGGTCTGTGGCTGCTCCTTCTCGAAGGAAGTAATAAATCTTTCTGACCTTGGGGGTCAGAGGAGACGCTTCAGTTTTCCGGAGGGGCATGCGGGCGGGGCAGTCTTTCCGCTTTACTGGACCTCTGGCCGGGGCTGCTCGTTTCATTGTGCCCCACGCTGATGCTCTCCGCATTTCCGCTCGCGGTGCTGCGTCCACTGTGATTGACGTCCTCTGGAATTGGGGTGATGGGGGAGGGGAACGCCCCATTCCAATTTGTAGTAAAATACTTGTCCCGCTTCTTGGTTTTGTAGATGAGATCAAAGAACTTGACCGCAAAGGAAACACCGTTGTTGAAAGAAAATCATTTTTCAGTTGCTTTGGGTTTAAGTACTTTTGTTTAAGGTTATGAGGAAAAGCTCTCTCTCCCCGCAACTCCCTCCCTCCCCAGGAACACTAAGCCGTAGCCTCAACTTCATCTGTAGAATGGGGACAGTTGTAACAGCCTCCGGAGATTGAACGGTGGTTGAGTATCAGAGCGCGCACACGGAAGATTAGACCTGAGTTCAGGCCTCCAAGTGCGGAAAAGGGAATCGCTGAGGGGCCTCAGGCTCAGCACCCTCGGATAAACAGAACGCTCGCTGATCTGGAGGAGTTTTGTTGCCTCCTGCCCCAACAGAGTTTTTAGAAGTTTATCAAAGTTACTGCACAATTATCTTTGTAACATTTTGGGCAGACTTTTCAGAGGACGGTTCCAACATTAAAATATTGCTGTTTGAGCCATTATTCTTCTGTGAGTCTTACAGAATTCCCTGAGTACAAAGACTAAAAGTCACTTAACTCGCTTTCCATGGGTTTTTAACACTCTTTTTATGGATTTAGTTTCAGGGGAGAAAAATGTTCAAAGAACTTGATTTATCCTTGTTTTCCAGAAAAACCCATAATGTCACGAGTACAGTTCAGCTAATTTTTTCTCCTGGGGAGGGGGGTTGGGACAGGGACAGTAGAGCTCAAATTTTATATCCAGCTTTCTCAAATAATGTAACGTTGCCTCTGGGAGTGGGTCGAGACAGGCAAGAATCCCTGTTAACAGATGAAGGTGGCAGAGTTCAATTGAACGACTCCCCATCTTTTCCTTTTCTGGATCCCCTAGCCTCCTCTTCGCCTGCTCTCTCAAATGCCCATGCCCCTTATTCACTGACCACTTTTCCCACGAAAACTAAAGTTACACTGGTGCATGAAAAGACTGATGGGAGAGAGAGAGATTTGGGGAGGAAAGTAATTCTCAATTTTAATATTCAACATGCTTCCAAGAAAAATAATTTCTAATATTTTTCATTTAGTTTCTGGCTTTGTGCTTACCCAGAAAAAGACTGAATTGCATTAGTCGATGTAGGGACCCTTTTTAAAAACAGTTGTTTGCATAGAAATTCTGTTGCTATTTTGTAACACTTTACTGGTGTTGGCAAAATAGTAAATCCATTTGCCAAGTGCCCCCACAGTGAGTGCTCAGCTGGCATAAATTTACAGGTTCTGGCATCTCCACCCTCTCCTTGCTTGCAAATATTTTCCCATTTTGCATGGTGTCATGATTAATTCTGAAGTTTGTTATAGCTAATGATATCTGAAAACTTCATAATGCTTTCTTTCCCGCATTTGTTTGGAAAATCCTTTCATTTTAATGCACTTATTTTAGCATAGTAATGATCCAGACATATAATACGTCACATAATAATGTCACTTGCTCAAGAGCCAGTCATGCCACAGGGCTAGCCTTGATTTCGGCTCACTGGTTTCGTTTGTCACAATTCCATCTCCCCCAGGAGCTCCTTCAGTCTCTGTCTTCTCTGCTGTGTGTTATGTTCTATTGGAAACTTGCTGTGGCTTTTTCTTAATCCTGGACAAATAGGGGGCCTAACCGTCTGGGGTGCTGTAGGCCCAGTACCCAGACTGTGGAAAATTACAGAGATCTTCAAGGATCTTCTTCCAAATGTTTGCCCCTGGGCACCAAGATAGATTCACTCCCTCATAGTTTGAACAAATATGCATTTTCAGTAGAACTTGAGATTATAGATTCAGGTTACTCATAATCCTTGATTTAAGATATGCTGCCATCATTAGTCCAAGGGTGGCCCTTTTAAATGTCCTATGTTTTAATATAATGAATATGCATGAACCCATTACACAGCCCAAAAACCTCCAAGAGTAACCGTTCTACTTAGTTTGGAAACTTAGATGAGATGATAAAGTTCTAAGAGGAAGAAAAAAAACTTGCTTTAACAATCTCAAAAAGAAAGAAGACTACTTATGGCCGAGCACGGTGGCTCACGCCTGTAATCCCAACACTTGGGGAGGCTGAGGCGGGCATGTCACTTGAGCCCAGGAGCTTGAGACCAGCCTGGGCAACATGGCAAAACCCCATCTCTACAAAAACTACAAAAAAAGTAGCCGAGTGTGGCAGTGCATACCTGTAGTCCCAGCAACTCAGGAGACTGAGATGGGAGAATCACTTGACCCCAGGAGGTCAAGGTTGCAATGAGCCATAATGGTGCCACTGCACTCCAACCTGGACAACAGAGTGACACCCAGTCTCAAAAAAAAAAAAAAAGAAAAGAAAAAGGTTGGGCACGGTGGCTCACGCCTATAATCCCAGCACTTTTGGGAGGCCGAGGTGAGCAGATCACCTGAGGTCAGGAGTTTGAGACCAGCCTGAAACCCCATCTCTGCTAAAAATACAAAAATTAGCCTGACATGGTGGTATGCACCTGTAGTCCCAGCCACTCGGGAGGCTGAGGCAAGAGAATTGCTTGAACCCGGGAGGCAGAGGTTGCAGTGAGCCAAGATCACGCCACTGCACTCCAGCCTAGGCAACAGAATGAGGCTCCGTCTCAAAAAAGAAAAAGAAGGAAAAGAAAGAAAAAGAAGAAAAACAGTACTTATAAATTATAACCACACTATTACCAGAGGGATTTAAAGGAGGGTTCCACCAAACTTTCAAGAACTATATTGTTTCAGTCTCATCTCTATCAGAAAAGAGAACAAGAGGGCATATTTCCCCCAACTCATTCAAAGGGGATAATAACTACAGAGGGATTTCAGAGAAGAAATTTGGTCCTGTTCTGATTAATATATACATAAAACTCTTAAATAAAATATCAGCAAAACAAATCCAGTCAAGTGGGGAAGAAAGGACAATAAACTAGAACCAATTTGGGTTTATCCCAGGAATATGTGGTAAATACTATAGAGGAAATAAAATATTAATGTGATTGAGAGTGACTGGAAGCAGCTATTTTTAAATTGGGAAAGTGAGGTTTGCAAAGAGGGGGGTGACCCTTGCAAAGAATGAGGACACATCCAGATGAAAACTGAGGGATGAGAATTGCATGCAGATGATACTGCAAGTGCAGAAGCCCTGAGTCGGGATGAGGTCTAGCCCAGTGAATGCAATTATGCTGTCTACCTGATTGGGGTATATCTGGTTTACAAAACCTGAAGGGGTTTCCTTAACATAGACTTTAAAAAGCAACTTGTTGAGAAACACAGATTGGGCATAGTGGCCCACTCCTGTAATCCCAGCACTTCGGGAGACCAAGGCAGGAGGATCGCTTGAGCCCAGGAGTTTGAGACCAGCCTGGGCAACATAGTGAGACCTGCCCCCCAATACCCTCCCACTACCCCTTACCCCCATCTCCACAAAAAATACTAAAAATTAGCTGAGCTTAGTGGCACAGGCCTGTAGCCCTAGGTACTCTGGAGGCTGAGGTGGGAGGCTCACTTCAGCCCATGAGTTCAAGGCTGAAGTGAGCTATGTTGGTGCCAGTGCACTCCAGCCTGAGTGATAGAGCAAAACTCTGTCTCAAAAAAAAAGAGGAAGAGGCAGTGGCAGGGGACAGGAAGGGGGAATAAGAAAAAGAAGCAGCACAAAAAGGATATTATGAGAGAAGGACACACAGGTTTGCTTCTCTAAGAACATATGTAGCTAATTTCTAAATGTGTCGCTCCGGTGTTGTCTCTGAGCACCACTCTCTCCTCCTCAGACTCCACCTGGACTTCCTCAGCCTTTCTGCATCTTCACCTTTGAGACCTAGCCCAGCTATCTACTTCCTGGGTCTCACCCCAGCCTGGAAGGTTGGTAACAAAACCTGTGGCTTCTTCTTGCAGTTTTTTCCTTCCAGATATTAGAGGACAGGAGCTAGCTAGCTGGACCAGTTATAGCTGGAGATGCTCCGCCACCCCAGCTAGAACCACTGACTCCTCTAGCCCGCCAGCCATTGCTCTGTTCCCTGTTGTAGGCATCCTATTGCGTTATGCCTGACCCACAGCCATTCTTCTTTTCTGTGGTAACAGTGTCTGAACCAACACACCCCCATCGTACGTGGATTTGGTGGGACCTTCAGCCAAATTGCTTCTTCCCTCCTCCCAAGGGGCAGGTACCTGACCCAAGCTCAATCAATTAGATGTTCTCTCCATGAAAGTTGCATTCATTCATTCACTCAGTCACTCATTCAGTCATGCTATATGTATTGCGCTGCCACCATGTGCCAGGCAATCTGAATCTTTAGCAGAGAGATTCATAAGAAGGAAAATGGTTGCCGCCCTCTCAGGCCAACAGCGGAGCCCTAAAGCAATGGCTCATTTTCCTTCACAAGGGACCCTACCCTTTTTAAGACTATTGTTTGTTCTTTCTTTAAAGTCTGTGAGCTAACCCAAATGCTTGCCCAAACCCCTTTCTCCTCCTGCTGATGTTACCCACCATCCATTTCTGTTATTTACAATCAAAAATTTCTGGCTGGGTGCGGTGGCTCATGCCTGTAATCTCAGCACTTTGGGAGGCCAAGGCGGGTGGATCACTTGAGGTCAGGAGTTCAAGACCAGCCTGGTCAACAAGATGAAACCCCCCTTCTCTGCTAAAAATACAAAAAAATTAGCCAGACATGGTGGTGTGTACCTGTAATCCCAGTTACTTGGGAGGCTGAGGCAGGAGAATCGCTTGAACCTGGGAGGCAGAAGTTACAGTGAGTCAAGATTGTGCCACTGTACACCAGTCTGGGTGACAGAGCAAGACTCTGTCTCAAAAAAAAAAAAAAAAAAAATCTAATTGACAGGCTGGCTCGCTGCCTAATTACAGATCTGGTGTCATTCATGCTTTTGACACTGTACCTTGTTCTCCATCTGTCCTTACAACAGGGCTTTCTCTTTGAATCCCCGCTTTTAAATTCTGGTTTTTAGAGAGCCAGTCATGCTAAGGAACTCTGTCTCTGCCCCACATCAACATCAGTGGCCTCATCATTCACATCTTTCCTTGGACTTGATTGTCACCATCACTGGCTGGGCTGCTCCCCTGTGACCCCTGACAGCCGGGATTGCCTTTACAATAACGAGTATACTCTTCTCATTGGATTTACTTCCAAAACCATATCTCATTATCGTTATCATTATCTCCTGATTTCTGTCCCAAGGACTTTCTGGGTTCTTTTACTATTATTTATTTATAGCCCCCTCAATCTTTTTCTTTTTTAAGATAGTAGGTATGTGAGGTAGTTCAGAAAGAAAAAAACAAAAAAAAATTGATTAAAGGGAAAATAACATAAATCCAGGGGTATGGTCTGTGTAACAATTCATTCCATAAGGTTTTGCATTTGCTAGAGGTGAACAACAACAACAACAAAACAGCTTTGAGTTTCCCAGTAATCATAGTAAAAAACGAAAATTAGCTGGGCATGGTCACTTACACCTGTAATCCCAACATTTTGGGAGGCTAAGGCAAGCAGATCACTTGAGGTCAGGAATTCGAGACCAGCCTGGCCAACATGGTGAAACTCTGTCTCTACCAAAACATACAAAAGTTAGACAGACATGGTGGTGCATGCCTATAACCCCAGCTACTCAGGAGGCTGAAATGGGAGAATCGCTTGAACCACTTGAGGTGAGAGGCAGAGGTTGCAGTGAGCCAAGATCTCACCACTGCACTCCAACCTGGATGTTGGAGTGAGACCCTGTCTCAAAAAAAAAAAAAGAAGGAAAATTGGAAAATCGCTTAAGAGATTCACAGCTTTGCCTGACATAGGGACTCAAGAAAAAAATCTTATCTTCCTTCAATAATGTGAGCTTCACTCATGTTATTTCTTTATTCACTGCTTTATTCCCAATAAAGGGAATAGCACAGTGTCTGGTATATAAATGCTCAATACATATTTATTGACTGACTTACTCTGACCCCTTATAAAAGAATTATGTGTTATAGAAAGTGGACTATGTCCTTCAATACATCTCTACAGTAAAAACAACTGTAGAGTCAGCTAGGGATATGCTGATTCTTATAAACAAAATCAATGCAATCAAATGGCATAACATCAATGCTCAGTTCACTAAAGGCAATTTCGTGTGGACTACATCTACCACTCTGAAGGTCTGGCCCGCTGACTCATCTGAGCATGCTTTGCAAAGCTATTTTCATGCCAAAGTAAGTAGGGATGACTAGCTTCTAGGAAGAGGCTGCTTGGAGAAACTCCTGCAGGGAAGCAGGAGACTTAGTTTCTGTCACCTCTTTCCACAGCTCCTTGCCAAACCTTCCCAACAGCAGAATAAGCTGCATCTTGTGCTGCCCTCAATTAGGAAGTGGTCTTGAAGCATTTTGAAAATTATTTCAGTTTTCCCCTGGGCTCTCCCCTCAGTTTCCCATGATTCATGAGTTATGAACCCACCAAATAGGATTGAAGTCGGCTCTGTCCAGTGTGCCTTGCTCTGACCACTGCCCCTCACCTCTGTCTGGAGCTCCAGCTTCTGGGAATTCTTCCCTGGAACAAGCCTGTTCTCTCCATGGGGGCCTGCCCCTGATGACTGGGTGCTTAGAGGCCAGACCTCCTTGTACCCGCTCACAGAGATGGCCGTCCCATGTACGTGGACATTCTGGGCTACTCTCCCACCTGGTCCTAATGGCTCAGGAGAGATGAGCCTTGCTGTATTTTGAAATATAACATTTGAAATCCTGGAGAAGCTTTGACACTGAGGTTTTAGTGGGTGATCACAAATGCTTTAAAAATAAGTAACCAGCCCAGGCTCAGTAGCTCACATCTGTAATCCCAGCACTTTGGGAGGCTGAGGCGGGCAGATCACCTGAGGTCGGGAGTTTGAGACCAGCCTGGCCAACATGGTGAAACCCCGTCTCTACTAAAAATACAAAAATTAGCCGGGTGTGGTGGCAGGTGCCTGTAATTCCCAGTTACTTGGGAGGCTGAGGCAGGAGAATCACTTGAACCCGGGAGGCGGAGGTTGCAGTGAACCGAGATCATGCCACTACACTCCAGCCTGGGTGATAGAGCAAGACTCCATCTCAAAAAAATAAAATAAAATAAGTAACCAGTCACCAAAATCAACTGTCACGAGGAAGCAGAGAAAATGTCACATTAGTAGAAACTCCAAGAGACATTCATATGACTCTGCAGTAATAGAATTCAGTTTAAAACAAATAAAGCAATGTCTACTGTAATAACCCCATGCCTTCAATGTCACCTCTACATCAGGTACTACAGAATCTGATTTAAAGGGTTGCCAATTGGAAAATCTCTTTATTGACAGAAAAAATTAAGTTCCTCGAAATTCAGAAACAATATCGGCTCCGGTACAGAATTTGGAATTAACCCTAGATTTAATTCTCTACAGGTTTACTTTCCAGGTCTACATTCTTGGAAAAGATATGTCATTTCTTCAGGCCTCAGTTTTCCCCATCTGTAATACAGAGCTAATAGCTGTCTCATAGAATGGCTAGGAAAACCTGGAGAGAGCTCAGAAGTAAAGCATATATCATGTCACAGCACTGACTAGTTATGAAATAATAATTCCTGCCCCAACTCCCAGGGAAAGCCCAGGGCTAACAGCCTCTTTTTCCTGGGGAGGAGATAAAGCCGGTTAAAAGGAGAATTCAGGATCTACAAGAAACAGATGCTATATCACTTTCTTTACCCCTTTCTTGATAAGGACATTGGGGACTTGATTTGGTGAAGTCCTTTGGCAGGGCAGGGAGGGTTGAGGTTTGTAAGGGAAGAAAGATGGAGAGGAGATTTCGATGATTAGCAGAGAGGAAGGGGCCCTTCACAGCCAGTTCACCTGTGAGTTTCATTGGTCTTGACATCCACTTGGTCTTGCTATGCAAAGTGTGGTCAGTGGATCAGCTGAATTGGAGTCACCTGAGAGCTTGCTAGACCTGCAGAATCTTAGGGCCTAGACCTCCTGTGTCAGAATCTGCATTTTAACAAGATCTCTGAGTGACTGGTTCACATTCAAGTTTGGGAAGCGTGGTAGCAGCCCCTATAGTATTTAATGTTGAGTAAACCTCCACAGTAAATAACTCAGTGTTGTCCAGGTGGGTGAACTAAGCCCCCCTACCTTTCTGTTGCATGAGATTATCAGCTGCATAGTAAAGGCTTCTTCTGGAGCAGCTGCTAGCCCATGCAGTGCACTCGTGAAAATTAGAGAGACAGGTCCAGAATGGCTATTATTAAAAAGGCAAAAAAATAACAGATGCTGGTAAGGCTTCAGAGAAAAGGGAATGCTTATTGGTAGTGATGTAGGATTTTTCTTCTCTCACTTTGCAAACCAGGGACTTCTGACCAGCAATACCCCTCCCAGGCCCCACTTGGCCACGCTGGCATGCCCCAGCTCACCTGTGTTAGAGCTTGTGCCCACGTTGGGCCACTCCTGAGCTCTTGTACTGCACCCTATTTACACCTATCACCTGACAGGATTTGCAGGATAATTGCCCAGAACTAGAAGGCTGATCCAGATTTTTACATTACCCATCCTTTCTGTTTCTTCTGAGCTGTAGCCAGACATCACTGGTTGGTTCACAGGAATAAGCAGAGTTAGTCTAAGATGTAGGCAAAATTTTAACTTATAAGACTAGAATTTAATAACAAGTATATAACTTTTAAAAAAAAAATTTTTCTCTCTCTAGTCATCATTTTAGTTAAAAAAAAAATGACAGGACTGAATTGTTTGCAAAATAAGCTTTAGTCTTATACTTGGCCTGATTATTTGCATCAAGTACAACAAGAATAATTATTTTTCACATAGGCTTTTAAAGTTGGCTTTGATGGGGCCGGGCACAGTGGCTCACACCCGTAATCCCAGCACTTTGGGAGGCCGAGGCGTGTGGATCACCTGAGGTCAGGAGTTCAAGACCAGCCTGATTAACATGGTGAAACCCCATCTCTACTAAAAATACAAAAAAATAAGCTAGACACGGTGATGGGCACCTGTAATCCCAGCTACTTGGGAGGCTGAGGCAGGAGAATCACTTGAACCCAGGAGGCGGAGGTTGCAGTGAGCCAAGATCATACCACTGCACTCCAGCTTGGGCAACAGAGTAAGACTCTATCTCACTCTGCTGCCCAGGCTAGAGTGTAGTGGTACAATATCGACTCACTACCCTCTTCGCCTCCCAAGTTCAAGCGATTCTCCTGCCTCAGTCTCCCGAGTAGCTGAGACTACAGGCACGTGCCGCCATGCCCAGCTAATTTTTTTGTATTTTTAGTCTCACTCTGCTGCCCAGGCTAGAGTGTAGTGGTACAATATCGACTCACTACCCTCTTCGCCTCCCGAGTTCAAGCGATTCTCCTGCCTCAGTCTCCCGAGTAGCTGAGACTACAGGCACGTGCCGCCATGCCCAGCTAATTTTTTTGTATTTTTAGTAGAGACGGAATTTCACCATTTGGGCCAGGCTGGTCTAATACTCCTGGCCTCAAGTGATCCACCCACCTCGGCCTCCCAAAGTGCTGGGATTACAGGCATGAGCCACTGCACCCAGCCTAAATTCCTCTCTTCTTGAGGTCCCAAGATAACATGGGGCTCCCGGGCCTGTTAGAAAGTGACATTCTTTACTCATCACAGGTTAGGAACCCTGTATAGGAACTAGGTAGACAAGGTATGAGGCCGGTTTTCCCAAGGGGCTTTTATTGGCTCTGCAAGTCAAGCTTGATTTTTTAAGGGAAGCATGCCCTTTCCAGTCCAAGCCTTGGTAAAACAACCAGTTTCTCCAATTGTATCCTGCTGCAAAACAAAATGGATTCTTATCGATTGCACTGATGCAAATAGCTATGTTGCCATAAGTTAAGAATACTCACAGTTTCCAAATTCTAGAGAAACCAGGCAAAGAGAAACAAATATGCCTCAAATTTTGTTCACAGGAGTTTATCTTACTCACTTGTTAAAAGCTGTAGATAGCTCAAAAGAAAAGTTTCCTTGGCTCTGAAAAACAAAACAAAGATCAGCAATGTTTTCAGCAGAAAAGTTTAAAAAGATTACTTCAGTTTTATGTTAGTTCAGTCCATTCAGTTAACTCTTGTTGGCTTGATATTCATGAACATTTCAGCTCTTCATGAATCCTGTATGTTTTCCTCTATTCCAATGTTACAATATCCAAAGCTATCAGAAACCTGCATTTGAGATCACCTGTCAAAGTCCTATAGCTGATTATAAACCATAGTTTGAAGAGGATCAAAACAAGGCAACAATTGTCTGTGAATGACAAAATGTCTTTGGGTAGTCACAGTCAAAAATATGATTAACAAAAGAATTTGCTTATTTCTATGGTTTACAATAATATAACCTTAATCATGATTGATAACATATACTCAGATATTGGAATTTTAGAAATCCCATACAATTTTGGAACATATATTAATATTATTCACTGAAATATAACCTGAAGGTTAAACCTTATTTTTATTTGGGCAATCCCAAATAAATAAACATGTCAAATAATCCTGTTTACCTCTCTTTTGGATGCTCCAGGGGCCCTCTGTAGCATCCAAAAGTTAGGAATTAGAAAAGACAATTTTGAAGCTGAAATTTGATTTTGGGAAGCCTATCAAACATGCTACACGTTCAAAACACTTGATAGTATGAAATAAAATTCCAGATTACCACAAGTCATTTATTTAGCCAAAATGATGACTCAAGAATTTTTTAAAAGGCAAAAACCTTTCATTATCCTTTACTATTACATGAAAATCTTGTTCAAAAGAGAGTCTGATTTCACCCTTGTGTTAGTCTGCTATTAACGTCAACCACAATTTTTTAATGAAACATTATAAATAATTCTATCCAATCTTAACTAGTTTGGCCATGAGGTGAGATTCTTATAGACCTTTTATAACCCTTTATAAATTTTTGTTAAAGAGCAGATTAGTGCCTTAAGAAAATCTTGTTGTGGCCGGGCGAGGTGGCTCAAGCCTGTAATCCCAGCACTTTGGGAGGCCGAGACGGGCGGATCACGAGGTCAGGAGATCGAGACCATCCTGGC
>NW_012118043.1:3625825-3645186 GCF_000951035.1 Colobus angolensis palliatus
AATCTTAACTAGTTTGGCCATGAGGTGAGATTCTTATAGACCTTTTATAACCCTTTATAAATTTTTGTTAAAGAGCAGATTAGTGCCTTAAGAAAATCTTGTTGTGCTTTTATTTCAATGCTCAATTGATGGAAACACCATATAATATCCTTTTGAATTTAGTCAATATATTCACAGAGTTTCTCTTACAAGATTAATTTTTACAAACTTTCCACAACTTGGTTTAGCCTTTAGCTTTATCTTATTTAATTTAAACAATCTTGTAACCCTCTAAACTATGCAAAAATTTACATTTTCATGCCTTCTTATAATTTGTACTAAAAACATATTTTACTTTTCTTACACACCTTGCATGTAAATCTATTTTCAGTAGTCTCAATTACATGTTATAATGGTAACTCTTGTCAATTTTTAATTTTAATATAAAACCTGGTAAGTTATTTTAATTATGTGCTAGGTATAGCTAAAGTCTGACACTTCCCAACATAGTCAGGGGCGTAGTTAACTCCATATGCCCCCAGGCCTTACCAAACTGTAAAGCAGGCAAGTCGAACAACTTTTCAAAAGCCAAAGAAACAGTTTATAATCTTAAAACATTTAGCAAACCTAGTGTCTGATCTGCATAATCTACACCATATATTTACATTTGGAAGACATTTGTTTTTTACCAATTATCATTAAAGCTGTTTTTATTTCTCAAATATGAAAGTCACATGAACTAAAAGCATTACAGCTTTTATTTTGTTTCTTCAAAAAAATTGATCTAAGTGCTTATTTTTCTTTAGGCCAATGAATTAGAGCTCTTTTTTTATAAACATCACACATGCAACACATATATAATTACACAGGCAGACAGAAGAAGATCCAGTAGTTGTAGGATTTTTTCATTTGCCCCAATCTCCTAATTGGATTACTGGTTTCATGGTGGAGTCCTGAAAGAAACAGGGCTAGGAAAACATGCAGTTTCTAGGGCCTAATAAACAGGTATAGCTAGATGACAAAAACAGACTGAGAGGGATATATCTGCTTTTAATTCCTGGGGTTTCATGAGGAAAACAGAGGTCTTTTTTCCTAAACAGAGTCTGTGGTGCCTTCTCTGTTTTTCCCAAGGAGTCCCATGCTCTCAGAAGTTACCTTAGGGCCTCTTACGTGTGCATTGAGTGGCAAGACAAAATGGAGAAAAATAATTCAGTCAACTGAGGAGAAAAAAAGTTTTCCAGCAACACAAGATCCAATAAGAGGAAAAAAAAAAAACATGAAGATCTTTTAAATATACCTATAGCTTGGATATCTACTTTTAGTTAAGCTGGCTTTTAACTATAACATTCTTTAAGAAAATACTTTTAAATCCCTTTTTACCCAGCGTTAGCCAAGTGGCCAATATTTCTGGCTTTTGAACTTTACCAAAAGTAACCTCACAGGTGAAACCAACAAGCCTCAACTAAGGTTATGACTTAACTGCGAGCACACAAGGTATTTTCAAATAGGTGGTAGGCAGTTTTCACAAAATCTGAAATCTTTAAAGGTAGCTCAGAGAAAGGAAGATTTAAGAAAGGAAGTTAGAAGTTGTTCATGGAGGGGAGATATTAACCAGAAAGTACTCATTCCCATTGTAAAATGGCAGAGACCAAAAGAAAGTACTGCCACATATTACAAGGTCAAGCTCCCAAGGATGTAAAACAAGATGGAGACCTCATCTAGTTTTTTTCAAAACTTTACAGTGATCTTTACCATTCCTTTACCAGTTTGCACAGGGAGAGAAAGGTCAGAAGTCCGACTTGTTAAAAACCCTTTACCCTTTGCCAGCATGTCAGGCTTCTGGGTTCCCTTCCCTCAAGCTCAATTTTAAGCCAAGCCATTTAAGATTTGGGGAAATTAGCTTTTCACTGTTTGGGGAATGCATCTGAGGGGAGTGTACTGTGGTACAGGGACATGATTACCTATCCACAAAGAGAAGACAGAGGAAGAAAAGGAAAAAAAATAAAAGTTCTTTTTTGCAAAGGAGTCCCAGTGATTCAGGGGACATTTGAGAGAAATACAGACTGAAGATGATTGCTTACCCATTTGAAAAGGAAGGGGAAACTGTCCCTTAGTTCCTTTCTCTTCCCAGAAAATACCCAGGGTATGTGAGGGAGAGAAAGAAAAGGCATCCCCCTTCTTTTTTCCATCCTTATATCCCGAGTCCTGGCAACCTCGCCAGGGTGCTGCCCATGGGTGCCAATGCAGCTTTCACCCATCTTAACAGGAGGCCCAGGTAGTGGGAATTATCTGCACTCACCCACTCACTACCTGTACCCCATGCTGTCGGTAACCTTTGAGTTCCCCAGACCTCATTTATGCCGTGGATACTAGCATGACCTCTATCCATGAAATGGAGAAGGGTGCCTAATCAGCAGGAATTCGTCATGTTCACCTGCACTGTTCCCCTTTACTTCCATTGTTGTCTGCCTCTGGATCCCTCAGATCCAGCTTTTCTTTCTAGGGCTACAACCTGAAGCTTGGAACTGAGTTTGGGACAAAAAGTTGTCTCAGGAGGGTGCATAGACTCATTAAGTTAGGGAATCCCATGAATTGGGTCCTGGCCTAGTAAGACACCTTTCAAAAGGTAAAAACCTCTCACATAGAAAAACCCCCTGTATTTGCAGGGCTATGTGAAGTCCTGACATGGTGGAGAAAAGAAAAAAAAAAAAAACTTAAGTGCAACAGGGAAGATGCCTGGGGAAAAAAGCCTCTTGATCTATGAAAATGGGTTCCTTCAGCAGGGGAAAATTCTTAATCACTGTACCCTCCTTGCCAGGCAGAAACCACATGGTTCTGAATTGCATGCCTCATGGCTGGGCCAAATGTTCATTCTACGTAGTAATATCTCTGCAATATGCAACACCCTTAACATTATAAAAGAAGAAATAGGCACTGTGACAGCCCCCAGGAAAGAAGAAAGATACCATAGAAAAGACTGCTGGATTGGAACAAGGCCAACATTCCCAAACCCTGAGAGCAATGGGGTGGGAGGTTGGGGTCCTCTCCAGCACCCTGTCCTCTGTAGCCATGCCATTCATTCTTAATGGGCTCACCAGAGGTTCAGTACTTCGTCTGCCTTCAGAAAAAATGTCTGAGGACAAGAAGCCTCAGAAAAAAGTGAAGAGTCTAGGTTCACATTTACTCGCTCTTCAGGTACCCCAGACAAGCCCCCAAAATAATGCAGGATTTTTCTTCTTGGTCACTTTGCAAGCCAGGGACCTCCCACCTGGGCCCTATTTGGCCACTCTGGCATGCCCCAGCTCACCTGTGTTATAGCTTGTACCCATGTTCAGTGATTCCCAAGCTTTTGCACCACACCCAAGAAGAATGAGAATATGCTTGACATTGAAGGGTGAGGAGGGCAGATAATTTTATTTTATTTTATTTTATTTTATTTTATTCATTTATTTTTTTTGAGATGGAGTCTCACACTGTTGCCCAGGCTGGAGTGCAGTGGCACAATCTCAGTTCACTACAACCTCTGCCTCCCAGGTTCAAGCGATTCTCCTGCCTCAGCCTCCCAAGTAGATGGGATTACAAGCACCTGCCACGATGCCCAGCTAATTTTTTTGTATTTTTTTTTTAGGAGAGAGGGTGTTTCACCATGTTGGCCAGGCTGGTCTTGAACTCCCGACCTCATGGTCTGCCCACCTCGGACTCCCAAAATGCTGGGATTACAGGCATGAGCCACCATGCCCAGCCAGCAGAGAATTTTATTAAGTGATGAAACAGCTTTCAGCAAAGAGGGGATGCGGGGGTGGGCCCCCTACACAAAGGCAGGAAAGTCCCCTGTGTGGCTGGGTCTGGGGCCTTTTATGGACTCAGAATGGGAAGTATGTGCTGATTGATTTGTGAGTATGTGAAAAGAATGGTTAAAGTGAAGACACCACTCAAAGGTGGGCATGATTGTGTAGAACACCAATGAGGAAAGGGTCAGTATATGTAAAATAGGTGAAGGGTGAAGATCAACTAGAAGAAAGCATGCCAAATAAGGAGACAGTTCTCAATCTGGTCCAAGGATTTAACTTGTAGCTTGGCTTTCAGGCTTTAAAATGCCTTTGGCTTGGGAGGCAGCGTTTCACCGGAGACCCAACCCTCTCTGCCTAGGCATTTGACTGCCTCCTGCCACTCTCAGTGGGAGTGTAAATTAGCTCAGCCACTCTGGAAAGCAGCTTGGAGCTTTCTCGAGTAACTTGAAACAGAACTACCATTTGACCCAGCAATCCTATTACTTGGTATATATCCTGAGGAAAATAAACCATTCTACCAAAAAGACACATGCACTCATGTTTCATCAAAGCACTAAGCAAAGACAAGGAACCAACCTAGGAACCTATCAACAGTGGATTGGTTAAAGAAAATGTGGTACATGTACACCACGGAACACTTCACAGCCATAAAAATAACACAATCGTGTCTTTTTCAGCAATATGGAGGCAGCTGGAAGCCATTATCTTAAGTGAATTAATGTAAGAACAGAAAACCAAATACTGCATGCTCTCACAAGTGAAAGCTAAATACTGGGCACATATGGACATAAAGATGGCAACAGTAGGTCCTAGGGACTACTACGGCGGGAGAGAAAGAGGGAGACAAGGGTTGAAAAACTACCTATTGGTTACTATGCTCACTACCTGGGTGATGGGATCATTCATACCCCAAAGCTCAGCATCACACAATGTACCCATGTAACAAACCTAAATGTACCCCCTGCATCTAAAATAAAACTTGAAATTAAAAAGGAATGGACTGGGCATGGTGGCTCACACCTGTAATCTCAACACTTTGGGAGGCCAAGTCAGGTGGATCACTTGAGGTCAAGAGTTTGAGACTAGCTTGGCCAACATGGTGAAACCCTGTCTCTACCAAAAATACAAAAAATTAGCCAGGTGTGGTGGCAGGCGCCTGTAGTCGCAGCTACTCAGGGGGCTGAGGTGGAAGAATTACTTGGACCTGGGAGGCAGAGGTTGCAGTGAGCTGAGATCACACCACTGCACTCCAGCCTGGGCAACAGAGTGAAATTCAATCTAAATAATAATAATAATGATGACATTATAATAATATAAAATAATAAATTACTTCATACTACTTCCACACAGAGAGAGAGATGTGTCTCCCTCCTCTCTCTTATGCAGCCCCTCACCAGGGTACACAGCCAGAGGGCAGATGCAGGATGGATTTCAGTGGCACTCACTGCACAACGGGATATTTGGTGCCAGATATAACCTGTACAACTGTATGAGGGCCTATAAAAATAAGTAAAATAATGCTTTAAAATTCCCCAAAATTAGCCCATCACCTTAAACTTTCACATGTACCAAAAGCAACAGAAATAGCTGCTTTGCTTGCATTAACCAGAAAGAAAAAGAAATTATAGCCATAATTCATTACAGTAGCAACACACTGTGACACTGGTTCTCTATGAAGACAGACAAGCACTCTGGGCATGCCGTGAGTCTCACAGTGCACATTGCCACACACAGAAGCAAATTCTATTCTAGGCAAAATTATCTCTTAACCTTGTAACTTATAAACGCTTATGCAGAGACATAGAATTTTCCACAGGTGATCTCTGTGCTTGTGTGTATAATTTCTATGGTGTATTGGTGAGTGAAGTGGAATGTACAGTTTCATACAGATATCATTTGGCATCACAGGATAAAAAATTCCACAGGGGAAAACACTGAATAAAGAAAGTAGCTTTCAATCTAGTTGGTTTCATTCTGCATCTTCTCAGTTCTATTATTAGTCTCTTTTCCCCTTTCATCTTCTATCACAGTTGCTGAGTTCTGAATTCCCAAACTTTTTTGTTTTTTGTTTGTTTTGGAGACAGTCTTGCACTGTCACCCAGGCTGGACTGCAGTGGCATGATCCAGGCTCACTGCAACCTCCACCTCCCGGGTTCAAGTGATTCTCCTGCCTCAGCCTCCTGAGTACCTAGGACTAGAGGTATGTGCCACCACACCCAGCTCATTTTTGTATTTTTAGTAGAGATGAGGTTTCACCATGTTGGCCAGGCTGGTCTCGAACTCCTGACCTCAGGTGATCCGCCTGCATCGGCCTCCCAAAGTGCTGGGATTATAGGTGTGAGCCACCACACCCAGCCGTATTCCCGAAGTTTTATGTCAACTCTTTATACTTTGGCTCAGATCTTGCCTAGTTACATGCTGAAAAGTTAGATGCAATTTTGGTTCAAAATGTAACATCTCATTAGTTTTCAGATGATATATCTTCGTCCTTCTATAGGTTTCTCTTTTCTCAGTCACAACATTACATGTAGTTCTACTTACTTCAAAGGAACAATCTTTCGGCTCAAGTACAGTTTCTGCCACATCCATTTCTAGAGCACAAAATGTTTTGTTGATTTCGTGCACTGTTTCTTTGCTTTGCCTTGTTAGCTGTCAATTTTTATGCATTGATTTTATTGTTAGGACACAACTTATTATGCAGAAAAGTCTCTTCTGCAAATCCATGCCCCAAAAAGCTGCTTTGCTTGCATTAACCAGAAAGCAGCAGTTTTTGAAGACAATCTGCATTGTAATGCCACAGGTCAAATTCCAATTAAATAAATAACCTAAATGCCTAGCCTTTCTATGAAAATATGTTGTTTTCTTAATCTCCAGCCAATGTCTCATTTGTCATTTATTTCAGGATCTAATTGGCTCAATGAAATTTTTTGCAGCATAAATTAGGAATTTATTGTAGTGAGATACTGTTTTGATTTTTATGACAAGTACCTGGGTTCATCTAGATTTATTTTCCCATCATTATTTTAATGCTGGATATTTTGTTTCTTTTTTCCCCAGTATCTCATCTGCCTAGAACCAGGAGACTGGTGTGATTTTGACCTGTCATTGTAGTTAATCATTGTATATTCATTATAGTGAGCCATGCAAATGTACAGCCATTGCCACTGCCTGGACTCTGTGCCCAAAGAATGCAGATTTGATGTACGACATCATGACACGTGGTGTCATGCTTGGCAGAACGGCAGTACCAAAGAAGCAAATAGTAGTTACTGATGACAGAAGGAAACGCTATCCTGTTGGTGAAAATTAATTCTTCTCAGTTAATATGCATGGCACTGCTCTGGAAGCTTTTGGATCTCTGGCTTGTTTAGCTCTGTCCACAATAATGTGGAAGCCACAACATCTTTACATATTTGGAGCATTTTTGCTGATGTCACCAGATCACGGCTCTTGGGTATCCATTTCTCAAATGTGGCCCTTCTGCTAGAGTGCTGTGTTGGAGAGGAACCTAAGAGAGACGGTGGCAGTTGGTATGTTTTGGGTGAATGGCATTGTTTCTTAAACAGCTGGATTTGGCCAGCCATCATGGCCATCAGCTTGGTGTTTACAGCCCTTATGAAGCTCCCATTTCACTCAGGCAGGCAATCATTTACTTATGTTCTGCTGGAAACCCTTAGAAATACGTGCTCAATAGTTGCAGATGTGCCCACAGCTTTCCCATGGTCCCAGCCTGGGTCAGCAATCTTTTACATCCTTTTAAATAACCCACACTGTAATCCCCCAATAGAATATTATCCATCTGGTTATTTATGGCAAAGTGCTGAATATGCACTGTGTTTATTTGGGCTCACATTTAGTCTAATCCCATGGTTCCTCCTGATTCAAAGTCTTGATTTACCTGCAAGACCTCCCACATCACTGATTCTTGCTGTCAAAGAAAGGCAGATAATGTCATCAGCTTGCATGGTTTACTTTCAAAGCAACTTGCAGATACTAGTCCTTATATCTCCCACGAGAGAAGGATGGAAATTTTAAGAAGACTGAACATGTGGTACTAATTTTGCCCATAAATAACTAGGTCCAGCAGAATTTTAGCATCTTTATTTCAGTGTCTCCCAAGGACTACTTAATGCCTAAACACTGCTCATACAGAGAACCTGAACAGAGAACAAAGAAAAGATCTCCTCTCTGTCCTCCCACATCCAGTCATTCTCCTCCCCATTTCTCCCACAGAAATGCCGCTTAGTTGGTAGCAAATAAACAGGTGAGTCTCATGGGCAACATTAGAGATACATAAACATGGCAAATAAGATACATAAACTGTATACAACTGAGATACATAAACTGACCTAGCCCAGTGGTACTGCAAGCCAGTGACGGCAAAAGGAATGCTGAGTCCACACTCAGGAGCTTCTTTCTGCCCTCGTGTTCTGTGTTTATTCTCCAGAGTCACACTCTCTTTCAAGTGGTCCAAAGACCTTCTTAAAGTGAAATTTAAACACTCCCCGTCCTCCCATAAATCATCATGTCCAAGGCTGGGTCCTGAGAGCCTGTTGGAAACACCCTCCAGCTGATTCTGGTACACACTTAAGTTGAGGAGCCATCGTCCGTGGCAGCAGCACACACCTTGACTCAGCTTTTCATGGTCTTTTCCCCCATTTGGAAAGTCCCTTGGTCCCATGCCAATCTCCACCCAAAGAAAGCCTCCTCCAGGGAGACTTACAGAATTACTACAGGAAAAAACAGCAGCTAATGCCCAGAGCTCCTTCCAGAACTCACGTTTGAAGCACTGAGTTAGCTGATATTATAGAGATGCATGTGCTTGTCTTATTTCCTTTTATATGGGTTCCTAAACCTCATTCATTCCTCTACCACTTTTATTCTCTTTCACCATAAGCAGACTCCACTTGTCTATTGTTTAGTATTTTCTTTCATCTGACTCACTGTTTAAGACCTAATTTATGTTTATTTTAAATAAAAATCATATACCACCACAGTAAATTGAAACCATTTCGTGTTCCAGAAATGAAAAGTAACCAAAAAATGAAAAAGTTATAAAATTATAGTTTGATTATGGCCTATAAAAGGCTTAGACATGTTCCTTGTTTTATTTTTTTAAAGGAGGGGGAGATTAGCTTTTAGAAAGCATTAAAGACAGAATACCCCAAACTAAAATTGAAAATCATTTCTCATTCTCCCAAAAATTACCTCATGAGTAAGTAGTAGGGTTCCTAGTCTTTAAAAAACCCTGCCCCAGATATTTAAAGTTTCTCACAGACAAGGGTAGTGCATCACAGGAGCTATTCTGATTCAAAGGTAGACATACTGCTGCATAACAAATTAATGTGAACATTTTCTAGTACCGTCACGTACATCTTTAAAACCACTTCAGGACTTAGCATGAGTGCTTTGCATATGGAGTGCACTGAACAAATATTTGTTGAGGGAATGAAGGAAGGAATGTACAAACATCCTGGCTGTAAAATTGATTTTGTACCTTTTCTCAGTCTAACTGCTCCATTAACCTCTAGCGGTTCAGTCCAGTGTCTCCCTAGCACAACACAAATTCTGCCCTATGATTTCCTTCTCCCATGTGCTGCGTTCCAATTACACAATGCAAGTAGACAGCACCTGATTTGTATGTGATTTGATTGCAGTCAGTTTGGTCATTTATGGTGGCTGAAGTGGATTTTTTGTTTGTTTATTACACTTCCCATCTTGCATGCCAAATCATCCTTTTGGTTTACACTAGGTCATGAACCACACTGTTTATTGGAGCCACTAGTTGGCTTTTAAGTTTGGGTTTTGGTTTAGGGTTGTATGTCTAATATTAATCCCGCAGTCACTAGCTTCTCTGTACCTGAAGGTTTGTGTTTACAGCTATGAAACCTAAAGCAGTTTCACTCAACCTGAAGCTCTGACTCCAGCTCACTAAACAACGTTTTCATGTTATTTTCTTATTAACTTAATGTTAAATATTTCCATTCCTGGCTCATGAGCATTGCAAAATATGATAGCAATCTCTATGCACCCAAAACTAGAGAATTCTTTTGAAATGTTTACATAAACTACATATGTATATAGTTTGCTTTTATTAAGACTTTTAAAAACTCTTACTTTGCTTTGCTTTTAAGTATATCTAGACTTTCTTTTCAGAATAACTTATAATCAATTATTTTCTAAATTCAGAGTCACACGGGTACTATATTAGTCTGCCTGAGCTGCTCTAACAAAATACTGTAAGCTAGGTGACTTCAACAACAGGCACTTATTTCTTACAGTTCTGAAGGCTGTGAAGTCCAAGATCAAGCTGCTCACTGATTTAGTTCCTGGCAAGAGTCCTTTTCGTGGCTTGCAGGCAGCCCCCTTCTCTGTCCTCAGGTGGTACAGAGATCTCTCTTGATCAATCGATTGATCAATCTCTATCAATCGATTGATCTATCTATCTCTCTCCCTCCCTCCTTATAAAGCCATTAATTCCATGATGGGGGCCCACCCTCATGATCTTAGCTAACCCTAATTACCTCCCAGAGGCCCTGTCTCCAAATACTACCACATTGGAGGTTAGCACTTCAATATATGAATTTGGAGGGGACACAATTCAGTGCATAGCAGGTATTGTACATGCAGTTACAATAAAGGAGAAAATACATTCTGCTTCCCATGAGTCTTGGCATTTTTACTCACCAAACAGGCAAAACCTAGTAAGACTCATATTCAACATGTTTTTTGAGAAATACTAGAGGCATGAAGTAGACATTTTTCCCCAAATTAAATCATAAAACACACATCTAGTCTGATATAGTCATTTTCCATTTCAAATCTTATTACAACCTGCTTATGGAGTACACATTGGTATCACCTATTCCAGAGAGCCATTTGTTATGACAACCAAAATCTTTAAAAGTTTTTTACTAAGAATGTTCTGCTTCGACTAATGACAAACTTATGCCTATTTAGATCAACATACCATTGACTACAAAAGTTAATGGATATATAACATGAAGGGTCAAGAAAAGCCAAGAGAACCTCAAAACAAAAAAAGTAGGAGAACTTACTTTTTCAGATATTAAGACTTGGTATAAAGCTCTCATAATTAAGACAATATGACATTAGTGTAGAAACAAAAAAATTGACCATGGACTAGAATAGACCAGGCAGCTCTATCACAGACTCATGTATATGTCTCAGGATACTTGGGGTGTCACTTTGCCAGCAGGAAACCTCTGTGGCCAGTGGCGCATTTGTCTGAGTTTTCCTTGGGTCCACTGGGCTCATTCCACTCACTTAGCCTGGTGGGCTGTGCTCAGCTTGCACTACCAGCCCAGAGCCCACACCTGCCAAGGGCAAGCCAGGCATAAGGCAGTACTGGGTATGTGAGTGAGCAAGTATGCAGTCTGGCTACTGCACACAGCCAGGCATGCCAGCTGTGGCGGGGTGGGCAGCTCCAGGCACTGGCATGGGTACCGGCTCCCTGCAGGGCTATTGCTGAACCAGGCATACTGCAAGCAGCTTCCACTGTGAGCACCAGGTAATGTGGTGGTGCTCAGAAGCTTGGAGACACCAGGAACCACAGAGCCCCAAAGAGGGTGTCACACCCCTAGCTTGGGGAGCTCCTAGGTCTGGCTTCCCAAAGGGCCGCAGCACTTCTCTCCTTCTATCTTCTCTTCTCATTGCCTGCAATATGGTAAGCAGGGGAATGTGTTTCATCCCTGTTTGTGTTATAGCTCTTTCAGGCCTGCCATTTGGAGGGTCCCAAGCTCTTGTCCCATGTCCAGGAAGAATGAGATATGCAGAAAACTGGAGGGTGAGCAAGGCAAAGAGGTGCTTTATTGAGCAACAGTACACTCTCAAGAGACTCAAAGTGGGTAGCTCCTATCTGCAGGCAGGACATCTCAATAGCTCTGTAGCCCTTAGAAGAGGGCAGACCCAGAGTAGGTAGCTCTTATCCACAGACAGGTCTTCCTATTGTCTCTGCAGCGCTCAGTGGAGAGGCAACCCACAGTGGGTAGCTCTTCTCTACAGGCAGGTTGTCCTGTCATCTGCTTGAGCCTGGCTAAGTCCAGGGTTGTTATGGGCTTCAGAGGGGAGGAAGTACATGCTGATTGGTCCATGGGTGGCCATGGGCAGGCCCAGAAAAGGCACCATACATTCTCATGCCAGTCCATGGAACTGGCAGCCTGGCCCCCAAACTTCAGGCCATCCCTGGCTTGAAGGTGGGGTTTCACTGGGGACCTGCCCCTTTCCACCCAGGAGCCTGTCTACTCCCTGCCACCATTCAGAGCACCCAGGCCGTTCATGCTGAGGGGCACCTGCAGGTCCATGCCAGGCTGCCCTCAGCTCCATCTCAGCCTCCCTTCCATGCTTGTCAGCACCCAAAATCCAGAAGGGGCCGAGGTAGCAAGAGGCTGCCATGTCAGTGCCACCCTGAGCACCTGCACACCCAGTTGGGTCATGACAGCACCCAGGCTCGGCCACAACTTTGCTTCAAAACTGGAGCAGGTGCCAGGAGCGGGGAGAGTCCAGGCAGGGGGAGCAGGCACTTCCAAGCCTGCAATAGCACCA
Source organism: Colobus angolensis palliatus (assembly GCF_000951035.1). Classification (NCBI taxonomy): domain Eukaryota; kingdom Metazoa; phylum Chordata; class Mammalia; order Primates; family Cercopithecidae; genus Colobus; species Colobus angolensis. The sequence continues at coordinate 3,638,161 of NW_012118043.1, forward strand.
GGAATATTCCCAGGACCCCGAGAGCACAGGGATGCTTGAGTCTGCAGCCACGGCTGGATGGCTGCAGCTGCACCCAGGAATGCAGGGCTCCTGCCTCAGCAACTTGAAAGGGGACAGGGCTCCCGTTGGCTCTGCTAAGTGCACAGCCCTGTCTATGCCTCCACTGCTGCAGCCAGCGTCTTTGCAGCAGCTGCCTCCAAATGGGCCACTGCTGCCATCATATATATGGACCCTAAGTTGTGTCAGAGTGGGCACTGCAAAAGGGTAGGACAGAGACAGCCTGAGTAGGACAGAGTTCAAGACCAGCCTGGCCAATAGAGTGAGACTCCATCTCTAAAAGAAAAAAAAAAAAAACTAATGGAAAGATAAACCATGAAATGAGAGAAGATACTGGAATACATATAAGTAACAATGGACTTCTATCCACATTACACAAAGAATTCCACAGATCAATAAGAAAATGGCAGGTAACCTAATAGGAAAATATGTAAAAGATTTGAATAAGCTCTTCACAGAGGAAGAAGATGAAATTGCCAATAGACATGAAAAGTTTCTCCATCATATCATCCATCATAATCAGGGAGGTACAATCAAAAACAACAAAGAGGGCCAGATGTGGTGGCTCATGCCTGTAATCTCAGCACTTTGGGAGGCCAAAGTGGGCAGATCACCTGAGTTCAGGAGTTCGAGACCAGCCTGGCCAACATGGTGAAACCCCACCTCTACTAAAACTACAAAAATTAGCTGGGTGTGGTGGTGGACACCTGTAATCCCAGCTACTCGGGAGGCTGAGGCAGGAGAATTGCTTGAACCCAGGAGGCAGAGTTTGCAGTGAGCAGAGATCACACCATTGCACTCCAGCCTGAGCGATAAGAGTGAAACTTCATCCCCCACAAAGTAAAAATAAAAACAAAAACCACAAAGAGCTACTACACACCACCGCCAAAAATGCAAAAAATCTGGCAGTGCCAACTGTTAGTGAGAATAAGAACTCTTACACACTGCTGGTGAAAATCATAAATTATTGCTACTTTGGAAAAAATGGTTTTGGCATTTCCTAGTAAACTTGAGAATTTTGATACCCTAAAACCCAGCAATTCTGGGTCATTCAGTATTCCTTATTCACTGGGCATATTCATTAGATAATCTGTGGACATGTGCACCGGAAGACTCAGGCCACAACCTTCAAAACTACAATGTTTATAAAACCCAAAGAGCAAAAATAAATACATTGTGTAGTCAAATGATGGAATATAAAATGGAAAAGAATAAACCAGAGCAGCAGTCCCCAACCTTTTTGGCACCAGGGACTGGTTTCATGGAAGACAATTTTTCCACAGATGAGGACAAGGTTGGTTTCAAGATGAAACTGTTCCATCTCAGATCATCAGGCATTAGATTCTCATAAGGAGTGCTCAACCTAGATTCCTCAAATGCACAGCTCACAATAGGGTTGGTGCTCCTATGAGAATCTAATGCTGCCGCTGACCTGACAGGAGGCAGAGCTTAGGCAGTACTGCTCTCTCACCCACTGCTCACCTCCTGCTGTACAGCCCAGTTCCTAACAGGCCTCAGACCAGTACCAGTCTGCAGCCCAGAGGTTGGGAACCCCTGAACTAGAGTATAGACAAATACATGAATAAATTTTGCCATTACAGTGTTGAGTAAAAGGAGCAAAACATAGAGTATTATCTCATTCACATAAAGTTCAAAAACAGGTAATAGTAAACCATATTCTTTGGGGACACATACACAGATGACAATATTGTATTTTTTAAAAAGCAAGGAAACACTTTTCACAAAAATCAGATAGTGGTTTCCTCTGACGTGGAGGAGAAAAAACTGTATGATGGAGAAAGTCATATGGGGGTGCTTTGGGGAAACTCACCATATTATATGTGTTGACTTAGATGATGGTACATGATTATTTACTTTATCAGTATTAATTATAACATACATTTCACATACTTTTCTTATGTGTAGAGTATTTTATTAGACAAAAGGAAATAAAAGGAGAAGGAAGGAAGATAAGACAAGGAAAGAACAAAGGAAGGGGAAGAGAGAGTGATAAAGAAGGGAAAGAGAAAGGAAGAAAGGAAAGAAGGAAAGAGTGAGGGAGGTATAGGGAGGGGAAAAAAGAAATTGGAGGCAGAAAGACTGAAACTCTGCCCAACATTCTGCTTCAGAAATATGTATAATAGGTCAGGCGCAGTGGCTCATGCCTGTAATCCCAGCACTTCAGGAGGCCGAGGTGGGTGGATCACCTGAGGTCAGGAGTTGGAGACCAGCCTGGCCAACATGGTGAAACCCTGTCTCTACTAAAAATACAAAAATTAGCCAGGCGTGGTGGCAGGCACCAGGAGTCCCAGCTACTCAGGAGGCTGAGGCACGAGAATAGCTTGAAACTGGGAGGTGGAGGTTGCAGTGATCTGAGATCGCACCACTGCACTCCAGCCTGGGCAAAAGAGCCAGACTCCATCTCCAAAAAAAAAGAGAGAGAGAGAGAAATATGTGCAAAAAAAAATGATAGGGATGTGTCTGAAGTTTTAGTCAGGACTGTTCATAACAATGTTGTTTAAATAAGGGGAACGATCTGTAAGTTCAAAAACAAGGCAGCAGATGATTATATACACATGACCAAAGTCTATGTAACTATTCTAAATGATAGTATAGAAATAGAGTGTTGAAATCATGGATCATTTAGTATGGTAGACACAGAAGAGTGCTGCCTAGATACCCCTTCAAGGAAGGTCATGCTGCCCAGTTGCAGAGTGTGGTTGGCAGGCCTCCTTTAGCTGTCAGCTCCTTCAGGGTTGGCCTCAGCTCAAGAGAGCCATGGGAACACAGACAGGCCTGTGACCCAGATTTGATCATGTAGATGAGGACAATGCCCTATGGCAGAGCAATAAATGGAGGAGCCACGGTCCCTGAATGACCATGTGAAGCACAGCTACCCTGCCAATCTAGGATACTGCTTTTATCTTCTTACAGCCTCTGTGTTTTGAGGTATATTTGTTATAGCAGCTTTATCTTAACTAATACAGTTGTCTACATTGCAAATCAGGGGATTTAACGTAAAAATTCAGATTTTCTGGCTTGTGTTGAAAAATCTGCATAGAATATATATATATGATAATCTTCCAGAGCTGAGTAGTGGCTGTCCCCACAGAGGGGCCATGTGATGTATAACTCACCATAGCCCCTACCAGGCCCACTTCACCCTTTCATGGTACCTGCCTGGCCTCTGAGGCATTGCAAGTCCCAAATTAAATGCACTTTTATCAATCCATTCTCTTGATCTAAAAAATTTCATTTTTTCTTCACTGCCAGCAATATTTTGCTCAAACTCCTTTGCCCAGCATGGGAAGCACTAAGCATTCTTACCCCACCTGTGAGTTACCTTTCCACTCCTGAGCAGTTGGAGTCCCCTCTCCATGCCTTTGCTGGTGCTGGTCCCTCTGCCCAGAGAAACCAGCCTCCTCCTCTCCGCTCAGGGGAAAGCAACCTGCAAAGTTTCCCAGTGCCCAGTGACTGTGTCATTCTCTACCCTGCCAGAACACAAATTAATTACCTGTGCTTCTCAAAGGGTCATAGAATTTCAGAACAAGAAGGAACTATAAGGAAAAGAGACTGAGAGATGTAAAGAGGGTATTTGAAATGACAAAACTACAAAACTTAAAAAAAAAAAAAATTTACAAAAAGATTGATTTCTGCAGGAGAAATACCCAAACACCCCTTGCCCTTTTCATTCCATCTCACTTATTAACTTCTCCAGACTGGAGTTTTGCAGACTCTATTATAAACGAAAATGTTTATGACCACCCACAGTAAGAAGCTGATTTTATGTCACAACCCTGTACATACACACACAAAATTTCACAAAACAATATTTACATATTGCATAAGATGCACTCTGATATTTTCCATTCTACTTTTTTTTTTTTTTTTTTTTATGAGATGGAGCCTCTGTCTCCCAGGCTGGAGTGCAGTGGCACGATCTTGGCTCACTGCAAGCTCTGCTTCCCAGGTTCACGCCATTCTCCTGCCTCAGTCTCCTGAGTAGCTGGGACTACAGGTGGCCGCCATCCATTCTACTCTATTTTTAATGCTATTCTTAAGTCCTGAATTATTTTCATGGTGTATTAATGGATTATAACCCAAATTTTGAAAAACAGTCTGCTCCACAATGCCTCCTTGGCCAGCTGCCTTCAATCCTGGCTCAGCCACTTAGGAGCTCTGAGGCCTTGGGAAAATTCCTTGGCCTGTCCGAGTCTGTATTCTCATCTATAATATGGTGTCATTATGTTTACTAGGTTATGATAAGGGTTTAAGAAATGTATATGTAAGGAATTAGCACAGCGCCTGACTCGTAACGAGTGGTCAATAACCAGTTTATCTATTTGTGAATTATATTCTTCAACTGCATGACTTCTCTAGAATGCTATGGCTCACAGAAAGCTGCTGAGAGGGACAGTGTCCTGTCACCTCCCGGATTCCTGCCTTCGGGACACAAACTCAGAATTCAGCAGATAGATTCCAGTGGGGATCAGGGGATGAGGAAGTATGGTGAGAAGGGAGGAAGAGAGGCAGTTTTCTATCTTCCAAAGCCTGTGAGCACAGACCATTTCATCCTCCTAAGCACAGATTCAGAGGCTGCCAGAGCTACAAAGAGTCTTGAAGGTAATCAAAACAAAATTCTTAATGTGGGATCTGAAGGGAGCATTTACCAGCTTGCATCAGGAAGAATGGTTTAGAACAGTGGTACTCAATTTGAGGAGGGGCAATTTGGTGTGGAGGGAAGCTTTTAAAAATCACAAACATGCACACGCTCACACAGGCATGACCATGTGTGCACACACACACACACAGAGTGAGTTGGCTGATAAGAGTAATCGTGCAACAGGCCCATTTTACAGATGAGGATCCTAAAGTCCACAGAATGACTAGCTGAAGGTCACAAGATCCGGGCCAGGAACCGTTCTCTTCTTAGCCAATGCCTTTCTCCCTCTGCAGCCGCCAGCTGTGTATTTCCAAAGCATGCCCTAGACACCCACTGTGCCTCACGCCCCTGCATACAGTGGGGTTACATATTGGTTTTGGAAAACTATGGACAGTTAACCTTCTCTTCCTATTTTTTTTTTTTACAAGGACCAAAATTGTTCTGTTCATTTGTTTGTTTTTTGTTTTTTAGTATTTTTGGTGGGGATAGGGTCTCACTCTGTCACCCAGGCTGGGGTGTGGTGGTACAATCATGCTTCACTGTAGCCTCAAACTCCTGAGCTCAAGCGATCCTCCCACCTTAGCCTCCTGAATAGCTGGGACCACAGGTGTGTACCACCAAACCCGAGTAATTTTTTAAATTTTTTGTAGAAATGAGGTCTCACTCTGTTGCCTACGCTGGTCTTGAACTCCTGGTCTCAAGCGATCCTCCTGCCTCAGTCTCCCAAAGTGCTTGGACTACAGGTGTGAACCACCATACCAGTTTTTTGTTTTTTAAATCTGTGCAGATAGTAACTTTGATTCCATGTGATGCTAGAAGTATAACCACTCTATCAGCCTGTCTATCGGTAGCCCCAAACCATCAATTCATCCTTTTGTGATCTTTTCTGAAGAAGTTACAGTTGCTGTGTAAAACCTGTCTATCTTCGTATCTTTTCATTCACCTCATTTGATTCTGAAAATCAGAGAATAATCACTGAACCATTAAAACATAGCTGAATCACTGCTTGATGAGAAACCAAGTCATTTCATTGGCAGCTGGCACTGCTAGCTCCCATTTAAGCTGAGGGAAACAGAACATTTAGGCCATAAAGTCTGGGCTGGCCTGATCCACTCAGTCTGCAAAAGGCAGGAATTTCCCATATCCAGGAGGCCAAACAACAACTCAGGCTCAATGTTTCTAAGCTTTTGTCAGTTTACGTTAGTGCTTAATGCAATTTTAATAGGTAGTGATTTTATTTTGTATCTAATGAAACCAGCGAAGCCTGAAAACAGACATCAGACTTTGGAAGATAATGAGTCTGTTAGCTCTGGTGCCAACGTAGCTGAGCAAGGTACAGTACTTAAGGTACAAAGAATAGATGGCTTCAGAAGAGGCTTTTATTAGATTCATTAGGATGGTCATCAAATGAATGATTTCATAGCAGATCTAATTAACCAAAGAATGTGCAGGAGTTGCATCTTCTTCCCGCTAATTGGGCATCTAGACGCCAAGGCGTATTCGCTACCTTAGAGATACAGCACGCAGATAAACTTGATAGGCTCTTTGTGGGAAAGTGTTTCATAAGGGAGGATTTTATAGCAGAATTTTGAACAACACAAGATAAAAACTTTCCAGCTTTCTGGCTCCTGATGGAGGACCAATGATGCCTGTGAACTTATCCCCTTTCCCAGACATGAGGAGACGCAGCAGCAACAGCAGACATGAAACTTTGAGGACTCCCTAAAAAGTGGTGATACCCAGGATAAAGGAAAGGAGAAAAAGTCAGTGCCAGACAGTAGCGTGAAGCGTAGGGTGGAGATTTGCTCTGCCAGGTACACAGGGTTGCTCTGGAGCAAATCATCGGAATGCAGAGAAGGCATTTGGGACAAGCAGAGGGCAGCTGGCAACACTGGAGCTCTCCACAGTGGAGTGAGGCCTGTTGCTGGCAAGGGGGGCTCCTGGCCACCTGCCTGGCTTTCCTTGTCAATACACCAGAAGGCTGACCTTCCACATGCCCCATCCACTCACACAAAACCACGAGCCTCCAATCTCAGGAAAACTCAGACCTCCACATCCGAAAGGCAAACTCATGTCAGCTACTAGGCGTGTGGAAAATGATCAATCAGAAAAAATAAAAGACAGCATAGCAATTTGAAAATATGACCACAAAAGTAATTTCTTTAAAAGGGAATAATGGAAAAGACTGAAGACCCAGTTGTTGATTTTAAAGCCAGAGTTAAAGTCTCCCAAATATAGAGAAGGAAGGGAAGGGAAGGGAAGGGAAGGTGAGAGGAGGGGAGGGGAGGGGAGGTTCATCAGCATGG
>NW_012118043.1:3645712-3646093 GCF_000951035.1 Colobus angolensis palliatus
CAGCTACTCCAGAGGCTGAAGCAGGAGAATCGCTTCAACCCAGGAGGCGGAGGTTGTGGTGAGCTGAGATCATGCCGCTGCACTCCAGCCTGGGAAACAAGAACGAAACTCTGCCTCAAAAAAATAAATAAATAAAAGAAGTTGCCACTGAACTTTCATCTGAAGAAAGATGAGAATTTTCAGATTGAAAGGGTTCATCAAGTTCCAAACAAGATAAAAAAAAAAAAAAAAAACGCTCATCTAGACACATCCTGCTAACATTTCCTGACTCCAAGGATAAAAAGAAAATCTTAAAAGCTTCCAGAAAAAAAAAAAAATCAGATTATCGCCGGGCGCGGTGGCTCACGCGTGTAATCCCAGCACTTTGGGAGGCCGAGGTGT
>NW_012118043.1:3646338-3650173 GCF_000951035.1 Colobus angolensis palliatus
GGCGGAGCTTGCAGTGAGCCGAGATCGCGCCACTGCACTCCAGCCTGGGGGCAGAGCGAGACTCCGTCTCCAAAAAAAAAAAAATCAGATTATCAAAATGGAACAAAAATCCGGCTTTTTTAAAGCAGCACTGGGCTCTAGAAGACAATCATGCGATGTATTTAATCGTCCAATGAAAAAAATCATTTTCTACCTAACATTTTATGCCCTGGCAAATATTAGAGTAAAATTGAGACATTTCCAGGCAAATGAGTACCAAAGGATTTATCACCTACATCCTCCATATGAAAGAACTAAGCAAGCAAAATTAAGTGAAATAAAATATATTATATATTATGTAAATCAAAGAGTGGCCATTGAATATGATCTCATAGAAGTGAAGGAAACTGGGAGAATTAAGGGAAAATGCATTAGGTTGTCATGCTTGAAAAATTTCTCTTTAACAAGCAAAAACATTTTTTAAAAAAAGGATTACATCTCTATTACAAGGCTCAAATCATAGTTGGCTCCACAGTGGCAATACCTACATAATGGCATCATTGCAAATACTGTTAACAGGTTTTCAGCTTTTAGAATTAATCTAAAGACAAGATGACGGCCTTGGTTATAATTACATAAATGGAATGCAGTTGTGGTAAACCATGGCATTGTAAATATACCAACCATAAATTGAGGGTGGAGAAGAGGTCAAAAAGAGAGACAAAAGAGATGAAAGGAAGAGTGGGTTGGTAATCTACAGGAATTCCCCCAGCTGACAGTCCCTAAAAGAATTAGGCAAAATAACAGGCAGCAGAGCAGTAGTATGCAGTGAGCTAACATCTTTCTTGATTGAGAAAAGTAAAAGGGTTCTACTTAAAGCTGATAAATCATGAAGTAGAGGTACAAGCATGTTACATCAATTTAGGACAGCAAGCACCAGAAAAATTCAGGACAAAATCTACAATCAGCGGCTGCCTCTGGGGGCCCTGCTATAAAAGTTGAGAGCACAAATTTTTATTTTCCATTTTTCATGTTTTGATATGTTTGAAACTTATCTTACCATAAGTACATATTTCTTATGGAATTTTTTAAAAGTAAAATAATGAGTTTTTAGTATTGTAGTCCTCACCAATTCTTTTCAGATGCAGTTGATAGGAACTCACTGAACTGAATAGCTTCATGGCCTTCACCAGATTGCAAAACCCACTTACCTTTAAAGAACCTTCTTTAGCTGGATGTGAAAGATCAAAATAAAGTCTCAGATATTTCTTTTTTTTTTTTCTTAAGAGAAAAAAAAACAAGAAGCTGTGTGAGAACTCTAAAATATATACACAATTAGCACAGGTAGACTACAAGCATAAGCCTCCAAAACAATGACTGTTGCCCCCACATGCCACTACTAAGGAAAAACATGTGCAGTGCTTTATCCTCTTTCTCTTTTCTGAGTGCTAGGCTCTTCAGGTGCTCAGTGATGATAATACTGATTATCATTAATGATGATGATGATTGGGATTGAATGAGAAACTGGAGAGCAGAGAGAAGTCCTAAGGAAATTCTAAACCCCTGTGGCTTCTAGGGTCTTAACAACACTAAATGTCCCCAAGGCCCTTTCCATGTTTCTTTTGATAAAATCATTGGAAACTGTGTCTCTCCTGGCATCTCCACTATAACCCTGGCATCTTCATAGAGCAGGAAAAAAAAAAAAATGAGTTGTCTTAGCCAGATTACAGGCTCACACCTGTAATCCCAATACTTTGGGAGGCTGAGGCAGGAGGATTGCTTGAGGCCAGGAATTTGAGACCAGCCTGGGCAACACAGAGAGACTCTGTCTCTACAAAAAGCTTTTTAAAAATTATCCAGGAGTGGTGGTACATGCCTGTGGTCCTAGCTACTCATGAGGCAGAGGTGGGAGGATTGCTTGAGCCCAGGAGGTTAAGGCTACAGTGAACCGTGATTAGGTCACTGCACTCCAGCCTGGGCAACAGAACAAGACCCTGTCTCAAAAAAATAAATGAGTTGTCTTGCTATTTGTAGTGAGTTTCTATAATTTTGTGTTGCTTCAGCGTCCATTTTGAATATAGCTTTTAGCAATTTCCCATACCAGAAGCAGGGCTTAGTCACTGTCCCAGTTCTCTGTCTCCTCCCATTTCCTCAATGTGGTCAGTTCAGATATCTGGCGCATACAACCCCCTCCTGGTGACCGCCTCCCCGTGGGACAGCTAAATACAACCTACTTGACTGGCTCCACTAATCAGACACAATACATGCACTGCGGAGATCCGCCCCAGTGGCCACCTCTCAGGCACAGCAGGACTCGAGGGAACTCGTGCCTGCCTGCTCTGAACCCACCAATTAGAACTCCCACCTAGGTAATGCCCTGGACCCCAAAAAAAGACACAGGCCCGCAGGTCACCCGCACTCTTTCGCTCCCCGCCCGCCGGTGGGCTTCCCATGTCCCAGATGGCTCCCCACTTCCTGTCGGTCCTGAGAGGTGCGCCGCCCTCTTCTCTGGGCTGTGGAATGCTCTGCTTCTATTAACTCACGTGTTCTGTTGAGAGGCCTCCTCTGTGTCTCCCCTGTCGGATGTACCTGAACCTAACTTCTTGCCTCGTCAGGGCTCTCCTAGAGAGTGGCTGTCTTGGTAGGAATGAACTGAACACAGATGGGACAGGAGCAATGAAGGCGTCTGCCAGGATAAACCTGTGTGTGGGACGCCTGGGGCACAGTCAGACCCTTAAACATTAGGCAGTCAGCCGGGATAAAAAAAGATTCCATGGGCCAGGCTCGGTGGCTCACGACTGTAATCCCAGCACTTTGGGAGGCCGAGGCGGGCGGATCACCAGGTCAGAAGATCAAAACCATCCTGGCTAACACGGTGAAACCCCATCTCTAGTAAAAATACAAAAAAAATTAGCTGGGAGTGGTGGCCGGCGCTTGTAGTCCCAGCTACTCGGGAGGCTGGGTCAGGAGAATGGCGTGAACCCGGGAGGCGGAGCTTGCAGTGAGCCGAGATCGCGCCACGGCACTCCAGCTTGGGCAACAGAACGACAGGACAAGACTCCGTCTGAAACAAAACAAAACAAAATATTGCATACAAGACACCCCATCAACACCCATGGGAGCCCCATGGGGCAGGGCAAGGGTTTACAGCCACTCTGATGGCTATCAAAGGGTGTAGCTCACCTCTCCACTCTTTGTGTCCAGGCGGGCCTTGTCTGCTGCTTTGACCAAGAGAATGCAGTGGAAATGAAGCTGTGCAGCCTCAGAGCCTACACCTTCAGGGGCCTTGCAGTGTCCAACCTCATCCCCTCGGAACACCTGTGGCCACCATGGGAGGAAGAAGCCCAGGATGAAAGACCATGGGGAGGGAGTCCCAGGTGTCCCAGATGAGCCCACCCCTGGCTGACCCACCTGTCGAGGTCACACAGGCAAGACCCCCTAACAACAACCCAGTCAACCCGCAGGATTGTGAAATCATAAACCAGTGTTGCTTTAAGCCACTAAGGTGTGGGGTGGTTTGTTAGCAGCCATAAATAAGTGACACAGAGCTTGGATAACACATCCCACTAATTGTATAGCTGAGGAACTAGAGGTAAAGTGATTTATTAGGTCCTTAAAGGCAGAATTAAGATAGAGCCCCACAGGCCAGGACAGTGGCTCACGCTTGTAATCTCAACACTTTGGGCGGCTGAGGTGGGTGGATCACCTGAAGTCAGGAGTTCAAGACCAGCCTGGCCAACATGGTAAAACCCCGTCTCTACTACAAATATAAAAAATTAACTAGGCATGGTGGTGGGTGCCTGTAGTCCCAGCTACTTGGGAGGCTGAGGCAGGAGAATCACTTGAACCTGGGAGG
>NW_012118043.1:3650293-3687357 GCF_000951035.1 Colobus angolensis palliatus
AAAAAAAAAAAAAAAGATAAAGCCCCACAATAAAACCAGTGGCTTCTTTAGCACAGACATTGTTCTGGGGTCTTGATATAGACAGAACAATGTCTGTGCTAAAGAAGCCACTGGGTATTGTGGGGTTTGCATCCACTGTGCCCTGGCAGGATGGGCAGCTGGCTTAGGGAGCAGAGCCAAGTAGGTAGGGGAGGATAGGGAGAGTTCTAGCTTGAAGCCACAGGGTCAGACCCTCCCCATTCCCTGACTTGGCAAAGTACCAAGGAGACCTCCAGGTTAGTGTGTGGTGGGGAGCGGTGAGGGGCGACAGGGAAAGAGCCTGCCTAAACATGCTGGGGGCTCCTCCACCTTGTCTGTGGCCTGAGCTTAGAGGTTGACAAATGGAAGAAACACCAGAGAGAAGCCTGAGGGCTCCCTCCTGACGGCCTGAGCTTCAGATGAGAGGCTGCGGAATTGAGGTGATGCTCCACAGCCATCCCCTTGTTGAGGGCAGGGTGGCCTCCAAAGCCTCACACCTGCCATAAGCACCACGCTGGGCGGCTCAGCCAGCGAAGCCAGACAGGCCTGAGGTGGGGGAAGGGGGGTGGTTAGGGGACACTCAATGATAAGGGAAGGAAATGGGGAAGGAAGAAGGGAAAAGGGAGAAAGAAAAGAAACCCAGGGAGGGCTCCTGAAGCACCCCTCCTCCCCTGGTTGATTTGCTTTATGCCCGCCAGCCAAGGAGGAGGAGGATGAAGGGTCATCTGCAGGGCTCAGAGCTTCCATCCCTTTCCCTCCAGTCCATGCCTGGTCACTCTTTCTGGGCCATGGCAGGAGGCTCCCCCTCAGCTCTGACCATCCCAACCACTCACCTCTCACCGTGTCCCACGATGGTAGAGGGAACTCCTCAACATTCAGATCTAGCGCTCCCTCTCTTACAAAAATGTGACATCCTCGTGGCCTCTGCAAGCTATTAGAACAGCACATTTGAGATTGCTTCTCCCCCATAGCCAGGGACACCTGTACTATCATGTAGTGTTTTTCTTTTAAATGACTCACTTTTTGACTTAAATAAACGTATTGAAGTCATTCTAAGCAATAATACCCATGACATTGTGGGTTTGATGTGCTGTTTATAGTTTTTCGGAATGTGCATTAAAATAATTACATAACTGAAAAATGTAAATGTTCCTTGTGTGCCACCTAAAACCATCCCACTGACTGTATTTCACTCTGAAACCGTATTGAAAGCACACCAGTCAGAATACTTGGGTTGCAAGAAACAGGAACTGAGTCTCTGATTATCGTAAGTAAAGAAAGATGTTATAGGAGGCTGAGGGGGGCAGGGGAAGGCTGGTAGTCTCACAGGAGAGGGAAGAAGGCAGAAGGTCCAAGCTCACAAAGGACAGGGCCAGTAGGTCTGCCCAGGGATCGAGGGGCCTCAGAGACCGGACTCCAGCCCACGAGGTGCAGGAACTGGATGAATGACAGCCGGGCATTTTCTGTCTCTACATCACTCTATGATTTAAATTCCAGTGAGGGAATTCCCATCAGCCTGCTTGGATCCCGTGCCCACCCCTTGGGTGCGATTATGGAATGGTTACTGCACCATCAAAAAACTGCTGTTAGCGTGAGAGGACTCTTGTTTCCTCTTTACTGAAAATGGGCTCTGTAACAACGTTCACGGGTAGAACAGTTCACAACTTCACATGTAAGGTGGACATAATTTTGTGTCTTGGGCAGATTTGGTTTTTTTGGGGGGATTTTTATGTTCATTTTTTTCATGTTAGAACTTTATAGAAGGAAAGGTGAGCAATAGAGGAAATTAATAGCATTATAATTGTCTAGCTTTTAAAAGCAAATTCAATTTAAATACATGAGAAATGCTGTCATCATCACAATCTACTGATTACCTGAACCCCAAAAATATTCCTTCTGGCTCACATTCTAAAACCAGTTGGACTCCTCCTGGTTTAACTCAAAAGCTCAGAGTCAAATTTTGGCCCACTGACGGTAAGTGAGTGGATTTTTAGCCTTATTCCAATTTTATATATCCATACTTGTTTTTTATTTTTTGCATCACTACTTCCGAAACTCTACCCACTTTCTCTTATGCAATGTTTTTTGCTTTTGGAATTTTAATTAAATACGATGCAAAACAAGTTGGGCAATGTAGTGATGATGATGATGGTGGTGAAGATGATAATTTGCCTGCACAGACCCAACAGGATGAAATGGGTCAGTTTTGGTCAAAGCTCATTCGAGTCAATAGGTGTCAAGTACTCCCACATTTCACAGGTTGGTATAGACCCCTCACACAAGACTTGCAAAAGAAGAGATCGGGAATTTCAATCAGCCCAATACCACCTTAAGGGTATTAAAGAGCTGAGGTTGAGGAAAGCTAGTGTTGAGGTGTGAATGTTTTCCTCTCCCTCCTTCTATGGGGAGAAGAGAGCACTTGTAGGGGGTTGAGGGGCAAGAGAAGAAAATATATGGGGTTTTTTGTTTTTGAGACAGGGTCTTACTCTGTCACCCAGGTTGGAGTGCAGTAGCACGATCTTGGCTCACTGCAGTCTTGACCTCCTGGGCTCAAGTGATCCTTCTTCCTCAGCCTCCCAAGTAGCTGGAACTAGAGGTACATACCACCATGCCCGGCTAATTTTTTTAAATTTTTTCTAGACAAGGGGTCATACTAGGTTGCCCAGGCTGGTCTCAAACTCCTAAGCTCAAGTGATCCTCCAGCCTCAGCCTCCCAAAGTGAAAATACGTGGAGTTTTTTGTTTGTTTGTTTGTTTTTATGAGTCCTCAGGATTCCTACTCTTTCAATACAGCAGTTCCACAAACTCACATCTTAACAAACAGATCTTAATGATCACAGAAACCAATTCTTCACACAACACCGGTCACTGGGTTCGCAGATGCAAGTCTACATGATTTCCACAAGAAAGCCTATCACTGAACTAACGGAAGCATTTGCTTGAGAATGGACCGTAGAATTGTTCTAACTTTAGCAAATTCCACTCCAGCCAGAAGCCTGGACTCCGCCTAGGCGTCTTTGGATTTTGTTGTCTTGATCTGCAAGCTTTCCAAGTTTTCCCTTGTTTCGCATTTGGCTAACCCTGGTCTTTTGAGGCGCTAAGGACTGGAGAGCTGCTTCCCCTTTCTCATAAAATGTGCTGACAGAGGCCATGGCCCAGTGGCTGTCAGGTAGGTGTGGAGTTTGAATACTGAATGGATAAGGAAGAAAATAGAATATAGAATGGTCGTGGGCCCAGGCAGCAGGGAAATCCAACATGTGAACATTAGGAAAGTGTGAAATACCTTGACAAGATTATCAAGCCAGAAATCAAGTGGTGAGGTCCTTGCCTGACTTCTTTATAGGCAGGGAGGTTAAAGAGCCCTGCTCCTCCGTGAAATGTGGTAGCTAAATGCAGCGCTCTCATGGGGAACCAACCCACTTTACCTAATTGCTAAACACTTCAAGATTGGGTCTTTATACATCTCCTTAATGATAGGTTGTAATGAATGTTCAATACATTCTAACTGATGTGGTAGGAAGAACGGGATTGTGCAATTTAAAGCAAGTGGTACAAAATTCTACCAGATCAATGCACTCTCAGTTAAATGTTTTTATTATAATTACAGAAAAACTAACATTAAAATAATTGGTTCAAAATAAGAAACTGTTTCTTAGTTTCCTGAGGTTATGGCTTTTAGAACATTATCTTTTCTGAAAATCAAAACACAGCAAATGAGATTTTTTTCTTCCATTGTTTAATTATTTTTCCTTCACCTCTGGGATTGTGCCTGACAACTAGAAAACGAGAGATCAAGGTGATGGGCTCCTTATTAATTCTACACACCAAAATTTTCCAAATAACCCTGTGTAATATACAGCTGACCATAAATATTTTAGTCTGAGAAATGTATCTAATGTTAAATTTATGACTTGGGGATAAGCTGACTTTCCACTCCTTATGCTTTTGTTTCCCAGAAATTCCTAAAGATAGATGTTGCAGAAGGATTTTTTAGAAAGAAATTTTTGTTAATACGTTATCAACCCAAGAAATAAATGGGCAAAAGATTTGAGCATATATCAGTAACCAAATCAGTTTCCCATATTTGGAAATTTCCCCAATAGGAGAGCAGAGTCCACATTCCACTGGAGATGCCAAAGAGGAGCCAACACTGCATTCCTGGACCCCTCTGCGCCCCGGCCCAGCTTGTGCCCTCTGTCTGGCTAGTCAGCCATTCAGGGACAGGGGCAGATGAGAATCTGGTCTGAGAGTGGCAGCAGTGGTAGCGGAGCGTCCGTGCTGCAGTGCCTCTGCTTCCGCCATTCTCCAAGCCTGGCTCGCCTGCCCTCCTAACAATTCCCAGAGCTACCGGGCAATTATCCTTCTCTCAGTCAGCATGAGACAGTTTCTGTTGCATGCAATGAAGAACCCTGATTCGGACAGCACTAAACTGTGATTCATACAGTGGAGAGAGACTGTGCTTAGACAAGATGCCAGGCCTTGAATGTGCCTCATTTTCCCAATTAAAATATGGAGCTGCTAACACTAGTTCTATTTCACTGAATTCTTGGAAAAAAAAAAAAAACCCTGTAAAAATGCAAAATCCTTTGGAATTGTTAAGTGACATGGACAAAACAAAAATGTGTACATGTTTTTGAACCAGTTTATTTTACTAAAAGAAATGCAAATTTCAAAGCCAGAGAAGAAAAACAAAAAAAAAAGATTTCATGCAGAAATGCTGTTCCATGTCCATGTTCCAGTTTCTCCATGCAGTAGGTGGGAATCCAGCCTACACAACAGCCTGCTTGAATTTCTCTGCTCCTGGGAGCCACCTGGGAGCAGAAAAGAGTTTATTCACAAACCCAACAATGCCATCTAAAGTTTAGAAAAGCATTCCACTTAGCCATAATTTCACCTGTGTGTCACAACTTCGGTGAGCTTCCCTGCCCTGTATTGAAGCCACTGAGATAAATACAGGGCCCTGGTCTCAAGAATTCATCCGTGCAAGTTGTTTTCTTCCACCATCTGCAACCTTCAATCGTAGCATCTGAGGTAGAGGTGAGGGACATGGTGATCATGTCACAAAGAATGATCTCAGAAGGAGGAAAAGCAGCAGACTCAAGGAAACCCAACGTCAGAGGCCCGTTCTTGAAAGAAAAGGTCACTTAAAGAGGGAAAATTTTAAAAAGAAATAAGTGCAGTGTATCTGGAGAATATTCCTTTATTATGACTCTCATTTTAAGGTTGGGCAACATACTGAGACTCTATTTCTACAAAAAAAAAAACAAAACAACACAACTTTCCCAATTAGCCAGGCATGGTGGCACACACCTGCAGTCCCAGTGACTTGGGAGGCTGAGGAGGGAGATCGCTTGAGCCCAGGAGGACAAAACTGCAGTGAGCCATGATTGCACCATTGTACTCCAACCTGGGTGACAGATTGAGACTCTGTCTTAAAAAAAAAAAAGACTTTCTTTTTAATCTTACAAGGTTGAGAAGATGCCCACAAACTTTAGAGAATATCACATACTTTCATTTGCAAATCTGTCCAACAGTATCATGTCCCCTTTCACTGCAAATGTGCTGGAGAAGATGAACAAGAGATTGCCAATGGGCTGACACCAAGGAGAAGGAAAAGAGCCCTCAGAGGCTCTGGGGCATTTGACCCAACAAGCTGCTCTGACCAGTTAATGTTTTCCTGCTGGTGTTAATGACTCCGAAAGTTCATTCTATCCATGCAGCCTTTTCATCAGTTATGATACCCTGAATTCCTCTTCTTTTCACACCTGCAGCTTAGACAAAATTCTGTGAATCAGTCTGTCACCCACCTACCTGCACATATTTCCAACAGGCACAGGTGTGGCTGCAGCCAGCCAGTCTATAGCAAACCCAGAGATACCTCTTAGGGGAAAGTGCTACTGAGAGAATATCAAAATCTGGGCACATGTAAGGGAGACCTGCAGACCTCTGTCTCTATGAACCAGGCACCTCTTATGGGGAACAGAGAGCAGGGAAAAGAAGACTGTTCTCCAGCCTGCAGGCTGAGTTTGTCCATCCTCCCACACACCTGGAGGGAGTGCCCTGGTTCAGATGAACTCAGGAAGTGCTTGTAGAATTCCAAGGAAAGAAGATAGGCAGTGAGGAGGGTCCAGCTCTGACCTCTCCGGGCAGCACAGAAGTGTCCAGTCAGAAATGGCTCCCCTTCAGGACTGTCAGGGGCCTGTGGTGCCCCGGCTCCCAGGGTAGGGAAGTTGGGCACCCCAGGTTTGCCCTCAGCCTGCCATGCCCTTCACCCAGGGCACAGTGAAAGGCCTCCACTCAACCAGAGATAGGCACTTCCTTTGCACAGTTTCTAAATGTGTGCGGCTGGGTGCAGTGGCTCACACCTGTAATCCCAGCACTTTGGGAGGCTGAGGTGGGTGGTCAGGAGTTTGAGACTAGCCTGGCCAACATGGCAAAACCCCACCTCTACTAAAAATACAAAAAAAAAAAAAAAAAAAAAGAATAGCCGGGCATGGTGGCACGCACCTGTAGTCCAACCTATTTGGGAGGCTGAGGCACAAGAATCGCTTGAACCCAGGTGACAGAGGTTGCCGTGAGCCGAGATTGTGCCACTGCACTCCAGCCTGGGTGACAGAGGGAGACTCCATCTCAATTAAAAAATAAACAAAAATAAATAAATAAATGTGTGCAACCCCCTGAGCTTCAGCCACTGCAAGTTCAAATGGCATCTGCTCTGCCTAGCTAGTGGGGAAGTGGAGGGGGATGGTGCAGATCTTGGCTCACCCCCCACACCCAGTGTGGCTCTGTAATTTCCATTCTATACAGTGCATTCATAACTCATTCTACTGGGCCAAAGCACGAAGAACTAACTCTTCAGAGAGTTTCTACAATTTGCGTTAGCATTTTTCAAAATTATTCCTAGATGAGACACAACTTTATTACCATCTCTAGCTGCCCTTTAGAATTCTAATATTCTCCTATTCTGTGCATCCCATGAGGCCCCTTTCCTGACAAAGATATTTACCTTAGAAGTGTGTAACTTCCAGGAGTCTAAAATATGATCATAAAGCTATTAGCTAACACGGCGGCTTTTAGCTTCTTGAAAGCAGAATTCACATCATTAATAAGTCTTTTAGGACATTCGTCTTTGCATGGCTTTTCTTTATCCCCCTATGTGGGGAGAACTTATAGACTATATCATGTGTCCACCAGGGGACCCACAGAAATGAGGCCTAAGTGACATTTTATTAGCCCCGTAGATTACGTTCATGATGGAGGGGGAGAAAGAGCAAGTTAACGTTCTCAGGAGGCTTGTAATGGTCCAAAGCTTTTCCTTCACACGCCTTGGCCTGGGCAAGAGAAAAGTCAGGCTCCTTAGTAGGGCTCACTTCTGCCTTGAGAGGCCAGAAGACTGTTGCTCTTCTAGAAACCAACCCTGAGAGGTCCCTCTTGGATTCAGGGTTGGTCTAGACAGTGGCTCTGAAGCTTGAGTGCCTGTCGGAATCATCCAGAGGGCTTGCTTGTTGAAACACAGATTGCTGGGCCCTGCCAGAATTTCTGGTTCTGTAGGTCTGTGGGCCTGAGAATCCGCATTTCTAACCAGTTTCTGGGGATGCTGATGCCAGTGGTTTGGGGACCACACTCTAGAACCATTGGGGCACTGTTTCAGGACACTCTAAGGTAGCCAATATACAAAGGTTCCTACTAGCCCCTCAGTCCAGCTGCTCATTGGGTCTATGGCCCTCAGACCCCAGCTGGGTGCACTGAGCACCCCCTCCTTAGGAGCCCAACTTTCCCAAGACCTCAAGCCAACTGTGGTCCATGTGGCTCCTCCCTCACCACAAGGACAAGAACTCATTGGCCCCATCCCGGTTTTCCTCCTGCAGAGATCAGCGATGTAATTTGTGAGACCCAGTGTAAAATGAAAATGTGGGGCCTCTCTTTGTAAAAATAAGAATTTCAATACAGTGACAGTGGAGCATTAGATCAAGCATGGCCCTTCTCCCTAGGGCCTGGCCCCTGGGTCCCTGCAATTCAGAGCAGTGAGTTCTGATTCTTTCTGGGCCCCAGCCTCCCGTCTCCCTCAGGTTTTCAAACAAGAATCCATCCTCTCTCTGCTCCAAGCCCCTCCTTGACTCTACAACTTCTGCCCCTCAAGAAAGGGGCATTGGTATGATAGTTTAGGAGGAAATGTTAAATAGCTGTTAAAATTGTAAAATGTTCCTACTCTTTTATGCAGCAATTTCACTCCAAGAGATTTATTCTTCCGTGGATAGAGTCCCCGAGGTGCTCTCCCAGCGCTCAAAGCCTATTCACTGTTACGGTGCTTGTAATAAGAAAAAATAAAAATAACAACAGCTTAAATGTCTCTCAATAGTAATTAAAGAATGAGGCAGATTTATAGGTAATGATCAGGAAGTATATCCAAGATCTCGTAAGTATCAAAGGCAAGTTGAAAACGTTGAGGCGGGTGGGCATGTGTGTATGAGTACATGAATAGAAAAAAAATTCAGGAAACCTGAACAAAAAAATTGTTAGCCATCGCCACTGGGAATTTTCACTTTACAGTTTATGCACTCTACATTTTAAACATTCTTATTACCTCACATTATTTCTGAGTATGTGTAGAATTGAAAAATACTTCAGACCTTAACCAAAGCTGTTTTCCTCCAGAAACATCGACCACCAGTGAGGGCTGCCCCAAACCCCTGCCCTGTTCCTCCAGTCCTTCCCCTCTTACACCGTCATGGTCTCATTCCTGCCATTTTCCACCCCCACTGCCGCAGAGCCTCTCGGGTACCTGATCTAAGACTGACTGCAGATGAATTTGTTGCATCTAAAATATGTTGTTCTCCCCAGAAATTGGCTCTATGAAAACCTAATTTAAAAATAGAAAGGAGGAGAAACATGTATGAAATTTCTTTTAGATCTATTGCCTTATTAATTTTTTCACTTTGAGGTAGCAGATATATTCTTACTTTCACATTGGACTTTGGATATGGACTGGGATGCTCACCCGACACCTCAAAGGCAAAGGGTTCCAAGGGAGACTCCAAGCCTAATCTTTATCTTGACTAAACAGCGGCTTAACACAGAGGCTTATTCTCCACTGAACGAGGCCCAGTGTCTTATGTTCCTCAGTGGTATTTTTTAATTCTACACATACTTAATAAGAGATAATAAGAATGTTAAAAATTTAGAGTGTATAAACTGTAAAGTGAAAATTTCCGGTTGTGAATGACGAGTCTTCTGCTTGGTCATCCAGGGCCCCAGACGCCAACATTTTTTTTTTTGGCTCTGCTTCCCCTCTGGGTCCTCAGCACAGAGAAAAGGAAAGACAAGGGAGATCTTGTGGGCCAGGCCTGAAAAAGACATCCTCATTCCTCTGGCCAGACTGGTAACAGTGGTGTAATAGACAAAATAAGGGCTCTCAAAAATGTCCATATCCTCATCCCCATGTAAACCTGTGAGCATGTTGCCTTAAGTACCAAAGAGACTTTGCAGGAGTGATTAAGGTCAGAGTCTTTGTCAGGCCTCTGAGCCCAAGCTAAGCCATCATATCCCCAGTGAGCTGCAGGTATACATCCAGATGGCCTGAAGCAAGTGAAGAATCACAAAAGAAGTGAAAATGGCCGGTTCTTGCCTTAACTGATGACATTCCACCATTGTGATTTGTTTCTGCCCCATCTTAACTGAGCGATTAACCTTGTGAAATTCCTTCTCCTGGCTCAGAAGCTCCCCCACTGAGCACCTTGTGACCCCCCCGCCCCGCCCCTGCCCGCAAGAGAACAACCCCCCTTTGACTGTAATTTTCCACTACCCACCCAAATCCTGTAAAACGGCTCCACCCCTATCTCCCTTAGCTGACTCTTTTCGGACTCGGCCTGCCTGTACCCAGGTGATTAAAAAGGTTTATTGCTCACACAAAGCTTGTTTAGTGGTCTCTTCACACAAACGCGCATGACACTCTCAATATGAGATGATCCTGGGTTATACAGGTGGGCAGAGGGCCAAAACAAAACAAAAACAAGGAAACATGAAGATAGAAACAGGTTGGAGCTGTGCTGGGGTGGGGGCCCCCACAGAGCTCCTAAGATGTTGGCCAGCGGCTTCCAAGATGGTGGCAAGCCTCGTGTTCTCTGACCTGGGGTTCTTGGCCTCACGGATTCCAAGGAATGGAATCTTGGGCCATGTGGTGAGTGTTACAGCTCTATTAGGAGCCCTGGGTCACGGAAGAGAACCATGGAACCCAGTGACTAGTGTTCAGCTCGATTAGGACGAACCCAGGCACTTAGCTGTGCAGGAACCATGGCAAGCGTTTAGGCCGATCGGGAGTGGCAATGGGCGCCTGGATGGACCAGGAGCACAGTGGACACCCTGCCATAAAGGGATGGGAGTCAGCCGCAGGTCTAGGATGGCGGCACAACAGTGGTGGACCTGGGGCAAAAGCGCAGCTGGAGCGGTAACAAACACGGACCAGAAGAGTGCAGTTGCAAGATTTAATAGAGTGAAATAGAGTGAAAACAGACCTCCCATACAAAGTGGGGGGACCCAAAGGGGGTTGCCGTTACCTGTTCGAATGCCTGGGTTTCTATCCTGATCCTTGTCCCTCCCGCTGTCCTCTCAGGCAACAGATGATTGGCTATTTCTTTACCTCCTGTTTTTGCCTAATTAGCATTTTAGTGAGCTCTCTGATTGGTCAGGTGTAAGCTAAGTTGCAAGCCCCGTGTTTAAGGGTGGATGTGGTCACTTTCCCAGCTAGGCTTAGGGATTCTTAGTCGGCCTAGGAAATCCAGCTAGTCCTATCTCTCAGGGTGACTGTCCTTCAAAGCAGAAGGAGGAGCTACACTCCAGGCAATGCAAGTGGCCTCTTGAAGGTGGAAATGGCAAAGAAAAGGATTCTCTCCTGAAGCCCCCGTGAGAAAGCAGCTCTGCCAGCACTTTCCGACTTCAAACCTCCAAGAAAACAAATGTATGTTCTTTCAAGCCACTAAGTTTGTTGTTGTTACAGCAGTCATAGGACAAGTGGTCCAGCCACGTGCCAAGGAGGAAAAGGCAACAGAATTTGGTAACTAACAGCAGCCTTTTCCTCCATGGGTGACTCCACCCCATCCTCTCTGCTGCAGCCAGTTCTATCACTTTCATCCTGGGATATTACTACCATTCTACCATATTACTACCTACGGCCTTTTATCTGGCCTGGCTTTGGCGCCCTCACACTGGTTTCACCTCACGCCAACGTCTTCCCCATTCTACACCAGCGTGGTTCTCTCTCAGGAGAGAATCCTTTTCTTTGCCATTTCCACCTTCAAGAGGCCACTTATATGCCAGACCACATCACTCCTTTGCTTAAACGTTCCTGTGGCTCTTACAGAAGAAAAGTCCAAAATTCTTAGCTTGGCATTCCATGTCCTCTGTAATGTGGCTCCTGTCTGCCTTTCCTCAAGCATCATCTCTCCTGTGAGGGTGAAATGCTAGGGTGATAAGCAGAGTAGACGCCAGCAGATGGGGTCAAAGGGACCTGGGTGGGTGCTAGCAGTCCCAGGACTTCTCTCTCTCCTTCCTCCCGCTCAGCTTCACCTCAGGCACCACCTCCTGTCGAGAGAGAGAAAAAGCCAGGCAAAGGCTTCCAGATGTGAGAAACGATTTGAGAAAAGTTGCCTCATACACCAATAAATACAATCCAAAGGAGCTTGCTCAAAGTCTAGGTCATTAAAAGTACAAGCCCAAATTGTTATTGATTCCAGTGGTTACCGAATTCCTTAGCATGCCAGGCTGGACAGTCATCATCCCCAGCAAGCTGCATTTGTTGACGTTCTTGGTGTGAAAACGAATTCACAGTACTCCCCAGTGGGGAAATGTCTGGGATGTCCAAGAGAGAGACTAAGGAACTTTCAGATTCCAAGCCCCTGCTCGTAGCTGATGAGCTGATGAGCACTGATGAACGTAACAAAGACACGGGCTCAGGGAAAACTGCAGGGGAGGCAGAGTCCTGTCCGCTGTCATGCCCACCAGCCTTTCTCAGCCAGGCACTTCCTCCTCCAGTCCTAATACTCCCCAGGTATTGCCCCAGACTTTGAGCTGTGACTTGTGCTCTGTGACCCCTCCTTTCCTAAGCCCTGTTCTTTCTAATTGACAAAGGACTGCAAGTCAGTTAATCATGTAATATTAGACTTACAGAATCTTAAAGTGCATGTTTTAAGTAATTTTTGGAAAAATTGTGGAAAAGGACAGAGTATAGGGAGTAATAATCTGTAAAGTCTACTAACCTACTACTATCATTTTGATATATTCCATCTTAAACTTTATTCGTATGCATATTTTAACATATCATAAATACAATTTTGCAACCGGCTACATAGTCCTCCCAGGCATCATTTAATGACCTCATAATATTCCTTGCAGTAAATTCTTAGCAATCTTACAAACTGCTCCCCATTTCTGGATGTTAGAGCTATGTCTAAAGTTTACAATTTGCAAATAAGCTCTGATGCATGCCTCTTTTTCTATATCTTAAAAATTGTTTTCTGCCAGGTGCGGTGGCTCACGCCTATAATCCTAGCACTTTGGGAGGCTGAGACGGGAGGATTGCTTGAGCCCAGTAGTTCAAGACCAGCCTGGGCAACATAAGGAGACCCTGTCTCTACAAAAAAACAAACAAACAAACAAAACAAATACAAAAATTAGCCGGGTGTGGTGGTACACACCTCTAGTCCCAGCTACTCAGGATGCTGAGGTGGGAGAATCATCCCAGTCAATGGAAGTCGAGGCTGCAGTGAGCCGTGTATGCCACTGCACTCCAGCCTGGGCAAGAGTATGAGACCCTGTCTCCAAAAAAAAAAAAGTCCTTAGACCAGATTTCTAAACGTAGAATTTCTGGGTCAAAGTGTATGAAAATACTTAAAGCATATTACATTTGGTCAAATTGCATTTAAAACATTGTACCAATTTAAAGCGCAATGCACAAAGGAAAAGAATATGTCATTGAAGTATTTTTTTATTTCATATTAGTGTTTAACAATCATTTCAAATATGTTTGCTACTTTAATTAACAAGAGGAAAAAACAAAACAGTGTTTTGGAGTTGGAAGAACCTCAGATGCCTAGC
Organism: Colobus angolensis palliatus; assembly: GCF_000951035.1. Taxonomy (NCBI): domain Eukaryota; kingdom Metazoa; phylum Chordata; class Mammalia; order Primates; family Cercopithecidae; genus Colobus; species Colobus angolensis. Next base: position 3,663,400 of record NW_012118043.1, read on the forward strand.
AGTTCCCAAACGTGGGTGCACATCAGAGTTACCTGAAGAGTCTTTTAATCTAATATGAGTTCCCGAAAGCTCCTTGGAGAAATGGTTGTTTTAGGTGTGGAGTAAAAAATGTACAAGATGAGCCTGGAGAATGTGTCATTTCAGAAAACAAGCTATGAAAGAGTAATGTCACGTGTCAAAGGGACTTCAGGAGCCAACTTGAAGAGGCTCTCATTGGCCAAAGAGGGGAATTCTAAGGATAAAAATTGTGATGGATTGCCGGGCACGGTGGCTCACACCTATGTAATCCCAGTACTTTGGGAGGCCAAGGCGGGCAGATCACCTGAGGTTGGGAGTTCAAGATTAGCCTGACTGACACGGAGAAACTCCGCCTCTACGAAAAATACAAAATTAGTCGGGCATGGTGGTGCATGCCTGTAATCCCAGCTATTCGAGAGGCTGAGGCAGCAGAATCGCTTGAACCCGGGAGGCAGAGTTTGCAGTGAGCCAAGATTGTACCATTGCCCTCCAGCCTGGGCAACAAAAGTGAAACTCTGTCTCAAAAAAAAAGAAAAAGGGCCGGGCGCGGTGGCTCAAGCCTGTAATCCCATCCCAGCACTTTGGGAGGCCGAGACGGGCGGATCACGAGGTCAGGAGATCGAGACCATCCTGGCTAACACAGTGAAACCCCGTCTCTACTAAAAATACAAAAAACTAGCCGGGCGAGGTGGCGGGCGCCTGTAGTCCCAGCTACTCAGGAGGCTGAGGCAGGAGAATGGCGTAAACCTGGGAGGCGGAGCTTGCAGTGAGCTGAGATCCGGCCACTGCACTCCAGCTCGGGCAACAGAGCAAGACTCTGTCTCAAAAAAAAAAAAAAGAAAAAAAAAAGAATTGTGATGGATTAAAGCACATCAAATACATTAAAATCCATGAGGTTATAATAATACTAAAAATAATAATAAAACTGTAGTGGTCACTTTAGAGAATGGTAATAATATCCCAGCATGAAAGTGATGTTGAAAACTGGAAAATAAAGGAAAAAAGCATTGAGGCTGCCTTTCTTATCAGAACTGTACTGTGGAGTAAGTCAATAGTAGGGAGGAAGTTTCTCTGTATTATCTCAAGTAATAAGTGAAAAAGAAATGATAAATTTAGGAATCACCAGTTGTGACCCTAACGAATTGGCAAACTCAAGCAATGATGATCAATGGCTGCAAATGTCACAAAGAGACACGAGCAGACATTATGTGGCCCTGAAAGAAGTTTGCGCATCATCTGTAAAGTAGATGTGACAAAATTTTTGAACTAAATCTGATCAAACCTCTAGATTAAATTACTGATCTACAGAAAATAAACTTGGGGAGCGGGGTGGTGGGTGTGGTGTTCAGCAAAATCCAGACTGTGGGAAAGTCTCATGGACAAACCACTGAGTCTCTGTAACAAGTTTAAAGGGCAAAAATGAAACTGAGGAACATCAGTAGGTCAAAAGTCACTTAAGAGATATATTAACCAATCATAATGCATGAACTTCATTTGAAAGACTTCAAGCAAACTGAAAAAAAAAAAAAAACTTGTAAGATAGTTGTGGATTTCAGAACACTGATAGGATTTTTGATGATATTAAGTAGCCACTGTTAATTTTTTTTCTGGTGTCTAATGGTACTTTTAAAGTCCATGTCTTGTACAGAAACATACAAAAATATGTACAATTAAAACTATGTATGGAATTTTAGCACAAATTAGAGTGGCTGTAAATGTAATGTTATACTAGTCTTTCTACTTTTGTATATGTTTGAATTTTCCGTAATTAAAAGAAACTATACGTACATCAGGTCCTAGGCCCCACCCCAGACCTGCTGAACCAGAATCTCAGAGGTAGGGACTGAGTTCTGAGAGCACCCCATAAGATTCTGATGTAGCTGGTCAGTGGACTGGTGTCTGGGAAACAGTGATTTGACTCAAGGAAACTGAGATACAAGGACAATAAATTGCCCAAGCTCAGTCAGTTCATGCAAGAAGCCAAGTTGCCTGACTCTGATCCAGGGTTGTTCTCGAGATAATAGGCTGCCCTTTGAATGCAAATGCATTAGCTTCTGAATGTATTCCTGTTAGGTAACATGATGCTTTGACCCAGTTTAAATGCATGTGTCCAAAAAATGCCCTGGAAGTTGTCTAGGATCTTTCGTCACCCTTGAAATCATAGTCTCATGGGGCTGCCTGATCCATGAAGACCTCAATGTCTACTACAGAAAGGGAGGGAGCCCTTTAGCTGCACCTGCACATGGGAACTCAAACGTAAAACTTCCAAACAAGATAATACAGAGCTCACAAACCTTCTCCAGTTGTCCTCCAAAATTCAGAGTCCAGATATCACACCAGAAGGTAATAGGAACATTCAGAAAGGAGGATGAAGATACAGAGGCTTTTACTAAGAACAGGACATAAGAATGTCCGAGGTGAGGTGTAACCTTTGAGTCTGGGCTTCTCGTGATAACTGGCATGACCTGGGATGAAGGACTGGGTTCATTCTTGGTCAAATGTAGGAAAATGACATAGGAGAGGTTCTGAGAAGCTGAGGAGGGAAAGGAGAGAAGGGAGGGCTAGGTGTTGTGGTTTTCTCATGATCAGTTTTTAATTAGTGAAAGTCTCTCTTCTTGACCTTTGGTGACGGAAGTAAAGGCTTAAGGGAGGTTCACTCCTAACCTGACCCTTGTTGGGAAAGGGGCACACCCACACCAAAAGCCCTGGCTCCTCCTTGGCCCAGAAGGTGAGAGGTGTCTCATCACCCATGAGGATAGGGGTGGGAAGCTTAGGAGAGGTATGATTCACAAGATAAGATTTAGAGGACAAGAACATTAAGGTCCAGTTTCGGATTAACTTCCAGTGCAGGAGGATCCCACAGCATTCCAGCTCAAGAGTCAGAGGGGAGGAGAAGGTTCCCCGTGACCATATACCAGCAAACAAACCCTACCCTAGTAAAATTACACATAAAAACTGAAAACAGATGAAGATACCCAAAGACTTACATTTAAGTTTATATTATACAATTTCTCTTTTCTAAAAATAGCATAGAGACTTATTTTTTTTAAAAAAAAAAAACTCAGTTACAATAGCTTCATACTGGGAGTCTTTGGCCTTCTATCTTGGTTGTCAAAAGGAATCTATGATCTAGGGACAAGGCTGCCACACAGTATGGCATATGCAGGTGGAACTGCTTTAGACCCCACCAATTTCTTCAGATGACTAGACCAGTTACTTCAGTCATCTTTATAGCCTGCCAAAATGTGCCTGTTTTATAGACCCCAGAAACCTTAACAGCTGGGAGAAAGTAACTGCATCCAATTTGAATTACTTTTTAAAATGACATGTCATAAATTCCCAGTGCTGGCAAAGGTGCAGCAAAGCACCCATTCCTCAACATCAGAGGAAGTCAAAAATGGTACATTTTTGGAAGGCAAGTTGGCAACATGCATCACATGAGCTTTGAAATGTTTATATTCTTTGACCCAACAATTCCAGTAATTTTTAAATGAATGAAAACAAAAATGTTATGCATAATGATGTTCATCACGGCATTCCTTAGAAAAGAAAAAAATGGAAACAACCTAGTTTCTAACAACAGGGTCTTGGCAAAGTAACCTACAGTAAATGATCATTTGTAGTCATTAAAGTTACATTTTCTAAAAATTTATAACATGAAAGGCTAGGTCCATCAAGTGCCCCCTTCCTAGAACTGGAACTTCCAGCAGATGGACAGAGAGGCTGAAGGCTGAAGCCTGGCCAGACTGCCCCCATCTGTGTTTCTGGCTTCCTTGTCCTGCCACTGTCTCCTGTCCTGCTGATTCCTACATCTGGCTTTCCAGATACACTGTCAATTCTCTGAGCCTCCATAGGCTTCCAACGAATCCTTTTTTCTTGATTTAGCTACAGATGGTCTCTGTTGTTTGTACCCAAAGACCCTGACACACCTAGCCAACCCATTAATTACATCATCAGACTCTGAAAAACAAAGTTACCCAATCCCAGTTCTAAAGTGTTTTCGAAAGTGTTTGTGGAACCTTAGACCTCTGAGATCAGTTACGTTTGGAAAATACGTAATGTCTCCTGCCTGGGGATACACAGTACATACTCAAGGTTCTGAGAAGTACTGCTATAAAGAAGCCTATTTAGTCCAGGATTTCCCAACCTAATTTATCACACAACTCCCTTTTCCAAGTAACATCTATTAACACTCCACAGTGCAGTAGGTAGTTGTGCCAGTGACTACAGAAGCATTAAAGACTGCTTCTGCAGTCTACACAATTTATAATTTCCTCCTATACCAGCCTAAGAACAACAGGAGTGCTACGTCCTGATCATCCACTGGTTTGATTTCTGTATAACAGCACTAAAGTGAAGTTAATCTTAGGGTGAATACAACCTCTGTTGCAGGGAAAGGAATCACAAGATCCAAGGAAATGAGGAGTTAAATTATTTATTAGAGAGCTGCTATATGCTTGGGACATGCTAGATACCGTATTTATATAATCCCATTTAATCTTCACAGCCAAGAACCTCCTAACTTGTTTCCCTGTTTCTCTTGTCCTTCTCCCATTCTGTCTCTACACAGCAGCTGACGTGTCTTTTGAAATTACATCAGGTCACTCACTCCCTTGCTTAAAACTGTCAAGCCCTACCTAACCTCATCTCATACCAAACCGTCCTTTCCTCCCTGCACTTGAACTCCACTGACTACTTTCCATTTCTCAGCACACCAACATGGTCTCCCTCTAAATGTGCTTACTTCCAGCACCTTCGGCCTGGAACACTTGGTGCCCTATCTTCACACAGCCAGCTCTACCTTCTTACTCAACTTCACCACCAGTGTCTCTCCTTGACCATCCTAAGAAAGGTACCCCTCCCTCACTTTCTATCCTACCACCTTGTTGTTTTTCAGTACATTTTACTATCTGAAATTATCTTGTTCAAATTTTTGTCTGGTTCCTCCCATTTGTACGTAAGTCTCAAGACAGTAAGGACCTTCTCTGTTCTATTCATCACTATATATTTCCCCAGTGCCTGGTGCATAGTAGATGTTCAACTTGTTGAAGAATCCTGTAAAGTAGATGGCACACTCATGCTGCAAATGAGGAAATGGGCTCAAAAGACCTTGGTTAAACATCTTGACTGAGACCACACAGCTGGGAAGTGATTGCCTTGCAATGGTTGAAGGCTGAAGGGTCTTTGGGTCTCTGGAGTCCAGGTATTTTATTCTATTTTTGGGCAAGTCCCGCTGGGCCACCCAACACAAAAAGCCAGGTTTTCACGGAGGCACTCTGGTTCTGTGAACCTTGTCTTTTCAAGCCCTGTATGAGCTTATCTAGATTCATTAAAGATTATCAAGGTCCAAAATTAATCTACAGAAATCACCTTCCACAAAAATATCCAAAGAACTCAAGGATCCTGAGGTTTGGCAACTAGATTTATTTACATATAAGATTATGAAAGTAATTATATCTAATACTTCATCTCTTTGCCCCAGTCTTTCTTTTTGTAGTGGGCAGTGTTTCAGTCAAATGTAAGAATCTGCACAAATTTAACAGAGAGAAATACCATCTTACTCAAGACCAGGCAGCTGATCACGTTCACCTTGTCTCCAACACTCTGCAAGGAAAAAACTAAAAGTTGCAGAGAAAGTGGGGAGAATAAATGCATTGCAAGGCAATCAGAAGAGGCAAGTAGGGCAGAGCAAGTCCTCTATTTTCTTCAAAAGTGTATTATATCCTCCTCTGTTTTCATCCAAAGGGTCTGTTTCACCAGAGGTAAACCATCTTCCATACAGTCATAAGCTTTGCAAGACCCTCAAGGGTCCTTAGATGCCCAGTAGGTGCTATGCAAAGACACTTGACAAAGGGTCCAAGTGTGGAATAAAGAAGGGTAGGTATGAGTACACTTGGACACTAAAATAGCTTGAAGGCTTTTTCCCTATAATCAAAGTTATATACGGACATACAAGATACAAAGCTATGAAGTGGTGATCTGTGTAGCTAATATTTTGAATTTCACTATGGCACTTGAAGAGAGTCATTCACTGGCAGCACAATATCAGTATATACACTGATTGTTAGTCATGAAGATAAACTATTCTAGAAATACACTAAACTGATCTAGACAGTTGAGTTTTGCAACTTATAAATGGCATGACAGGCTCTGAAATACACAGTGGACAGTAATTCTTTATCTTAACACCAAACTGTTCTCTCATTCTTCATAAATTATTAGTCATGGTTTTATTATATAATATAGACAAAATAAATAATATACTTATTACAAAATACATGCAAATAAAGAATATTCTGAGTTTTTACAAGTTCCATGTCATGTCAGTCATGAGAACAAACAAGTACAAAGATCATTCCCTGCTTGAAGACTTTCTCTAACATACCTGCTATTTAAGTCAAATTACACATACTTTCAGGGCAATCAATTCAGAATTAAAACAGTATTTTTAGATGTAAATGTCTCTGTAGAAATACTTGATATTTTTGCTTTGTGGAACTTACACATATATAGTATTTGGCACAGAATTAGACATGCTGCATATTTTTCTGGGGAGAACACATTCTTAAAATAAGATAGGATGTATCCAAAGTTGAGGAAAGCATCCTATGAAATATGTAAGCTATTCATAATAGGTAACTTTGAAATTTACAGTTTAAGTTCATGTTAGCTAAGTTATTGTGATTAGAAAATATAAAATAGCTACTTAGAATGTTTTTTGGTTTTTGATACCTTTCTACATCCTGTAAGAGAGACTGCTTACTAGAAGTGAAGGATATGACAGATCCTTTATTAAAATGTTAGCACAGCCAAGTCATCTGAAAAGCATTTTCCTAAATGTTCTTAATAAACCCCTCACATCCAGTAGCTATTGCACAGTGCAATAAAACAAAATATGCTGAAACAAAAATAATTTTACTAGGTCATTTTGCATCTCTCTAAAGAAATACCCAAGGCTGAGCAAATTATAAAGAAAGAGGTTTATTTTGGCTCATGGTTTTGCATGCTGTATGGGAAGCATGGTGCTGGCATCTGCTTCTAGTGAGGGCCTCAGGAAGCTTACAGTCATGGTGGAAGGTAAAGGGAGAACAGGCATACTATATGGGAAGAGCAGGAACAAGAGATGGGGGAGGTGCCATGCTCCCCCCAGACCTCATGTGAACTACCACACCAAGCCAATCATGAGGGATCTGCCTCAATGATCCAAACACCTCCCACCAGGCCCCACCTCCAACACTGGGAATATTACATTTCAACATGAGATTTGGAGGGAATAAACATCCAAACCATATCAATCATCTAATACCACCCTCATGTAGTAAGAATATTTAGTGGCCTAGGTAGCCAAACTATATAGCAAGGTGCTTATTCTTTCCAAAGTCAATGTTTCAGCTATTTGGAGGACAAAATAGTATTTCTAATCAAAGTTGTGCTCTTCCAGATTTACGTTTGTGCAGTTGTGAGAACTCCAAAGAACTTCACATGTCCTGAGGACGTTACTACAAAGCGGTTAATTTCTGAATTGAATTTAAACTGTAATTTCCTTTCCAAATTCCATATGGTTTGAACTCTATTCTAAAAGTAATTTTAGGGTATATTTCTTATTCTTGGATAATCTGAAAATACAAACTGTAACTTGCAAATATACAAAAACACAGGAGTTCAATTGTACTCACAATACTAGCCCTCTTCTTAATTCTCTTACAGGATACTGTTTTCTGTCCACCCATTTTGTGAAAACTGCACACTGCTGCTCTGCTCTGATAATCTGTAGATTTTTCTTTTACTTTGAACTTGGACAAAGAATCCAGTGCTTCATCATCCTTTATACTATTCTCCAGGCTTTTTCCACATATCCCCTATTTCAGCTGTTTACTTTTAGATTTTCCTTTATGGGATTCTTCCTTCCAGGAACTTTGGTTAGGGGAATTCACAATAATAAATGGCAACTAATAAAAAGTATATTTTAAAATCTATTTAATAGTTTTTCTCATAGGAGATCAAGAATTAAATGCCACCTAAAACACTGGGAAAAGATTATGAAGTGGTACTCCATATGCAATAAATATGCCAACATATCACCAACTTTATTTATAAAATCTGTTAACTGAATACAAATCAAGTACAAGGAAATCTTTTAAAGGTATCAGTGCTATGGAATTATAGTGTTATTCTTTATCTTGTTTTAGTTATAAGATGTTCCCACCATTAGTTTTCAGGAATAATGAATATTTATTTAAGCACCACTGTATGACAACCCTGTGCCAGTGATGTACATGTGATTTCATCCTTTCAATAACCATTCAAGGTTAATATCCCCTCTTTCCAGGTGATAAAAGGGAATGGCTGATATACAAATCCAAATATGACTCCACAGCCCAGGCTCTTCCTCTTCCTTCCCCACTGTGCCATGCCACATCTCGTTTGAAAATCAAAAAGTAAGTTATTTATTCTATAACAGTTCGACACACTGTTTCCTAAGGATGGGAGAAAATAACTTGAAAAAAATCGAAAAAGCTATTTTTCCTTTCTCTGTGAAAAAAATGAATAATCGAATCAGCGAGTTTACTACATGTCAAAATTTTAAGTTTTCTTTTCGTTGGGCAATAAATAAAACTAAAAAAGCATTCAAGTATGGTCATTAATAGTATTAATCCACTAAAATTTCACAGTTTGTTTCAAAAGTGTCTTTTGTACCCCATTATATGAAGTGTTATCAAAATACATCATATGTAACCATTAAAGAGAACAGAGAGCACAAAAAGTTGTGAAAATGGTTAAAAAATAAAGAAAGTGGAGTAGTTGGCATATACACTTGGTATTACATGTTCTCTTTTGAAGTTTTTACTCAAAAATAGAAAATACTAACGAACCATTTGGGCTAAATCATTTTCAAATTCCATTAATATGGAAGCAAAGAAAAAGTGGGCTTTGTAAAGGAAAACAATATACATGGTATAATATGGATGAACCTAGAGGATATTATGCTAAGTGAAATAAAGCACTCTCAAAAAAAGACAAATACTGTATGATTTCACTTATATGTTGTATCTAGAGTAGTCAAATTCAGAAACAGAAAGTAGAATGATGATACTGAGAGACAGGGGAGGAAGAGGGAAATGAGTTGTTTAATGGGTACAGAGTTTCAATTTTGCAAGACAAAAAAAGTTCTGGAAATCGGCTACAAAATCATATGAGTATACCTAACACCATGTTGTTAAGAGGTAAATTTTGTTATGAGCCTCTTCTCACAATTAAAATAACTGCCATTTTTTAAAAGGACCCAATGATTTGTTAATGTGACAATGACATTGCAGGCATGTTTTAAAAACAAAGTATTTAGAGATACATATAAGTTGTTATCTGCATGTTGATGGTATGTAAGGTTCACTGTACTATTTACTTTTGTAGAATGTTTAAAATTTTCCTCAATGAAATAAACAGAATAAAATAACTTTTAAAAAAGGCAGCCAATAAGGAAATGAAATTTCCTAACCAAGAGAACCACTAGCATGAAAATACTTGATTATAGTTTAAACATGCAAAATGTAACATTTTAGCCGTAACTCATAAACATGTCACATCACTTATTTCACTTGAGAGAAAGCTGCTGAAAAACTATTAACTGGGCTTGCATCGGAAAAACAATATGGAGAAAATTACATGGACAGTCTAAGTTTGCTATGAAAACAATGTACTTTTATTAATTAAAAGTCAAAAACAACAAAAGGGAAATTTCACAACCTTTGTTTGCAACTATATAATCTTTATGTAGAAAAACTATAAAGTGACAGTCTGATCTGGAAAGCAGCTCAACAATAAACCTAATCCTTACATCAAAAGTAAGTAAATTATAGAATCAGTTCACCCAAAAGAAATTGTCTTGCTGTAGAATATTTTAGCCCAACTGATTTCAACTATATTATTCTCATTTCTGACAAACTGTCTTTCCTGATATTTCAAATCACCAGAGATGTAACAGACAAGAACCCGTTGAAGTAAAATAATAAAACACAAATACTCCAAGCACAATTACATGTGACATGATGAGTGCATTTAATCTACAATCTACAAAACTATACAAATTACCAATTATACATATAATCCATTTACATTGAAGATCCATGAGGTGGTACTGAATAAACACTGAGGCATCAAATTTTCAACAATGGAACAAGGCTCACGGAACAGCAGCACATTCCCACCTTTTAGTCTATCATCTCAACACTTCCCCTGGAATTTGCACTTATTTATATATTATCTAAGTCCTACGAAGTTGGTAACAAAAACTTTAAAAGTCAAAAGGATAATGAATTCAACACTCCCTAAAATCTATTCTAAAACATGCGTGTGAAATATGAAGAGACCAAGCACTTTATAAATGTGAGATTTTACAGTCACATGTTCCTTTAAACTTATACTAGTATCCTCACTAGTATCTGCACAATTTTCTTTAATAAGGCTTTTCACTAAAACTTAATAGAAGAGGAAAACAACAAACAAAAATCCTTATTTTTAAACTGTACAGTCTTAGAAAAGTGGTACTATTTTTAAAACCAACTTTTTCTGCTAAAGAAATCACACTGTGTGGTCATCAGAACAGTTTAAGTCACTTTGGCAATACAGAGATTTATTTACCCTTATTTTGAATAATAATGATGATGATAAACTATTGTCATGGTCATATTTTTCAGAACTTATGCCACCATGGAGGCACATGTGTACAGAATATTTCTAATAACCCTAAATTTAATCACAGTTAAAATTTCTCAAAAGTATTTTCAACTGCTCAAGAATATTAAAGTTTGGGGGGAAATACGTAAGTCATAAATAAGCAAGTATTCCCTCCAAGATTCATTAATTGGGATAAAGTCTCAGGGTAAGCCCACAAGAATGGTCTGCAATAAAGAAAAATCAGGTCTGTGTAGAGTAACGTCTGCCACCCTTAGCAGAAAAGCCAAAAATATTCTGAGCCAAATAAAAGCATCTTTTGATTCAGCACTTTTTGTTGTGTTAGTTTTAATTTCTAACTTCTCAACATTATAGCTCAGCAATTCCCATATGCTTACTATCTATAACAAGGAACTATATCGTTAAAGAAAAAATTCAGAGACATGATCATTTTCCATCATAGGTCTGTCTCTCTTTGGTAAGAAACAGACCAAGACTTACTTATTTTCTCTCACCTACAGAAGAGAGGGGAGTTAAATGTCATTAACCTAGTAAACAATCCCTGTGTATAAACATTAAGTTGGAGGGTAAAGAGCCTAAATCATGCCCTTTATAAGATCTGTGGAAAACAACTCTGGCATGTAGCTGTGGTAGAGGACAATAGGTGTCCACAGATAGAACATGACCTTTCCTGTAACTAGAAGACCATGCCTATGAACATTCTAGTGAACCTATAGAAATTTTGCTCTGTAACTTGAGTGTCCTTCAGACAAGAAACATGAATAATGTTATTATAAAAATATGGTAGAATATCTTCCCCCTTGTAAGTCACCAATTTCTGATCCCATTAAACTTTCATAGAATCCATGAGGTTTACTCATGGATTTACTCTATGATTTTATACTCATGGACTTATCTAGAGTAGGTTTACTCCAGATATTTTGTCATGAAGTAAAACTGGAAATAACCTATCTAATAATACCACTAAAAATTCAAGAAAAAAAAATCCAATACAATCTAATACATACATTAACAAATTACACAGAATATATATTCTATCAGGCCTAAGAAATCCTCACCCACCCAACCAAAAGAAAGTCAGTTTCACCCACTGTAAGATAAACTATGATACTTGTATGTGGATCCAGAAAAAAAGAACTGCTAAACTCCAATGCAGTAGGAAAAATATTACAAATAAGCACCCAAAACTGACCTAAAATTTTCTACTCAATCCTGCAGGATGTCTTTTTTTAAAGAGAGAGAAATAAGCATCCCTTGCAACTTGACTGGAAAGATTATTACCTGACCAATTATTTCTAAGCCTATACTAGAAACCAGTGTAAGATGGAATGCCAAAATCACCACCAACTCGACACTACCGTTATTTTTGCAAAGAAAGGTAGTTATATAAAATTCCATTCTCCCAGACAATGAACAGGAGAGAAAAACATGTTATTTTTTAAATGGCTACATTTATAGGTTTCTGAGTATCAGCACCAAATGTTCACTTTTAATTATTCTGAACAAATTTTTAGGAATTAATGTTTCCTAACAAAATGGACTAACAAAACGGTGAATAAGGAAATGACTTTCAAGCAATATTTGCATGCTGATAAGAACCATTAAGTAAAACAGTGATTGGCTCATTTCCAAAGCTACTGTGGGTGTGCACCGTTTGGAAACAGTATATCCCACTGCTCAGCTAATATAGCTACTCTTCAAACCATGGGTACAGCATATCTTATTTTGTGACTAGGCAAGATTAAGTAAAACAAGTTGAAGAGATTTTTTAAAAAAGCAAGCTAAACCAAAATAATCCATTGTTAGAATAGTTTTCTACTTTCTCTTTTAGGGAGGAAAAAAAAACCCATCAAACCACTGTATAAAGTGTCTACATAAAAAACTGAAATCAAGATTCACAAATAATAGTGTCAGTTCAATTCTACATAACCCTTTATTATATTTATAGCAGTATTATGACCAACATTACACAAGTTTTATTTCCTCCTCATACCATAGCAAATTTATTTTCATAAGAGTTCAACTCTGCAAATGGTTTAAATCAACTTCTTGCACCTTGAATTTACAAACCATTAGATACTAAGTTTCCTGAAATACATTTTATTTTTAAATTTTACTTAAAGCTACAACTAAACCCAAATCTCTTGGGGGCGGGGGTGGAGGAGTAGGCGGGGAACCAACTAAGCTGTTTAAACAGAAACTTGTAAAAAATATTCTGATGCCAGTGTTTGAAAGATAGCCTACAGAAGATTATAAAAGGTCAACGATCATACAAGAGAATTCTATGGGCAAACCTTGTTAGAAAATCTGTTTGACAAATAAACTTCTTTCATAATAGAAGAGGAATTGAAAAGATATTTAATTTCCCCCTAAAAGTAAGTAGTTGCTCAGAACATAGGTTGGATGTATGGAAATCATATTGCTTCTATGAAAAAATGTTTTATCCAGGCATTCCACTAACAAAACGCCATGCCATATCTATCTAGTCTTTGATATCTGGGTATTAGCATTACCCAAGAGAAACTTATCAAACAAAATGGTTAGCAAACCACCAAATAGGAGTCTCAGGTTCCTTAACTTGGATAGTCATCTTAGTAAATATAAAACTTAAGCTACTTGAACACTGGGGCTTATAAAGTGCATCAGGTATAAGAAACACAACAGTAGTGTGAAACTCAGTAGGACTTTAAGGGACTTAATATCACCGGTGGGGCAAAAAAACAACATTATAGTTTTCTGTTCAGATTTTATTTGAAATCTAATTCAAATTGTCAAAGCTACAAAAGGGGGGAAGACATCTGTATTATTTTTGCTAAGTCACAACATCCTAAAACAAAATACTACTACTGTCAGCAGATCCATTATACACATTTCTGATGAAATCCATTAGAACAATAAAAATTTCATCTTGAGAAATAGCCACAATGAAAGTAATTTACACAATATAAAACAATGACATCTACAGATGCAGTTGCTCATGAGTTTACACATGCATACACAAACAAACAAAAAACCCCAGGAATGCTCTTTCATTTGATTTTTTGTTTTTGTTTTTTTTAAAAAACAGACCATTCAGGCACAAAACAAATCGCATTTCCAAGAAGTGACAGCATCTTAAAAATTTACGTCAGTGTTTGTTTTTCTTTGACTTTTTATGAGACCTGTGTGGAGATCTGGATTGGGATCTGGACTTCTTCCCTGATTTTTTAGGGGATCTAGACCGTGATCGCCTAGACCTCTTAGGTGTCCTTGAACCAGATGGTGATCTAAGGAAACAAAAAAATCCCAATTGATAAAGAAAGAACTCATGTGATCAAAACTGATTATCCTTAAACTATTGAAAATGATCTTTAACACAGCATGGTGAAAAATCACTGGAATAAGACTATGAACTTCTAAACTTTAAACTCTATTGTACATACACACACACGGATTTATTTTGTACTTACTATGCACTGCATCAATGATCATCAGTAGAGCACTTGTTTATAAAGACAGATTTCTGTGCCTTATCACTGCTCTACTGAATCAAAATCTCTGGAGGTTAGAACTAAGAATTCGCATTTTTAACAAGCTCCCCAAGTGACCGATAACCCCCAAATTTCTACAACATAAAGTTTAAAGTTGCACCTACGATCATTCACAAAATTTAAAAAACACAGCAGCTTTGAAGTTTATCACCTTGAAGTAAACAACTACTGCAGTATCATTCAAGGGCATCATTTAAGACATTATAATTTTGTAAGTGCTGTGCATGAAGATTACTCAAACCAATAAACACACATGTACATATACATACATATATAACACATACATACATATATATGCAAGTGCCATTTAGAAAAGGAGAAAGGTATCTATTCTATAAAGATTTCACTAAAAATAGTTACAATAATAAAGTATTAGCATATACAGCAGTTTTAGCTCTTAGCAAAATTCCTCTATGTATCACCAGATAAATAATACATTTCTGAACCATTTTTCTGGAACTAAAGGAAAAAAAGTATATGAAATACTAAAATACATACTGAAAAAAATGTATTTATGATATGTATTTCCAAAAGTATTTACCCAAGAACTTGCTAATAATATTGCTATGGGGGAAAAATGTGTGTTTCTTTCAGCTTTGACAAAAATCCAATAATATTCTATAGAAACTAAAGAAGAGATGAAAAGTAAAGCACCTAACCCTATTCCACAGAAAACATTGGATATGATGTTTAAAATTCTTGGCTGGTTCTCACTTGTTGGAAGCCTTCACTTTCAGTCATGAAAGAGATTGGGATAAGGAGGTGGGGAGCAATAACCAAAAATGAAAGTGTACCTCTTTGGTTTTCTAAAATCCTTAAAAAAAAATGTATGCCAACCAAATTATTTTCAAAAGCTGATGAAATGACAAGGAAATTAGTATCTGAAATATTAGCAAAAATGACTTGCATTTACCTTTTGGCTTTTTTGCTAACATCTCTAGGAGAATCTTTGTGAGATGACCTGGACCGTGAGCTCTCTTTATGAGATCTTTCTGAACGCTCTGATCGTTCCGATTTTGGTGATGGGGATTTCACTCGTCTACCACTGCTACTGCGAGATGGGCTGGGGGATGTACTGTGTCGCCTCTTCCTATGGAACAAAGCCCCCAAAACATTCCATAAATGAGCAAAGGATCAGGTATTCATTTTCCTTTACTAAATTAGCTATTAATTCCTACCAGCTTACTCTAACTTTTATTCTAACCATGTAATGTTACTTTTAACAATATTCAAAGTCCTTTGTAACAAGAACAAGTAAGTCCTAAGATAGGCTGTCAAGAGACAACAACTGAATTCAACTCAATTGGATTTTCTCTTTGCAATAAGAGAGGTTATTAAAACAACTGGCAAAATTCAATTAAGGTCTCTGGATTAAATATCAGTTTTTTTAAATGTTAATTTCCTAAACTGATTCTTTTTATTGTGGTTAAATGAATGTGGTTAAGAGAATGGGGCATCATGTTGGCAAATTATTCTTAAATGGTTGGAGATGGGACAGAAGAGGAAGAATACAGTGGAAGTAGAAATACTTTAACATTTGGGTAATGTGGGTGAAGGGTAACTATCAATTATACTCTTCTTGCAACTTTCCTGTAAATCTAAAATTATGTCAAAATAGTAATAAAAGACAAAAAAGTGGCAAACTTTTAACCAATTGGCATAACTTGTTATTTGTAACTATCTGTAGAGTGACTAAGCTAGACTATTATTTGCAATGGCTTGGTCTTTTTATTAGGAAAACCTCAGTTCAGTTAAAGGAAACAATTTTCTTTACTCAATCAGATTTAGGAACTGTAAGAGTAAGAAATAAAAACTGAAAGAGAAATGCTTTTGATTAGAATGAAGACTTAAAGTGACCTATGGCCTATGTAACAATCTCCTTTAAAGATAAGACTAAGACCCAAGTTTACAAGTAGCAGCCTCAAGCACAAATACTGGGAAAAAATGGTTAAATTGGATGCAACAAGGAAGATCTACCAAGTTGTTTTGTTACACAAGCCTCAGGTTTGATATCTAATACTGTAATTGAATTCTTGCGTGGAACTAAGGCTAAAGATACCATATAAACCACGTGAAGGGATGATGCACCCAGTTAACTAAGTGCCAACTAAATGCCCCATTTCTCCACTACTTCCGCCTTCTGCAGGCAGGACCCAAACAAGTTTATCATGAACAAACATTTCCAGTTTGCTGGCATCAATAATGAAAATATTATAAAACACCACTGCAAATCTTGAAACCAGTAAATGCATTAAATATGAGAAATGTTATACCTTTCCTTCCTTGTCGGAGTACACTCATCTTTTTCCTTCTTGTCTTTGGAGCGAGATTCCAATTTTTCTTTATCTTTCTTGTCTCTTTCTCGTTCTCTTTCTAACTCTTTCTCTTTCTCCTGTTTTTTATAGAAAATATTAAGTTGTTTAAAAATATCAATCTGGGTTAATCTCATTTATATAACAATATTTTCTCTTATAGTAAATAATTTTTTAAATTACTACTTAAGGTACAATACTGTTTTAAAAAAAAATCTACCCCTCCAGGGAAAACTAGTCATTTCTTTTGCTTATACTAAATAAAACTAATCTTAGCAACAGCAGCTAAACATTTACTGAGTGCTTACCATAGGCCAAACAATGTACTAAACAACTTTCCACAGACCATTTCATGTAATCATTTAAAGCATCCCTAAGAAAATTATTATTATCCTCATTCTAGAGATGAAAATTGAGACTCAGAAAGATTAAGTACCATGTCCATGGTCACACAGGAGAGTCAGGTCAGAATTTGAGACCAAGCTCTAGAATCAGAGCTCTTCCCCTACTGTCCCACCTGCCGAAAAGTTCGAATCAGAAAAAGCCAACAACGTACTGCCCTTTCCATCATAAGTTACAATAAAATAGTCAGTAGAAAGTGATCCGTCTAACTATAAACAAGTTGATTTAATCAAAAAGAGCTCTTAACAAAGAAAAAAGGCTGGAAAAGGAAAATGGTTATTCACAGTATCTTCCATCAAAATTTTATTAGTGGGAAACAAGTACCAATTACACTGCAATTTTTAAATCCTAAATACAAACTGACTACATGACTCTACAATAAACCAAAAAAATAACATATTTGCTTATCCCCAGATGCTACAACTGCCACTTCTCATTTGAAATTCTGATTTCTGCATATAAAGGAGTGGCTACGGACAATAAATCCACAAAACTAAGTTCTTCATTAACAGAAATTTAATTGCTCTATGATTTATATGCATCAAGCAAGCTATGTGATAGCTGATTCTTCTAATTTTTAAAAGGTGAAAAAAGCCTATACCAGAAGTTGGCAAACACTTTCTATACAGAGCCAGACAGTAAATACTCTATGCTTTGTGGGCCACATACAGTCTCTGTCACAACTACTCAACTCTGCCACAGCAGAGTGAAAGCCACCCCACAAAATACCTAAGTCAACGTGCATGGCTGTGTTCTAATAAAACTATTTATAGAATAACGCAAGGATTATGTTCCTTCTCTCCAATTATAATCATAGAGTGCAAGGAGACTCAAGTGGTAATATAAGTATTATTCATTTTGTGCTTGCTACCATCAGAACAGTGAGCATCTCAAGGCGTAATTTCCTATGGGGGTATAGGTAAGCAGCATCTTTTTTTTTTTTTTTCTTTGAGACGGAGTTTTTCACGCTTGTTGCCCAGGCTAGAGTGTAATGGCGCCATCTCAGCTCACTGCAACCTCCGCTTCCCAGGTTCAAGTGATTCTCCTGCCTCAGTCTCCTGAGTAGCTGGGATTACAGGCATGTGCCACCATGCCCCGCTAATTTTGTATTTTTTTTAGTAGAGACAGGGTTTCTCCATGTTGGTCAGGCTGGTCTCGAACTCCTGACCTCAGGTGATCCGCCCACCTCGGCCTCCCCAAGTGCTGGGATTACAGGCGTGAGCCACTGCGCCCGGCCATAAGTAGCATCTTTTACAAAATCTCATTTATCTTTTTTCCAAATATATAGAGTGCAACTTTTAAAGAGTGGTGCTGAGCAGACTGACTTCCTTTGGTGACCTGTAGGATGCATTTCCTGATTGATAATGAAAATGATTTCCTGATTCAGATGTCTACTTTTTAGGAATCATAGTACAGCTAAAATACTTAAAATGAAGAGTAACAGTAATAATAGTAGCTATTATCTAACTCATAATCTTACAAAATTGGGAATATCAACCCAGTTTCAGAGAAAAAGCAGACTACAGTGACTTGCCTAGGAGTACGCAGCAGAGAGCGGCACCACAGTTGCTCTACCAGACTCCTCCCTGACACCAGTTTTGTACATTAACAACTTCATAGTGATTGTTAAGTTCCTTTTTATGGCTCTTTCCTATTTCACTTTCTATATAATCTCATTATTATTATTATTCTTTGCAATGACAGTCAAAATTAACAGCAGTCTCAACAAAATTCCTGGAATTCCTGGTTCTAAAATTCTCTGCATGTTCCTATAAATTTTGTGATGCACGAGAAGATAAAGTCCCTCAAACACTCAAAGCTCACCAAAGAGGTATTCTACCACTTGCTGTCCCTCCTTGGAAACCATGAGAAATGAAATAAACTTCTCAACACCAGAACTTCCCAAACTCTGCCTCCATCTTTTTCTTTCTGTACCACCTCTCAGGGTTGTTGGTGTCTCACCGTCACAAATGTGACTTGTCCTGAAGGGTTTTCCAGTTTCAAAAGGATGCTGTTAGCAGAATTAATCTTCTTGTCCACAGGTAGTATCCAGAATAAAATAGTGTGCTGCTGCCTTTCAGCTCCTTTCCAAACCAAACACTTTTAAAATATCAAATTTCAAATGTTTCTAATTGCCTACCGGTATTCAAAATTTATTCAAAGAATATAATTTGAAATCATCTTTAGGTATACCAGTATTCTAGGAAGTCAAATAAATAACTTCAAAAAATGTGTATTGTTGTACTTATTCCTTACTCGTTGAAGAAGTTTATCTCTGTAGTGTTCTACTTGCTCCTGAAAACTCTGGCCTGGTTTTTTAGGTCTTTTCCCAGATTCCAATTCATCCTGAAACTTCATAACTTTGAGCTGTGAAATAAAACATTTTAAAAATAAGCATTTTCATCATTCTAGATTCTCAAGCACTGTTTTGCTTCTTTTCTATAGCAAAGTAGTAACTAATTAGTACTCAGTCAAAATATAACCTCACCTGAAGGCCAACTGTCAGACAAGTCCAACTAGGCAAAAGTCAGCTGACCAGATGGGAGGCCTCTCTGGTCATGAGAGGATTCAAAAACCATGAGTCGTGCTTCATGGCTGTAAGAACCCACTTACTCTCAACACAATTATAACAAATTTGCTATCTGGTTCCCCAAATCAGAAAAGCAAGGTTGCTAAAGGCAAGCACACTGCCAGCAAGATATGACAGTCAGCAGAATGCAGATAAACATCTTTAAAAAACAGGCAGGGGTGGAAGGTGGGAGGGCTGTGGCATTCTGGTTCAGCTCATGTAAGACCAAACACACAAAGCTGCACACAGTCTGAAGGTTTCACTCACAGTGCAACCACTAGACATCAAAACACAAAGAAAAGGTTAAATCATATTTGGAGGGTACTTTATAAGACAGTAAGAGCAAATACTGATTAAAACAGACCAGCTGGGCGCAGTGGCTCACGCCTGTAATCCCAGCACTTTGGGAGGCTGAAGCAGGTGGATCACCTGAGGTCAGGAGTTCGAGATCAGTCTGACCATCATGGAGAAACCCCATCTCTACTAAAAATACAAAATTAGCCAGGCATGGTGGTGCATGTCTATAATCCCAACTACTCAGGAGGCTGAGGCAGGAGAATCGCTTGAACCTGGTGGGTGGAAGTTGCAGTGAGCCGAGATGGTGCCATTCCACTCCAGCCTGGGCAACAAGAGCAAAACTCCGTCTCAAAAAAAAAAAACAAAACAGAAAAACTTCCATCTCTTATTACCTATATAAGTGGACAAAGGTATTTGTACAAAATATTCATTGTAGAACTGTTTGTAAAAACAGACCACCTAGATAGATGTTTACCCAGAGATTTCTGGCCAATACACCTACACACAAACAAATACATATAATATATAATGGCAATGGATAAAGATGTGAAAAAACTAGTAAAATCAGTTACAGGGAGAGAAAAAACCTGCAATAAGTGAGCTTAACTTTGCTTTTTATTCTGGAGATATAAGTATCTTAAAATTGTGTACTATATAAAAATAGTAAAAAGAATAAATTCATTATTTGTTTTGAATTTAAAAATAAAGATTTCACAAAGTAGTTAAAATAAAAACTACCCTAAGGCTTAAAGGAGCTTAAATTACCCAAAAAATTTACAAGGGTGAAAATACCTTCTTCTTGATTTCTAAGAGAGGACTAATAAGGTGGAAAAGTATGAGGACCTGGAAGATCCTCCAAGTGGTAGAAAGCACATGGATCTTGGATGGTACCACTGGGCTGCCAATCTGCTCAATATTGTTTCACTCAAAGAGAAACAGGAAGCATTCTTGTCCCACGAAATTGCTGTAGATGCTAACATTTTATCCTATTTTATTCCGACACTGATATATCCTTTAAATGGACTAAACGCTGCTACAGCATTTTATTTATACTTCAAAACAAGACCTCATTTGCTTTTTACCCCCTTTACTACAACTTAGTTTTTACCATTTCTCCCCATTCCGAGTGATATTTTCTTTTTTTTTTTTTTTTTTTTTGAGATGGAGTCTTACTCTGTCGCCCAGACTGGAGTGCAGCGGCACAATCTCGGTTCACTGCAACCTCCACCTCCCAGGTTCAAGCGATTCTCCTGCCTCAGCTTCCGAAGTAGCGGGGTTACAAGGCGCATGCCACCAAGCCTGGCTAATTTTTGAATTTTTTTTTTTTGGGCAGAGATGGGGTTTTGCCATGTTGGCCAGGTCAGTATCGAACTTCTAATCCTCAGGTGATCCACCCACCTCGGCCTCCCAAAGTATTGGGATTACAGGCGTGAGCCACCATGCCTGGCCCCAAATGGCATTTTCACTATTTTTGACTTCATGAATGTTTCTTCTACATTCTCCAATTTTGTCCTTTTTCCATCTGTTTTCGTTTTTTTTTAATTAATTATTTTTTGAGACGGTGTCTCACTCACCCAGGCTGGAGTGCAGTGGCAGCTATCTCAGCTCACTGCAACCTCCACCTCCCAGAGTCTCCCAGGTTCAAGTGATTCTCCTGCCTCAGCCTCCATGCCTAATTTTTGTATTTTTAGTAGAGACAGGGTTTCACCCTGTTGGCCAGGCTGGTCTCAAACTGCTCACCTTGGCCTCCCAAAGTGGTGGAATTTCAGACATATTTTCACTTCTATAATCAGGGTCTTTTATAATCAGATCTTTGATGTTCTCTCCTTCTCTTCTTTCAAAGCTCTCTAAAAGTCTACATTTTTTGTGTGTTTTAATCATGACTGCATTTAAAAAGATAAGATGTAAGGCTAAGAAAGCAAGGGGGTGGGGTGGACAACATAAATAGCTAAGTTCATCACTGCGTGAAGCCTCTCGTGACCAAGATGACTCTTCCACAGAATGTATTTGTAGTAAATCGGTTTGGGTTAAAAAAAAAAAAGAGTCAAACAATAGACCTGAATGTTACTTAGGGGAGAGGAGGGATTCCTAAGATCATCTTTTTAAAAATCACTATACAATCCCTACTTATAGTTCCTGTTAATATAGTCTAACTGAGGCTCAAGCACAAGTCCAAGACACACAGAAAACAGATGATCAAGGGTCTCAACACAAAAGGAAGTGGTCCATGCAATGGCTTAACCATCCCTCCCTTGTTGCCTTCAGACAACAGACAGTTATCACCTTCCGACTCAACTGTTCACTCTTTCCTCAGGGACCAGGACAGAAAGTGATCCCTCTCTTCCAACAAGATAGAAGACCCTCCACTTGGTTCCCCACCCACTATTCTACTTGTTGGTAGAAATGGGGACAACAGAATGAGAAAAGGTAACTCCAGCCTAGGCACTGCTCTCAGTGGTATCTGAAAGATTAAGAACTGGCTTCTGGCCACCACCACATCATATAGCTACAAGATTTTTGTGTTTTTACAAAGCATGTTTTATAACACGAATCATTTGGTTTTTATTTACTCCATGCTAAAAAATGTTCAGCTATAGGTATCTTTATTAGGACACGTGGAGATGCAAAATTATAGTATATATACTATAGAATATAATAGAACTAATTAGAGAAACTAATTTAGAACTTAATTCTTTATTTAATGGTTCTCCAATAAAAGGGTCAGTACTCACTGGATTCTAAATCTCGAAATGGATATCCAAATTTAGGGGCAGAGAAGAGAGCTAGTTGTGAAAAGCCCTGGGATAAAGCTCATGAGCCCTGAGTTCTAGTCCAAGTTTGCCACCTGTTGTGGAACTTTATTCCATATGACTAAATCTCTCAGGGGAAATACAGGAGAAGGATTAGATAATTCTAAGATAAAGCCAAGATATTTTAAAATCAGGACTTAGTTCACAGTCCAAATCCTGGAAAGACAACTAAGTTGTGAGAGGCAGTACCTATGAAAGCAGGAGAAATAATCACTGAATACATAAAGGAGAGGCTAGATTACAAAAGACCACATGTATTATGGAAATGTATGCATATAAGGTGTATGCGTGCAATGTGCATTCATGTGTATCGCATATACACATATACAAGGTGGAAAGAATAAGGTTTGTAAAAACCACCTAAGTTAACAAAAAAGCTAAATTATATGGTTTCCTCTCTTTAAGTTAATAAGGAAATAGAACATTCTAAACAGTTGGGGCATTTATATAAGGGAATAGCTTCTATTATCAAGAAAATGTATTTTTATTTAACTCGAGTCTGTTTCTACTCCAACAGTTTCATCAGGTCAGAGAAAGGCAGAGCTTCTCATAAGGTGAGAGGCGTAAAAGAGGGGCATGTGTAGGTTGAAAAGGTGCACAGGTGAGTGTGTTCACTGACACACATCTTATCCCCCTAAAAATCATATTTAAAATGTATATGAATACATCCCAGGAAAAAATAAATCGACTAATCAACTCTGAAAATCCTTCATCTCTACTTATAAATGACACCACGCTGACTCTACGTAAGGTTAAAACAAAATGCTGTCTCTGTTTACTTTTCAGTTTGGTGATGTCTGACAAAGAGGTGGGCAAGAACTTGTATCAGCCCAACAGTGATTATGTGGAGAAGTGGCAATGAGGTAACCAATGTGACAGGTATCATAAGTTAGTAAGGGAGACAGTACTAACGTACAGTAGGCATTCAAAAATACTGTTCAATGAATGTATACAGTATGAAAATTCACTCTCATACATTCTTTAGAGGTTTGAGACTGATTGCTAAACTCCTGCTAGCATTTACTGGGAATATTTCATCCCCTTGAGGGCATTACAAAGCCCTTCTCTCTCTGACATGTCTGAATAGCCTTGGACAAAACAAAAGGCATTTAAAAAGGAGAGGGCGAGACCAGCCTGGGCAACATAGTGAGAGACCTAACCTCTATGCAAAAAAACATAAAAAAAAAAATAGTTGGGCTTGGTGGTGTACATCTGTAGTCCCAGCTACTCCAGAGGCTATCTCTTGAGCCTGGTAGCTTGACATTGCAGTAAGCTATGGTCACACCACTGCACTCCAGCCTGGTCAACAGAGAGAAATCCTGTCTCAA